>NC_140936.1:142464569-143039569 GCF_014529385.1 Adiantum capillus-veneris
TTGAGATTCAAGCAATACATTGAGAGATGCCCGAGAAGAGAATTACCGCAGGACGAGAGACTGTCTGTGCTCTTCGTTGAAGGACTTAGGAATGAAACCTTGAAAAAGGACCTTCACTTGAAGGCATGTAGCACATTTCAGCAGGTTACGAGGGAAGCATTATACCTTGTCGACAACTGCAAAGCATATGGGGAAGTGTCCGAGGACACTAATTCAATAGCCAGTGGCTCTTCATCGATTAAGAGCGAACGCTCTACCAAGAAAGATGCTCAGGCGTCCTTGATGCCGACAACTGATCAATTGATAGAGGAAGTAACAAAGAGAATGCAACAACATGTGAGATCAAATCCGATGATGAGACAGTCTCAGACGAGGAAGTGTGACGCATGTGGGGGGGATCATCGGACGCCATGGTGCACACAACAACCTAAAGCTCCAGTTACGAGTGGACGAGTACTGAAATGGTGTGGCATAGAGAAGAAATGGACTAATCATAGCACTGAAGAGTGTTTTTATAACAAAAATTTTGTGAGGGAAAGACCGTATGGACCTCCAGCAGGACCATCCCAACCACCTCCTCCAAGGTATCAAGTTGGACCAAATATGAATTTGGTAGCGGGAGCAGACAGACCTCAACCTGTGTTGGGTCAACAACCTCCATTACCACAGGAAAATAGGGCCATGATTAGATACGCTCAACCTTGTGAAGCATCACCAGGAACGAATAGTACACTTCAAGTGTCTTATTACGAGGAACCAAATGAGCCTTATGCAACTGAACCCGAATCACGAATATACGCAGGCGAAGCATATCAACCGTGGAGAAATAGTGAGGGTATGGCACCACCAACGTATATAGCACAACCTTCGAGAGATCAATATTTGGTAGACGAGAGAACGTTAATGTTCATTGCGAACCAGAATTACAAACCAAGAGGATATCCTAATAGAGCAGGACAACCTATGGGACCACCTCCTCAAAATCAACCAATAATTGGATAGTGCTATAGCTGTGGAAGTACGGATCATTGGGAGCGTAACTGTCTTTCAAGGACGAAAGAGTGAAAATTTTTGGGTTTTGCGACGAATGTGGCGTGGATCACATATTACCAGATTGTCCGAAGAATCCGGACAACAAGGGAAAAGCGACTATGAATATTGTGGGGGTGATACCAAGCGCTAGTAGCGGATCAGAAACCGATCCCATGATCCGAATCAACGCGATAACCAGAGCCCAAACTAAGGACTTAGGAAAAAACGAAACTTTGGAGGAAAAGGTCGAGTTGCCCGTACCAATAGAAAATGAGAGTTTATCCGTTAGAACCCAGCGAAAATCCTAGAAGGCAAAACGAGACAGGATAAAAGCGAGAAGGTTGAAAACGCAAATTGCCATGCAAAATGAGTTGCATGAAACGAGGGAACAACTCAAACAAGAGAGAGAGAGTAAGACAACTGAGGTCATCAACGAACCGAGGAAAGCGTCCTCAGGAGGATCAGTCTTGGTTGACAAATTGCTAGAGCCGTTAGATGCTCTATTACAAGCATACGAAGCAAGGCTAAAAACAAACCAAACCTTAGATCAAAGATGGTTGACTTATCCTCAACCAGAAGTGGAAACGAAGCGTTTGGAAATGTGTAAACACCTCATTGAGACAGCCCAGGCGTTGATGGAACCTGAAATAACTAGAACCCGAGAACAAGAAGTATTGATTCACAAAGAGCGAGAAAACTAAAAATCGATGAACCAAAACGATTAAACGAACCCAAGCCAGAAACAGTATTGCCACTGGATCATCGAGTTGTGCCAAACACGACTGATGACGCTAAATCAATGACGATGATGCCAATTCCAGAGGTGGAAGAACAATGGGCACAACACTTATGGGAAACCATTAGAAACAGAAAGAATGGAAGCGCGACGTTACAATCTGCTCCAATTACTGAAATTAACATGGATAACGGATTTTTTTCAGCCGTTATACAATCGTTGTATGGGGATGCGGGAACGGAAATTTTGGTAGAAAGCAAAGCCCAAACCTTGAAAACCCTGCCTTCATTTATAGGTGAACATGAGGCACAATCGGAGATAAGGTTAGTTCCATCCCAGATAAGAACTATCCCACGTATGGTTGACTCAAAAAGTCTTCAAGAGATGCTGTCGACACCTATACATGCACCATCACGCTGTCTGAACTCTTGAGAGTCAAACCACATTTGTGGGAAGACATGGCAAAACATATGGAGCACAAGGGAATAAAGATTCCTC
Organism: Adiantum capillus-veneris; assembly: GCF_014529385.1. Taxonomy (NCBI): domain Eukaryota; kingdom Viridiplantae; phylum Streptophyta; class Polypodiopsida; order Polypodiales; family Pteridaceae; genus Adiantum; species Adiantum capillus-veneris. The sequence continues at coordinate 142,466,836 of NC_140936.1, forward strand.
TTCCGACAAACCCTCCGGGAGAAGAAAACAAACGGGGAAGTCAACCCAAAGCCCGACCAGTGCCATAAACAAGCTCGGAGATTACTGCGGAGGAGAGGAGGGTAACACAACATTACCTGTTGAGTATCAGGATATAACAACAATAGCTATCCTAGACAGTGAAGTTGGAGTGGCGATTGCTACAAAGCAAATCTGGGAGAAGTGGGGCCGTCCAGCTCTCAGGAAAACTAGGATGAAATTGCAACTCGCAGATGGGTATGTAGAGAGGCCGTTGGGGATCCTGGACCAAATAATTGTAACTTCGTGTCGAATTAACTATGAGCACACCTTTGCTGTGGTGGATTTCGGAAAAACGAACAACTTTGATATTATTTTGGGACGACCATTCTGCGTCAACTCAAAATGATACAGGATTGGGGTTACTTGAGATGAATGTCCTTAGCCTTCTTCAGTCACTGCAAAATCAAACAACATTGGCAAAGTAATTGCATTCTCAGAAGTGATTAAAAAGCATATGCAGTTTTAGGTAGACAAATTGATTGGTAAAAGAATTTCAAACAATTTGTCAGTAATGAACATTAAATTGCAATGTAATCAACTGCATAAATAGATGTAAAGGTAAAAAATTAAACAAGTCTGGGGTCGCTAATTTGACGGTCGAAAGGCACTAAAGATCGAATATTAATACCATGGGTAAGCTTCTTAATTTTCTGTGGTCAATTAAGTTGTTTAATCGCGAGAGCCAAGTATTCATGTTCGAGGGCTGACTAGAGGCTATAAAGAGAAGACCTTGTAGTTAAGCTACCATAAAAGGAATTTCTCATGAAATCATCGCCTGACTGATTACTTTTTCTTTGACCCCCCAAATTCTTTTCTTAGTGATTCAATTTTGATGTGTGTGCTTATTTTGTATGCCTTGGGTTTTTTGCTTTTCAAGAAAAAGCGCCCATATTGGGAACCTCTAGGGCTCTAGTACCATAGGCGATACATGTGAGTGAAGTACCCAATCAAGCTGAGATTTCTCTTCTAGCTTAAGATTTTACAATGTGGCACTTTGATTTTTTGTTTGTTCATTTTCATCATTTTAATTTTGTAACTTTGGGGGGTCATATAACACTGATACACCTCCCCAAGCTCATCACACTAGTAAACTCTCTTTATAATACTTAAGCTAAAAGTCAATAGGGTCAAGCCCACTAGAAAGCCCTAGTACATTTCACACAATGCTGCCTAAATCGGATTAAGAACCTAAGTAACCATTAATTATTAGGAAGGCATTCCCCATGGTATTAAGAGAAGATCTCTAACACCTAACTTGGTCAAACTAGCTTAGTCGGACTACTTGAGTTTTAAACCTAGACAAGTGATTATGACAAAAAATTACATTGAATTAAATGTTTGATACTAAGCAAACGCGGTGAATATTAGGCTACCAATCACAATTAAAGCAGACAATCATAGATGCAAAAAAGATAAGGGGCAATGCTAATGGACAAGAAACACCTGTTTGTGTCGATGGTCGCGCTTGATTTGAAGAGTGAGTCGAGATAAAGATTCCATGAAGGTCCAAATCCTATCAATAGCAACACGCTCCTATACACACTAGGAAACAAAAGGAATACCTCCAGGAGGCACATTAGTGGGAAAAGGTACCAACACTTATTGAACACAACAAAAAACATAAGGAACCCTAACCTAATTATTTGCACTCCCCTAGAGAGTCAAGGGAATAGGATATTGTAGAGGTTGGGGGGAAACCCTAAGGATAAACCCCTATCCTCGTCGTCGAGATAAACAAAGTCATCATCCATGAGACCATATGTGCCATCCGTGTAGTCTTGTAAATTTTCTTCTTCATCATAGGTGCCCATGTTTACTAAGAAGGTCACTAGACGCCTATAGTCATCTTGGTCAAAAGGGTAGGCTTGTGCAATGGGAGAAACTCTCTCTACTAAGTATGGATCAGACGTGGTCAAGAGACGTACCAGCCATTCTAACTCCTCAAAATTCCTCTCACATGCTAGCGTACCTATCAAATCCCATTCACATGCAAGCACTGGAATGACCATGTGAAATATTTGTGAAAAGTAACGAGGGTACCTCTCACCCAAGGCAGGAGTGGATGACTCTAGCGTACTAGCCATATCTGTACACGCAAATAGATGATGGTTAGAGTGCAAATATTACAAGGGTCGTGTTCTTGTGTATAATTTGTTTTTATGATTTTGTGTTATGTCTCTTGCTCTTTTACTTTTTTATCTTGTTTTTGTGAGTATAAGGCTTTATATATACATTCCCTAAGATTGGAGATTAAGGGGTCAGGGGGAAAGGTTGAGAGGAATGTGAGTGAGTGATGATTGTCAGCAAACACTCCCCCCTTCCTTGGGTAGATCATACCGTTTGAAATGAGCTCGTCACCCTTTGAAACCAATTGTTCCAGTTGGTAATAGGTGAGGATTTTTGCCAGTAGTTTTCTATTACCCTAGGTGCCTTGTCAAGTTGCAAGGGTGGTAAGGTACTCTCCCAGGATCGAACTTGAAGTGGTTCATCAGGTGATTCTTGAACACTGGGAGGTGTGGATTCTTTTGTAGCTTCATGGAGGTCCACTACTATAGATGGAGGCTGTGTAGAAGCTTTTACCTCTATTGATGTATTACATGAGGAGCTAGAAGCTTCATGGAACTCCCCCCTTCCTGAGCTAGGTGGAATAAATTGGTTTTGCCTTGGAGCCCAAACTAGCTCTGTAGCATTCTGTGATCTTTCCCTTCCCATGGTCTGCCATTGGCTTTAGCGTTACACTGTTTGACTCATATGGGTTTGTTGTCGATAGGGAAGGACACATTTTACGTTTAGGTACCCAAATTTTCTCATTTCCATCATAGTAGCCTTGGGCTTCTAATAGTCGTTTTGGAATCCATTGTGATTTGGTCTTGACTCTCCTAGAGCGCGCTCTTGGTTCTCCAGGGAAATTTTTTCTTGAAATGGATGGGAGGGTTGAGGTAGTTGGAAGTAAGGCCTTGGGGACCCATTGATATGTACTCTTAGGTCGTGCAGGTTGAGTACTTGCAATATTACTGCTTGCTGCAACTACAAGTGTTGAAGTGCTAGGTTCATGGGTAGCTGGCAAAGACGAGTTAACCATCTTGGCTTATGAATGTTGGCTATCCTTGAACTTTGCTAGAGTTTGCAACGTAGGTGAATTTGCTTGAATGATAGGGGTAAGAGTCGGTGGTCACGTCGTGACACTACCTGTATCCCAATCAATAGTGCATTTGGTTGCCAACATCCACGTGCGTCCCAGGTTTACGTTGCCTTCCATAGCTCCCGCGGGCATGACTAGAAACCTCTGCACTATGCTTCCATTGTCATAGACAATAGAGGTCTGAAGGACTCCAAGAATAGCAGTTTTCTTTTTATTAATGCCCTTGACTTGCATCGTACTCGGGGATAGGGTTGGTTGCCCTAATTGACACCAAACTCCATAGGATAACAAATTGTGTTTAGCTCCCGTATCTAATAAGACATTGTATAGTACTTTCCCATAGGGGCTATTTAGCTCAATTGGGTATCGTAGCCGTGGCTCAGATTCTAATGAGTTGTCATCTGTGTCCTCGAAAAATGCTTGCGTGATTCCCAGATTAGCCTCTCGTTGGCTTCTAAGACGTTGTTGTCATTCTCGAGCCTCAACTCTTGCTTGGATTTTTCTAAGCTCTACTTGTTCCTTGGCAGCCTTCTTTTGATGGATAGCTTGGAACTCTTCCTGGCTTAGAGGATCATAATATCTTTTGAATTTACTCCCATTAAGGAATCCAATGGTTTCAACTCCATCTAGAGTCTCCACACGAATGGTACCTTGCGGGGTAATTTCACACACTCGATATGGTCCCTTACCAGCGTATTTCAATTTCTTCTTTTCATTACGTACCCCGTACATAAGAAATTTATCACCAACCTTGATGTCTTTATCCTTTAAATGGCTATCAAACCACTTCTTTCTCCTATCCTTCTCCACTAGAGCATTTCGCACAGCCAATTGCCTTTCTTCATCTAGCCTTTCCAGGATATATAATCGCTCCACTAAGGGGTTACCATCCCAACCTTCTTGAGAAGCTACTCGAAGACTAGGAATGACAAACTCCCATGGCATAACTGCTTCTTGGCCATACACCATCTTAAACGGTCTGCAATTAATAGCAACTTTATACGCAGTACGATAAGCCCATAAAGTTGATGTAAGCTTTAGGTCCCAATCAGTGCGATTAGCCTCAACTGTCTTTGTCAAAATGGAGATGAGAGTTTTGTTGGTACTCTTAGCTTGGCCATTTGCTTGGGGATAATAGGGTGTAGACTTGTGGTGAGATATCATGAAGTTTGATGTGAGTTCTTTTATTACTTCATTTATAAAATGAGTTCCATTGTCACTCACAAGTTCAAAGGGGGATCCAAAACGTGTGATAATGTTCTCAAAGAGGAACTTAGCTGTTGTTTTTGCATCCGCCTTTCGTGTTGCTTTTGCTTCAGCCCATTTGGTTACATAGTCGGTAGCCACAATGATATATCGTGATTGCGTGTTACGTGCAGCCGGACTAATCGGTCCTACAAAGTCTAAGCCCCACTTTTCAAATGGTTGGGTTACCTTGATGGGATGTAGAGGCATCCTATCCCTTCTTTGTGGCTTGTTGAAGCGTTGGCATTCATCACATCCCTTTGTAAAAAGAGATGCATCCTTAAACAGAGTGGGCCACCAATAGCCTGACTATAAGATCTTTCGGGCAGTCAACTTTCCTGAAAAGTGACCACCAGCTACGCCCATGTGTGCCTCTTGTAGAATATATAAATACTCATCCTCGCGGGCACAACGTCTAAGAACATCATCTTTTCCTCTCTTATAGAGAGTTCCAGCCAGTAAGCAATAGGGTTCGCATTCCTTGATTAATTTTCGAGCTATATCTTTTCGCAGCTCTTTGGGTGGAAAACCATTAACTAAGAAGTTAACAATTTGTTCACTCCATTCAGGCATTGTCTCAACAATGAACAAAGGAGTATCAGGCAATTCATCATCAACCCCCGTAGGAGCTTCGCCATTAGGGATACGAGATAAATGATCCGCCATGACATGTTTTCTCCCAGGCCTCACAACAACGGTGAAGTCAAACTCAAGAAGAATTAACAACCATCGTGTAATTCGACCTGTGAAACACGGCTTGTTTACCAAATATAGCAATGCTTGATGATCAACATAAAACACAAACTTGGTAGCAAGAAGGTAATAGCGAAATTTCTTTACTGCATAAATCATAGCTAGACCTTCGCGCTCAGTAGTAGTGTAGTTCATCTCGGCATCATTTAATTGGCGACTTGCAAAGCTAATAGGGTAGTCCAATTTATGTTCTCCTGGTTGAGTTAGAACACACCCAATAGCAAAATTTGATGCATCAATATGCACATGAAAAGGTACATTCCAATCAGGTGTTCGCAGGATTGGAGCACTTGTTAGGGCCTTCTTTAATAACTCATAAAATCGATGACATTCTTCCGTCCAATGAAACTCGATAAGAAGCTTGTACAATGGACGCGCTATCTCGGCAAAGTTTAAAATAAACCTTCGATAATAACCAACATGGCCCATAAATCTTTGAACTTATTTATAGTTCGTAGGTGGTGGAAAATCGGCAATGGATTTAATCTTACTCTCATCTGTGGATATCCCGTTCTTGGACACTATATGCCCTAGAATGACTCCATGCTGAACCCAAAATTGGCATTTGAAAGGGTTCAATGAGATGCGATAAAATCTGCACCTTTCAAATATTTTTCGTAGATATAACAAATGCTTCTCCCAAGAAGAATAAACACAAAGGTCGTCTAGGAAAGCTTCACAAAACTCCCTTAGAAATTCTTTAAACGCAGTGTTTATTGATCGTTGGAATGTAGCAGGGGCATTTGTTAAGCCAAAGCCATAACACGAAATGCAAACACTCCAAACTCTGTGATAAAAGCAGTTTTAGCTTGGTCCTCTAATGCAATTGTGATTTGATTGTAACCAGAGTACCCATCTAAAAAGCTATAAGCTTCCTTGCCCGCAACTCTTTCAAGCACATGTTCTGAATATGGCAAGGGATAATGATCTCTCCTAGTGGTTGCATTAACTTTCTTGAGGTCCACGCACACTCTTAGTTTCCCATTATTTTTTGGCACCATGACTATTGGAGAAACCCATTCTGAGTGCTCAATATGGTATAGGAATCCACATTGGATAAGTTTTTCAATCTCCTCTTGTACAATTTTGGCGTACTTAGGATTCATTGGATAGGGTCGTTGCTAGACGGGTTTAGCAGTGTTGATCATGGGAATTGTATGTTGCACCACAGAAGGTGGAACGCCCTTCATGTCATGATATGTCCAAGCAAAGATATCCTTGTATTCCTTGAGGAGCTCCTTAAGTACAGCCTCTTCAGTTTTGGTAAGGTTTTGAGCAATAAAGACTGGTTTAGACTTCTCACCTGGTTCTGCTAATTCTATCTCTTTAACTACCGCTGGACCATCATAGACTCCACTGCTTCCATTGGTAGGTATTCGTTGGGCTTTGGCATACACAACCTTTCGCTCTCCCGAGGTATAAGATTTAAAATGTTCAGGAGCTGTATGTAAGTCAGCAGGCTCTTGTCCTGACAGAGACCTTTCTTTTAGTTCTGCCTCCTTTTGTTGTTGAGCTAACTCTCGGTTTTGACGTCTTCTTATAGTTCGACTCAATTTCGGCTCTGTAACCTCCAATTGAGCGAGGTCAATGGGTCGCGGGCTGCACCACATGACACTCTGGAGATGTTCACCCCAATTGTCTACTAGCTTTCGATGTGCATCACATGCCCCTAGATAGCTAAGCCATTCTGCAGTAGATCTTTCCTTGTTTATCCTAGCTCTCACATTTGCTCGCTATCGTCGTCTCTTATATGACCTTTGTTTCTTGTTAAGGTTTTGATTTTGGTAAATGTTTGAACTCGACTCGCCTGATAGGTCTTCGCTTGTATCTTCTTCACTCTCATATAAATTACCATAGATGGTCGTACTAGGCCTTGAGTGTTCAGTTTCTATACTTGGTTCACTCGATGTCTCCTCAGGTTCTGAATCCATTTCTCCCTGAGATTCCGTTTCTGATGTGTATTGTCCTGAAGCCTTTGAGGAATCACCGGTTTCACTCTCAGATAGGTGTGCCTCTTTCTTATCATTGGATGTTACATGCGCTACACCTAACATGTTTACTGGTGCAATGTGTGGTATCTCTTCCCCATCTGGTGTTACCAAGGTTGTTCCTCTAGCTCCCCATGTATCTATAGTTGCCGCTAGGTGTACCCAATCGACATTGTCTGACTCAGCCATTCCGGGTAGGATATCCATATAAGGAGAGTTCTCCCCAATATCCGTGTCGTCGTTACACGTGTAACAATACTTTAATGGAGCTGAGTGAATTGTTGTGTCTGATCGATTATCAATGATGAATTTATTTCCTAGAGGATGCGTTCGACCACTTAAAAGATCAACTTGAATGACAGAGTCTTGGAACTGTAAGTAGACGTGGTTTTTGGATCAGTCACTTTTGCTTCCCTCATGAATGGACGCCCTAAGATCATCTCAAATGACATAGGATGCTTGGAAAAATCCATAACAATGAAAGTCTCCCTTACCTTGTGTCCCAAGACCTTGATCCTGAGATCCTTTAGCATTCCAATAGGCGTAACAATAGATCCATTAGCCATTTTTACCACTACGCTTGTGGCTTCAAGGTGAGGTCACCCCATAGACTCCCAACAACTCTTTGTCACCATGCTGACTCCCGCACCACCGTCAAGGACCCCCTTTACAGTTAATCCTTTAGTAGTGATTGGTAGAGTAGCATTAGATTCATCACCTTCAAAGTATTGCCCCAACTTGTTAACGGGTACTCTATTACAGATTCATGTCCCGCTAGGTCAGATGGTGGTGCTAAATGTTCCTCATCATTCATTATCGAGTCTGGTTTGTTCATATGTGCAAACTGTGGTAATCCGGCCTGTAATTCTCCATTGAGGAAGGCTCAAAGATCTGAGACTAGCTCGGGGTCTTTATATAGTTTGGACATGATGGTGGTTCTAACTTCTGAAGACATGAAATCCATCAATTTGACAACATTTAATGGCATCTTGTGGGACGTAGGACCCTGACAAGAGAATGGTGAAGATGGAATCTCCACTTCCTCAAGGGGGTCGGGCATTCCCTCACCAAACATTCTCTCTGGTAGGAAAGGTGTGTGTCCACTTTCAGATGTCCTACCCTCACTCTCTTCCCGAATGATACTGGGTATAGCTAACGGCCTGTAGTTCTTGTGAGGTTGAACTTGTGTGGGAAACACTGTGTCCGACATCTGGATATGTTTGGGTTCCGGTTCTAATGTTCGTTGAGTTTCTTCTACCAAACCCCTCAGTTGTTGGACTCGTTCAATTTCCACTGTTGGGTTTGGATAGGTTCCAATCTTTCTCTTGCAATCTTCATTTTTTGTCTCTCGTGGCTTATCTTGGGGGTTCGCAACTGGGTGGTTTAACTTTGAATACTCTTTTGGTGTTCGTCGTAATTCCCTCTCGTGATCCTCCTCACTGGCTTTTTCCTTTGTAGTAACAGTTTTGGTCTCCGTGGTCTCTATCGAATCTGAGTCATCCTCAGGGTCATTCATATACACGGGATCCTCTCCTGTCCCTATGTTAGTCTTTGAACTAGGTTTTGAGCTAGAAGCATTAAGGGATTTCTTTCTTCGTGTTTTCTTCTTTCTCGCTCGGCCAATGGACGCAGCATCTCTCTCTTCGAGGATGTAATTTTTCTTTTGGAGCATCGACCGTGTGAGTGCATTCACTGGTGCTATGTTTATAGTTGGTGGTGTCCCATCAACAATCTCTATTATGTTCAGTGGTGTGATTTTCGGTGCGTTTGGATTGTTAGGACACTGTGTGATCAAATGATCTATGCCACAACGATTACAAGTGAGTATTGGCATTGCCAATGCACTCCCTTGACTTGTTTGCATTAGTGCGGCATTCTTTTGCATTCTAATGGGGCACTCAGCTACTCGATGTGGTCCACCACATTCGTAGCACTGAAGAGGTGGTCTCCGGGCAAAACTATTAATGTTTTGGCCTCTTGCTGCTAGTGCAGTAGCTTGATATACCGGTTTGATTTGTCCCCAATTGTCTTCCATATAGTACATGGGACACTCCTCAAGCATGTCGACTCCATAGGTGATACTAGAGTCTATGTCCTCTTCGCAATCTACATAAGTACTAGATGACTCGCAACCTATTTGGTTCATAGGTGTAACTCTTGGATGAGGGGGTTGCGGTCCTAGCACTGGAGGTGGCAACGGTGTGGTTTGGACCACATTTTGGGTTCTAGGGACCATGTGCTGTAATGGCAACTGTTGCTCCATGGGTGGGGTAGGCATCAATGCAGGAACTCGAGGTGAGTCTGCCCAAGCTATAGGCGGTCTATTTTCCATGATGCGTTTAAGCATTAGGCAATCCTTCGCTTGATGGCCATACCTACCACACGCGTTACAAGTCCCGTTAAACTTTACTCTGAAAGTAGGGCATTCACTCGCAGTATGTGGGCCCAAGCAAATTGAGCACCATTGTTGCTCCCTTCTTGGATACATATGAGTGTTTTGTGGAGCACGATTATCCCTAAGGCTTTCTTGGATGGCCTTGGTGAGATCTGCCAAAGTCATCTCAGATATCGTTTTCTCTTTCACGATTGGCTTTATCTTCATTGGCTCATGCCCTGACGCTTGCGAGCTACTAGACTTCGGCTCGGCAGACATTCTTTCTCCTGCAATCAGTAAATTATCCTCCAATTGGATTGCATTCATGGTGACTGCTTCCCAAGTAGTGATACCTCTAATGACTAGGCCATTATAGATACTTTCATGTCGTAGTCCCCTAATGAATCTATCGAGCAATTGGTTGTTGTTGAATCGCTCGTTTGGATTGCATCGAGAATTCAAATTCTTTAAGCGACTAATGAAGTCTCTCACGGATTCACCTTCTTCTCGTTGGGCTTTCTGGAGCTGAGAGGCTACACCCCAAAGTACTCCCTCTCGTATGTATTCTTTTAAGAACAGTCTCCTAAGAGTAGAGTAGATCATTTTCTCTTCTACTCTTAAGGTTCTATACCAATCTCCAGCCTTTCCGCTTAGGGTAAAATTCAAAGCCTTACACTTATGTAGCTCATTGTGCTCTTCCAAATAATTGCACACATGTTCAAAGACTTCCATATGCTTTCTAGCATCTCCGTCTCCATTGAATTTCTGTGTGAGCTTAGCTACTTGAACTGCCTTGCTCCTAGGCTCTCTATCAGGTGCACTACGCATGTTTTCCGCAATAGAGCGACCGATAGTTTGAGCAAATGCTGCCAAATCTCCTATTTGAGCAGGTATAATGGGTGTATGTGCTCCTGGAACCACATGTGAGATGGGAGTTGGCCTTGGCCTTGGCATACGCGCGGCTCTTGGGTCCCATATTTCGTATGGTGGTGTACCAGATGGTGGTCCAAAGTTTACAGGCGTGGCCCTAGGCATAGGGGGTGCCTGATATGGCATGTTATTATTAAATGGCATGGCTCCACTTGTATAAGATCTTGGATAATGCCATTGTGGATTGTAAGCTCTTGGAATAATCGGAGGTGTAGGAGCTACATGAGGCTGAGGTACGACAGGTGCACATGATTGATACATACATGTAGGTATAGTTGGGGGCACTGTGCTACTAGGCATCGGCGCAGTATTAACAAATGAACTCCATGGTGTACTTCTTGTCACGCTCACCACTGGGATATGCATGGTAATCGTAGTGTCATTAAGAGAAAGAAGAGCTAGATCTGGGAAGGTAAAGCTGCCACTTGTGGGCTCAGATTGTACTGAGGCTCCTGGCGAAACAACATATGGAGGATCAATGGGGCTCACTGAGGGAGTCTCCATTTGTGATAGGGTTGGTTGGTTGGCCTTTCCCGTATCCAAGAATCTCATTAGGCATGTTGAAGGCATGTTGATCCCTATGTTCTGTCTTTCTAACTCGACAATCCTATGGAGGACATCACAGACTTTCTGTTGTTGCTCATCTATGCTAGTAGCACCCGATGTGGATTGTAGAACATCTAACCAACCCACATGATAGGTGTGTCCTGTGTACCGATCAGTTAAAGCTTCCGCTTGTAGGTCATACTCCCAATTTTTGTTTAGGAATATCCCATCTAGGCCTCGCGTGCTGGAGGTTTCCCTCAAGGTGGAAGCATTATTGCTCCCCATCGCTTGCCCCTCCGTGACTGCTACCTTGGGAGCACTCGGTTGCTCGGCCGGCATGATTGTTGTCATAGGAGCCTTTGCTTTCAGGGCTCGACTTTGTTCTAGCCTTCGTAGGTTCTCAATTTCCCTCTCCCTTGTTGCTTGCATATAGCATTCGATCTCTTGTACTTCGGCAAGACTCCTACCATCGGGTAGTAAAACCTCAGAGGGAGATAGTCCTAAAGGATCAGGAGGTGCAGTGGATGGAACATTCACATGCACACTCTCAAGAAGCATAGGGTCTATTTTAGGCATGAATGACGAATTTACTTCCCCACTTCCTTCATTTATTTCATTAACCGCATGTTGGGAGCGAGAAGCTCTACTAAGGGTCTCTTTTAAGCGGCTAAACACGCTGGACCCGGGCCGTGGGCCCATGGCATGCATGTCTTGACTTGAACTATCAGGGTTTGGTGTAGGATACCCCTCCATGACTTCGTAGTTAGAGGAAGAATCACTAGACGCGATATGAGGATCTTGGTTCGCGCTACCTTGAGTCCCGGCCGAATGTCCAGAACCTAGGGTGGAGGAATAATGGGTGTCCGCGTAAATGGAGGCACTACCAATATGCTCATGCTCTAACACTCGTCCAGAGCGTAGGTACATGTGACCTCCACACTCTAAGCGCGTTGGTGAGTGCCCGTGAAGGCCGCTCACTTAGTTTTTTTTTTTAAAAGGTGTTTATAACCCAAGTTTTTCGTTATTCTTGGTTATTTTTTGTAACCAAGCCACAAAATATGGCGTGTAATAGCTCAAGACGAGCGTTTTGGCTAAAGGAACATGCCGTGCTTTACAGCTCCCTATTCGGCTACGTAAAGCCCTCGAAATCCTAAAAATAGTCTTTATAGTCCTCGAAATCCTAAAAATAGTTTTTAAATATAAAAAGGTGTATAAACTATATTTTAAAACTGAGGACTGAGGTCTGGGTTTGAGCTTGGGCTTGGGGAATGATCCCCAGCCCGATCCTTCTTTTTATTTTATTTTTTATAAAAAGATTAAAAAAAAAAAAGTCACCGCGGCCGTGCCGTGCACGCGCGCACACACACACTTAACCTACACCTAACTTATCTACTTACAGCTAATAGAGATACTGTCACACACACTCTAACACTGTTTACACAGTACTATAGTAGCTAACAGATCTACAAAACTAACCTTACAGAACTAACATTGAACCTTACAGAACTAACATTCCATAGCTAATACCTTAATTCTAACAGTACATTGCAAAAAAATTGTAACTCCCTCTTTACAAAAAACAAAAAAGACAGTACCGTGTAACAAAAATCTTCTCCACACAACCACACACCTTCCTTCTTCACAAATCCTTCAATTGAAATTGCATCACAAGAAAGCGTAAAGTGCTTAACCGAGCTTAGTGTAGGGCATTTCCCCGACAACGGCGCCAAAAACGTGCGCTCCTTGCCGCACTGTCGAAGCAAGGGACTTTCCGATACACCGTGTGCGAGCCACAAATGGCTCTAAGCACACAACAAGCCTAAACTAGCAAGCTCAAGAGAGCAAAGGGTGTGTCACTCACCGCTCTACGCTCGCCTTCGTGGTGGATTCCTCGCCGCGATGAAGAAGAAGCTGCAGTCGTGCCGCGCTCAGCCGCTTCGTTGCCGTCGTGCCTTCGTAATGCTCGATCGCACACACACTCTCCCTCTCTCTCTCTCTCTCTCTCACATACACACACACACAAGGAGGTGAAGAAGAAGAAGATGGAGATGGAGATGGAGCAAGAGCACTCTTCTATTGCACAAATGAGAGAATGAATGAATTTTTGGTTTAGTTGGCTTTTATATGAGCTCACCCCATTCATACTTGGGCGCCCATGCTTAGCCAACTAATCCCTTGAATGTCCCAGTTAGAGTGCGCCTCTCATCGGCGATCACTCTTACCCTTTTCCTATTGGTCTGACAAGCCCGGTACCTGACTCTACCAAATACATAATACACGTCCATCGTAGGTGATGGGGTGGCCATGAGCTGTGAGGGTTAACACTGGCTAAGAGCCATTGTCAGATCTTGGGTAAGACCCAACTATTGCCATTCCTTGGGTGATTGTTCTTAGGATCGAACAGATTTGCCCAGTGGAGTACACATCGACCATCTTGACGTTAATGGACGAGCAAGAGTCTTGGCATTTCGGAGGATTAGGGTGTCATTTTTGCACTATATGTTTCTCGCGCGACGCTTAAGTTGCGTTTTTGATACTCTTGCACTTACATCAGCTTAGCTATACCATGGAGTCTAGAGGCAGCAAATACTTGAGACAACATGGCTGTTGATACGAGCTAGGCATCTCACTTGTGTGGATTTCTTGCTCTCTCTATAGCACTACGAGTGTCTATGGCATCACAGTTTTGGGGTACGACCCAACGAGTGCTTACTAAATCACCCCATACGCATTGAGGATCATTCAACTTTTAAGTCTCTTCTCATCATTCTATACACGGTTAACTAGGTTGGTTCTCGTTACCTGCTAGTTGCTCAGTTCTACAAAGGGTCTTACCAAGGCGTTTGACTACGTAGCTTCTACCCAACGGGTTTGGATTGCGAAGGCAACACCCAGGGGTTCTAGTGCAATGTTGCTTGTTTTTTCACACGTGGACGACATGTTCCTCTGTATTTGAATACGGGTAAGTGAACATTCAGTTCAATCTTCAGGTACGCATCTTTTGCTTTGGTGTTATTCCAGTTTTTAGTATACATTGCTTGTTTTTTTTCAAGTCGTTTAAATACGCTTGAATATTCAGGGCCATGCCAAGGGCAGGTCAGAACAAGTATTTTGGGCCGTAGTGTCCAAAGTACATTATGTCGTTATGAATCCACTTGTAGGATTGGATTTGGCACATGTTGTCACATGGGATACAACATGGTCTAGGGACTCAAGGAGTTCGGTTTAGCCAGTGTGGAGCAATGAATGAGGGTCCCTCTCACTCTTGTCGTAAAGTGTTTAGAGCTACCTCCACACACAAGTACATCTTGTACTTGTAGGATGTTCTTTTTTAGACATCCTTAGTTGAGACATATTCCACATGTGGCGAATATGAGTCTCTGGGACTGACACTGACGCCCCCTATTTCAAATATGTGTCAGGACAAAGTCCCTAAGTGCCGGTCAAATCTATTTTCTAGACCATTTTCAACACGACGTATCAGGAGCAATTTTAGTGGCCAAAAATTGTCGGATACTTACAATGACTTGTTCAGCTACAAGTATTGCTAAACAACATTACAGATGGTTGTTTATACATATAGCAAGGCTATAAGTTGTTAATGAAAAAAGTTTCATTGTCTGTACCTAGAAGTGATCAATGTTTAACCTTCTATTGTGCTTCAGACGTTTCAGCAAGACTTGCAAAATATTGCAACTAAAATTATTTAGTTTCTTTTCAGAACTATTTACATTCCTTTTAATGCGTGCTAGGCGCATCACATTTTCCATAAGTATTGGCAAGGATCATTATGGATATACAGGTTCGGGTTTTTTTTTGCTAAATACATGCACACTAGGTGTTATGGGCCCTAGTGTTTAGCAAAGGCTGATTTGGAACGGCATGCATATTCCTTAAGTTGTTGCTTATGAAGCATTTTGCACTCTAAGTGCAATATCTCTAGGAGATTACTTTTGGGTCTACTAATCACCAATAGAGGTCATGGCTCGGTTTGGGCGTTTGTGGATTTTTTCAAGTTAACCACAATGGTTATTTTGGACATTGTTGATTCCTCACCAATGTTATACACTACTGTGATTCCCCGTTTACCAGTCATCTGGGATGATTGTCTGTAAACCGTGAGGAAAACACACCTCAGTACTGTCAGTTATCCAAGGAGATAAGTAGATTACAAAGAGTAATCTTGTGTTGAAGGATAAGCAAAGTGCATACGTTAGCACCAAGCGATCCAATTAGTAAGCATTTATTTCTCTTCTTGGAGTTTACTTACTATCAGTTAATGCATGTTGCGACTCGGTAGTCTCTTCATGTATAAGTCAGGTTCTCAACCTTGACACTCGTTAGGGTGGGGTTGTTTACTAATGAAATTTGAGAACAAGTCAAGGACTTACCCTTGGATGATGAGTTAGGTTAGCAAGTTACTTTCAGAGAAAGTGAAAAGCGGTACTCTTCAGGTACATCTTTGTCGTGATAACTCGTTTAGCATGCTCATGTGCGTTCTAAATGGAGTCTATACACTAGATGGTTGCAAATGGACAACAATGTGGAAAATCAAGATATTACTCTTGGTTTCATTGAACCTCCCGCGGAACCGTGTTTCGGGCAACCAAACAGCTAGATCCATGAAGGATGCCACTTGGGAAAACATTAGTGTTCTTAAGAAGAAGTTCTCCACTTTTGTTTTTGAGGACGAAAACTCTTCTTAAGGGGGGAGTAATGTCAGGACAAGGGTCCTACGGGGCAAGGCCCAACCTAGGGGGTCAGGGACCTAGACCAAGGGTCTGGATTAGACCAGTGTGGACTAGGGATCCACTTAGGGCAAGAGCTAGCTAGGCCTATATAAAGGGCGGTAGGGAGGAGGATCCTACGTGTGCGTCCCCTAGGTCTTACACCATCGTAAGTGGTGATTTAGGTTGAAAAATGTACATAAGCATGAAAGGACTAAAGCGTGTTGTGACATGCTTAGCACTATTATAAGCAACCTCCAAAACAGGGAGGTAATCTTGTCAATTGGACTACTTCTTGGTAATGTATGCTCGTAGCATATCCTCTAGAACTTGGTTAACTCATTCAATCTGCCCATCGGTTTTTGGATGTTCTACAATACTGATATTGAGTTGTGTTCCAAGGCGTTTAAAGACAACCACCCTCTAAAAGTGATTGTTAAACTTGGGATCACAATCTCTCACAATGTTGGTGGGCAATCCATATAAAATTTTCCACAAAGAGCTTGGCTAGCTATGGAGTTTTAATAGTAAACTGGTTAGAATAAACTTACTTAGTTTAGTCAACCGATCTACAATCACCCATACCGCGTCATGTATGTGTATGATGGTTGGTAGTCCCACTATGAAATCCATCAAGATACTCTCATATTTACCATTGGGAATCACCAAAGGGTGTAAGAGACCTCCTGCCTTCAAGTGCTCTGCTTAACTTGACATTTTTGGCAATACAAGACATAGTTTTGAATAGACCCATGTAAACCTAACCCATAAAATTATCGTTGTATGAGTGCATAAGTTTTCTTTATGACTGGGTGCCCTGCATAGGGAGACTGTCATGACATTCATAAAGAATTTAGCGGCAAATGCATGCGTTCGTCTCGATACACAAACTTGCCCCCTGTGGAGAAGGTACCCATCATCTACAAAAAACAAAATTCCATCTATGCAGCTCATCACTCGAAAGAGGAGAACCGACTGTGCAGGAAATGGACACACTATTAGCAATGGAGTGAGAAGCATCCCTCTTTTTGACATGGGTCCACACCTTGGAGTATGCATCATCATGCTCATATGTACCCTTCAAAGATTCCACAAAGTCACTTCTAAGTTCCATGAAGAGAATAGAGTTGATCTCGACATTCGACTAAGAGCATCAGCTACCACATTGTATCAACCTTTATGATATCGGAGCTTTGCATTATACTGCTGAAGAATCTCAGCCCACCTAGCCTTTTGACCCTTCAAATCAGACTGTTGTGTAAACCACTTTACCACATTTTCAGGGCCCAAGTTTTATCCAATGAAGAAGACTCAGATTTTTTAGTTTCCTAAGACAAAGTTAAAACAAAGTCTCCTTCTTTCATTCGCTCCTTTGTTTGCAAGTAAAAGATCATCAACTTTCTCCAATAACATGAATTTATAACAAACCATGATGTGTATAACCATCTAAGAGTTATCACAAGATCAAAGTAGCCCAAGATGGCCTAATCATTTTTCAACACGATGAATCAAACTCTGAATGTCATTAAATCTAATACCTAACCAACCCAAATGATTTTCTCACATTAAATTGATCATTTAATGTGGAGAATAAATGGGAAGAAGGGTTAGAATATAAACATGTGATTATAGATCTATCTCAACACAAGGCCAATGGTAAAGGGGTCCAAATGAGAGATGGTGTGTCAAAGAGCAAGGCTAACCAATGGAGCTCAAAAGACCTTAGGGCTAGCTTCATTGAAGACCTCCAAAGGTTAGTGTTAAAAGTCCTTTGACCTTATGTAAGCTAGGGATGTGCTTGAGGTGGGAACCCGGCCCAATCTTGAGGTGCTTATCGTGCCTGATGACTGAGATGCCTGAAGTGCTTGATGATTGAGATGCTTGTCATGCTTGAGATGCTAGGGTTGTACTTGAGGTGGGAACCCGGCCCAAGCTTGACGGGCTTAAGGGCCGAGCTTGTGGTGAGAACTGGGCCCAAGGTTGAAGGGCTTGAGGAGTCATGAAAGTTAATGCATATCCCTACAAGGAGGGGGCGAGCCATGCAAGTAGGGGGGGTGGTTGCTTGACCACTCTCTCTCCCAAAGGGCACCCCTTGCTCAAGAGGCAAGTAGGACACATGTCAAGCCCCTAGCTAGGTTAATCCCAAGGAGTGTCCAAAGCCTATTGGTTGGCCTCCCAAGGGATCCAATGATAATTAAGTAGATTTAACTAATTGTTTTTGCATTTATCAAGTCCTCTCTCTCAAAGGGGAAAGGGGGACACTTGTCCCAAGGCTAGCATGCTTGCTTGATATGCATCATGCATGTGATTGGTTAGGTTTGCAGAGGTCCAATGAGCTTCAAGCTCGTGCTAGAAGAGGGGGTCGACCAAAGCAAGTAGGGGGCATGCTTTAGGGGGATACTCTCCCACACACACTCACACACACTCTCATTGTGTGAAATGCAAAGTGCATGAGCTCCACCTCCTTCTCCAAGCTAATAGAGAACTTGAGAGCCTACACCAACACTCTTGGCTATGGAATGCAAATCCAACCAAGAGCCATGCTTCAATGCTTCCGCTCTACTACGGACAGAGAGAATTTCACTTCGCTGAGAGCGAGCCAGAACACCTCCAACCTACCTAAGTGAGAGATAGGCTGAGGCCGCTTTGCCTCCCTCCATGAACCCGAGCTCTGAAAGGATCCCAAGTACCAGTAGATGGTGGGGTATCAACACCAACCATACCAGTTTAGACGCCACGCCTCTTCAATGCCCAACACCGGGTGTTTAGGCAAAGCCAAGGCAAAATCCCCGACACGTTAGCCATGTAGGTCATTCAATCCCCGACGCACTAACCGTGTAGATGAGCCTAACAAAAAGAAGAAGACGTAGGCAACACCCCCGATCCAGCAAATCCCTAGGTCAATGACCCTTTAAATAATTTACGATGATATTTTTAGTCAGGGATTGCTAAAAGAAAACATCATACTTCGCAGTGCTTTGGTCGACATGTATGCCAAATGTGGTGCGCTTCATAGAGCATGAAAAGTGCTTAACACTAGTCTGGTAACCTTAAAAGACATAAAAGTGTCCTTTTAAGGTTTTGAAAAAAAAATTCCAAAACCATAGTAGATCCACTCATTTTGAAAAACCGTTTTATTAGCTTATAGTTCAAGGACTTCTACATATGGAAAAAATGAGAAACTTGTAAAATTTCTCATCTCTTGGTCACAACAAGCCTCCAAAGTTGATGGACCATTGCATGTTGTCCAAAACAACCATTTCTTACGGTTGATTGCATATAAATAAGAGTGGGGATTTTTGTAGGACATGAGATAAAATGCCCTGTTAATTTCAATGGGTTGGTGATCAAAACATATGGTTGCTTTTGCCTCAGTATTTTTTTGGGCAAAAACAATAGGTACAAAAAAGTTGCATTTTTGCCATTCTACGTATCTATCATCAAAGTTTCTATAGTGATGCTCAATATTGATACTATATACATGTTTTCTTAGTTCCCTTTGGGTCTTTGGATTCAAAAGGATAAATAAAGCATGTCAAAATAATAATGGATCTCTTACTAAGTGGAACCTTGGGGACAATGATGAAGTGCTAAATACATCAAACATGACAAAACTGGGTTTAACATTATGACCTCTAGAATCCCATAGAAAACTACTCAATATCTAGCCAAATTTGTATTTTATGATTAGATATGTTTACTACCTACAAAATACGCACAATTGGTCTAAGAAACTAGCAATATTGAGAAAGCTATACTTGATACAATAAAATGTCTCATATTCTTCAGCAATCAAAAAACTCAACCATCATCATATACTATGCTATATAGCATATTAGGTCCCCCAAAACTCAAGGAAGGTTAGATTTATGTTATGCATGCCACTTACACAATCAAAACTGCATTTGGATATCAAGAAATCCACTAAAAAAATCATAAAAGTGCTCATTTTGGCCAAAAAACAGGATTATGCAATTCTTGTAAGTTGGCCATAGCCATCTTCTCCATCTTCATTACTATGCTATTATGTATGCTATCAAGAAAAGTGATGGTAAGTGAGGAACTAATTCTTTCTCCTGTGAAATGTTTCTTCTTCCTCTTTCCTACCCTCATTCCCCGCTATCTCTCTCCACCTTCAAAGGTGTTTGAGGCATTGGGACTGAGGCTTGGGATAGTTAATGCTTTTCACAAAGTTTATGTTATGCTCATGATGCATGAAGCTTTCCATCTTCATTGCATCACCTAGGTCACAAGGAACACAAAGATTGTATTGTACCAAGTCTCTCTTGATGGGAGAAATTATAATACAAATGCCTATTTGAGGGGGGACCCGCTCCACATAAATCCGGTCCTCAATTGTTGTCATATTCTCTAAAATCTCTCTCTTGCAAAAATATAGTTCATGCCAAGTTAACTAAATGCTATGTTTATGCTGCTACCATTAAAGTTCACACTCTATGCTTACAAAATAATTCCACAAAAGTGCTATCTCTAATTTCTGTTACTCTCAAAGTTCATAGGCCATTTCCATTTCATTGGTATCAGAGCATTTGGTTTCTCTTTTATTGCTTAAGAAGAGAGGTCTTTAAGTAGCCTATAATTGGTTGATTTTGTTAATTATATTAGGGTAAGTGAGATTGGGATCTATTATCGGTTTTATTGAGCACACTAATTGGGATATGGCTCACACCTCGGGAGCTTTGGACTTAATAATGGGGTCTTTTTAGACTTGCCTATGGCTTTACCATTATTGAGCCATAATAAAGACCCACTCCACTACTCTCTATAGTTAACCACTTCGAGCCGTGGTTGTAGATACTTAAGTGCCGATTTTCAAAGGCTAAAAAGAGTGGCAACTAAGGTTTTGAATAGCCAAAGCATACACTAAGTAAGGACACAAATTTTGTTGACATGGCTGATAATAACCAAGAGAATAGAATGAACATTGATAACTTTGATTTTGCACATGAAGGTGTTAATGATGATGCCCCCATGTTTGTCAATTATCTTGCTACTAGGTTGCAACAAGCTATGGACAACCCTGCTTTGCAAGCCAAAGTTACTCAACAACTTCGCGCTTATGGGATTTCTTTTCCTCTCCAAGAGGAGAGAGAGCTTAGGAGTCCTTTTGAAGAGACCCCCAAAAGAAGACTCTCCCCCATATGAGAGGAGGAATCCAAAGAGCAAGAGAGTAATAAAACTATTAGTACCTATAAAGATGTGGCTCCAACAAGTTGGCGGTCTAGATGATCGCCATCTCCTTCCAAGAGGAAATGTTGAACCCACAGTCCTTCTACTCGTCACTTCAAAAGGGAACAGGGGAAACAAATGAAGAAAAGGGCAAGAAAGAGGTCACCGTCTTCTCCTTCTTCTTCACTGTTAACTGAGCTGACGTATGCTAACAGGAGCTGCTAAATATCGAAGCCTTATGAATGCACATCAAAGATGAATATGAAGAAGCAGTGAAGATTGGAGTTACACACTTTTCACATTTTTCCAAAATGGCCATGTATTGTAATTTCTTGATTTATTTAGCCAGTGTGATAATTGTAACATGTTACGGGCTCAATAAGAGTTCAAAGATGTAAAGAATAGGTCAGCTAGTGTACCTAGGTTGCAGATACAATAAGTTGTGGAGCCTCAAAGGTCTTGGGCACTGGACATTATACATTTTAGACCTTGGCTAAGGTATAAAAGCCAACTTTGTAAAGATTTTATTAAGTTTTGGATAATAGAAACACATTGTCAGCTAACGGTGCTTACTTCTCTCCTTCTCGCGCTTCCTACTCCCTTCCCAATTGTCACATTGCAATGCCGTCTGTTGCATTGCAACCGCAGGTAAGAGCTCCACGCATTAATGTAAACATTTCATGTTATTCTGTAGCTTTTGGCGTCGTCGACCCACGGCCTAATTTCATCATAAGTAGGAATTTAAGCTAGGAAATCACAAATTAAGCGTAGACAAGGTATTGGGGCATCAATGCTAAGCATTTAGTTGCATTCGGGGTCAAAAACGACTAGGTCAAAAACTCACTGCTGTTAATAATCGTGATTTTTGCACTTGACCTAAAGTGAGATTTGAAACCATAAGCATGTGTGCTTAGGTCTTATATACATGTCCTAGAAGTTTTGTAACATTCGGATGTTGTTTGATGCTGTAACGATTATGATTTGTTTATCGATTAGCGATTAGTTTTTGTTGACGTTGGTCATTTGAGTGTAGCTTGTGTTAGATACAAGTTGTCTATTATTTTCCAAGATATTCACACCCTCTTGTAGCCTCTATGCACTAGTCGAGTCAGCTTCGTTCCATGGATTGACAATTATGTTCGTGGTTCTTGCTATGTCTGCAATAACATAGGAGTGAGGTTAGAAACCCATCCCATATTTGGTGCCGCTACTGGGGACGAATAGACCTAAACTAGGGAAAACAAGAGCATCTTGTGTAGTTGTCTATTAACTTTCTCTAGGTTCACCTAGAGTTAAACTTTCTCTTAAAAACTGCATAGCTTAAGAGTGTCGTCTTTTGCTGTGTAGAGGTAGCTTGGGAGTAGATTGTAGTTGATAAGTACCTTTTAGGATTGTAGGATTATATTAGGATTTTGAGAATGATTGAGAGACGAGACAAGTCTTAAGATCAAGGTTGAGAAAACCATAAAAAACAAGAAAACGAGTGTTTGTGGACACTTTCCACAACCCCATTGCAGTAGAACCTCGGAGTAGGGTAAGTAGAATTCGAGGTGGATCTCAGAACATTGCTCTCTCCAGAAGAATCAATTATGAGTTGTTTATGTGAAGTTGCAGAATTTCAGGTCTATTGCTTGAAACAACACCAAAATACTGTCAACCACTGAATCCGGCTGGAGATTATGTTTTAAAAGTTGTATGAACCAGTGGGTAAGCTTAAGGAGGCATTTGAGATAAATTTTCAAGAGTTCGCAAAAACTCAGATTATTTATATTTTCTTGATATTTTAGGCCAAATTGAGTTTTGACTTGACTCAGAGGCTTAAAATAGATCATAAAAAGACTATCCACTGAAAAAGTTGGAGAAAAATGTTTATTTTAGGTCAAAAGTAAATAATCGTGATTATTTACTTTCAGCTCAAAATGGATCAAGGTTGATACCGGAGACTCTATGCAGGATTGCAAACATCTTTTGTGAAGGCTCATAGAGTTTGGATCACAAAATAGACCAAAAAATTGACAAAAACTAAAATATGTACTGATTGTCAAGAACTTAAGTGTTGCTTGGTAAATCTTGCTTAAACTTAGTGAAACTTAGCTCAGGGGCTTAGATTGAAGTGTTAAACATGTGTATATTGGTTACTTGACCAAAAAGATGCAAAAATTTACCAGAAGTAAATAATTACGATTATTTACTTTTGTCCTATTTTTCAACTTTTTTGATCAACCAAGCATACCACAAGTTTTATCATGTTATATTGAGCACTCATATCAAATTTGGTAAGATTTGGATCTATAAAGTGAAAATTGTGCCCAGATTTGTAAAGTAGTTTGCAAACTCAAAATTGTTGACAAATTGAGCAAGGATTATCCAAACTTGGTGAAACTTGGCTAGGGAGCTTAAGTTGAGTTGCTTAACCAATTTGTATCAACATTTTGACAAAAAGTAAAAAAAAAATCCCAGAAGTAAATAATCGCGATTATTTACATCTGCTCCAGAATTGAGAAATTTTGCACAATTGAGTATACCACAGGGTCAAGCATATCAAGTAGACTCCAGAAATCAAGGTTGGTTGTGGATGATATGTATGGTCACCTGTGGTACTCTTTGTGAGAATTTGTTGGACACAGGTTTGCAGAGCTTATGCATGTATGTTGAGTGTAGTTTGATGCGCATTGATTGCTCATTGTATTGAGCTTGCAGGACTTATTTTGTGTTGATAGCCATTGTGCGTCGAAACTCTGGTGAAATTTTCCCAGGAGTTTTATGCGCATAAGTTGATGCAATCCAGGTTGTGATTGCGATTGGCACTCAGTTTTGGCTTTGAGAGTGTTGGTTACACTCAAAGTTTGCATGCGGTGTTCTCTGCAGGTGGGAGATTTGTGCGTGTGTATGCATCGATACTGCATAGTGTGGGCTTGGTGATTAGCTCACGGTTTGACAGGCGTACAGTTATCTTGGCACACTCACAAGAGTGAATATTGTGATGTATGCTTGTGTGGCTACGAGCTAGGTAGCCGGATTTGAGCACTAATGGCTTGAGGTTTTTCAGCAGGTTTCAGCTACAGGTTTACAAGTTTACAGGTAGGTTTGAGGACTTATTTGGGCGCTGAATTTTCAGCCATTGTTTCCTCTTTGCAGGTGTCCATGTATGGCTCAGTTGTAGGCTGATCTGGGGCACGCTTGTGACTTGTTTATGCAGCTGTTTAAGAGCTGAATTTTGGGGCTGTTTTGGGACTGATTTGCAGCCAAATTTTATTGCCATACAGGAGCTTGGTTTACTCTATAGGAGCCTCGTACACTTGGCATTTGGGATTTGCATCATTGCCATTTGTGGAACACAGTGTGGTTACACTACTGTGAGAGATTTTATGTGTGGATTTGCATGAGCATTGTAGGTGCAGGTGAGCTCTTTTTTTCGAGAGCATTTTCTCGTTGCAGGTTGCTTCTTTTGGATTAGTTGAGTGCATTTCATTGCTACCATACCTAGAGTAGAGTTACAACTCTTGGTTATTTTTGACATTCACTTATAGTAGTCAATATGTGTGAAACTTTCGAGTCTAGGATAATGACTCATGAGAGACGACGTTCTCGTTCGTGTCGACACTTGAGATGTTGGCATTGTGGTCACACAGGGCATATTAGACGGTGATGCTTTCGTCGTATGGGATAGCACAAGAGACAGGCTAGTCTCAAGGATGCAGTAGATGCTATAGGCTCCGTTGACTTGACAGTTGCAGGATCAGATACAGTGTTTGAGTACCCTAGTGACAGTGAGGTCACATTTGCTTCCTGTATTACTCCTGATTTTTTGACGTCTGAGGATAGTGCACTTCTTTTGCAGTGGGTGCTAGACAGGGACGCTATTTTTCATGTCACTCCGTATCGTGACTGGTTCAGTAGCTATTCTAGCAGAGTGCATGGTAGTGTGTGATTGGCAGATGGGTCACTGCATGCGATTGCTGGTTTAGGAGATGTGAGACTGTAATTACCAAGCTATGCATTGTACGTGTTCAGAGATGTGCGTCATGTGCCAGATTTGACGATGAGTTTGATCTCCGTTAGTCAGCTCAGGGATAGTGGATGTCGGGTATCGCTGCTTGAGGGATCTTTTGCGTTGCATTTGGGTTCGCTAGTGATTGCGAGAGGCGCTAGAGTTGGCACATGGTACCCATTGCACGTAGTACTGGTGCGAGATGGTCGAGTCTCAATCTTGTTACAGCCATGCAGAGAGCGAAAGACCCGGACAGTCTCTTTTGCTCATGGGTTGCAGGGTGCTTTGCATGGAGTGCAGAGTAGTGAGCTTGTTGTGCACACAGTTGGGGCACGACTTGAGCAGTCACACAGAGAGGTGACAGAGTCAGACATGCATGCTTTGCTAGTGACTGAGCAAAGCAGAGAGTCAGTTGTGCGAGATACTTCTATGTAGGATAGACAGGTAGAGCGGTCTTGCTCTAGTGAGTCACGACAGGAGGACGTTGTGCAAGAGTCTATGGATACGGAGTTAAAGCATGAGAGCTCTAGTGAGTCACAACAGATTGAATGGTCATGTTTACAGTGGATGATTGTAGAGGAGGCTGAGATGCCAGCGATTATGCAGCCATTCCTTTGTATGCTCGACAGTGAGCATGGGGATATAGTTGTGCAGGATATGTCTTCTAGTAGACACCTAGAGCTGCTGGTTTGCTCTGAGGTTGCACGACAGGTTGATGCGTCTTTTGCGGACAGTCAGGAGATGCATGTGGCTGACACACCTTGTCAGTCAGAGATGCCTATTGCCAGGGATATATATGTTGATGCATGCTCCGTAGAGCTAGCAGGGCCCGCTAGCATTGGATGAGCATTCGATGGTCTCATGTATGAGATGCTAATCTTGAGACTGGATATCGCAGCTACAGTGGGAGCATTTGCAGTTGGGGTGTTCAGTCGTTTGTTGAGTGATGATGGCATAGTGCACGAGGGAGATATGCAGGTATTGCGTACATACTTGCAGTACGTGTGCGGTACGTCTGGTGGTGTATGGACTTACACGAGAGCAGGACAGCCGGATGCACACGATCACAGCCAGCCAGTGGGCATCGGTTGAGAACGATTTTCTCTCACCTTTTGTAGTCTTTAGACTAGGTTCCCTTGCTTAAAGGCACAGTCGCCTTTAAGTGGGAGGTTGTTGGGGTATAGGCGCCTGTGCCTTGCCTGGCCGCCCAGAGTCTGGGCGCCCACTGACTTGTATACCTTATACATAGCATAAACGTATAGGAAGCTGCTCATTGATTGAGTCTCCCCACCCATATCTGTGTGCCGTGTGTCTCCTTCTCTCTCTCTCACTCTCCGTCTGTGGTGCTCCCCGATCCCCTTCAATTGTTGGGGTATAGGCGCCTGTGCCTTGCCCGACCGCCCAGAGTCTGGGCGCCCACTGACTTGTATACCTTATACATAGCATAAGTGTATAGGGGACTGCTCACTGATTGAGTCTCCCCACCCATATCTCTGTGTTGTGTGTCTCCTTCTCTCTCTCTCACTCTCCGTCTGTGGTGCTCCCCGATCCCCTTCACAAACGATGCATAGCACATTCATGCCACTTGTGATTGGCCGAAACCTCAAAGGTACTTAAAGCTCTCAACAACTTCAAGTGTCTCATTGGTGTACACAATGCATGGCTTCTCCTTATGGTTGATTTTCATAAGCATAACCTTTGAAGTCAAATTGAAACCAAAATCATAAAACATAAAAATTGCCAAGAAATAATGTAAAAGCTAGTCCAATTGACTAGAATTTGGGGATTTTCAACTTTTTGTGTTCCAAATCTAGAAATATTTTGGGAATACCTTCTAAATATGAGGGACCACAACTTGACCAAGTTTCATGTCAAAAGGAGGTGGAACATGGATCCCGATCTATGTACCACATCAAAGGTTTCAGCTGAAAATTGAACAGTGAGAATCTTAGACTTACAGAAACATATTAAATTTTCAAAAAAAACGTTGGAGAGGGGGAATGGGGGAATACACCCGGCACACAAAAAGACTGTCTCTCTATAGCCCAGGGCATACAAAACACCCCAATCCACTAGAGTTCACCTTCAAAACTCTCAACACACACTGGCAAGCCACCGCCTGCACTCACACTGAGGCACAAACGTGCACACCATAGCTACCCACACATTTCACTGCACGTTTCAAGCCACACACTGTTGTCACCCACGTAACCTCACTCTCACTTCCATTCTGCACACCAAGAAGGGGGCCTGGGGGGCACACACATCTGCACCGGCACCGCACACACAAGCAAAAGAAATAGAGAAGGGGGGACTAGGGGAAACGACGTGAGAGAAACAAAATGGAAGCTTCACCACTGCTCAAAAACAAAAATATACAGCTTGACAACAACAAACGATGCACCCACATGGTCGCTGAGCAAGAAAAAACACACTCTGGGCTTTGGAGGCACACAC
The DNA here is from genome assembly GCF_014529385.1 of Adiantum capillus-veneris. Taxonomy (NCBI): domain Eukaryota; kingdom Viridiplantae; phylum Streptophyta; class Polypodiopsida; order Polypodiales; family Pteridaceae; genus Adiantum; species Adiantum capillus-veneris. Next base: position 142,494,239 of record NC_140936.1, read on the forward strand.
CTCTACACAAAAAAGCCCACCCAAGAACACACACACTCTCACTCTCTTGGCTCTCTGCAGGCTCACTGGCTCAAGGGCCTGGGCAAAAGGCCTCTGTGGCAAAAAGCATGAAAAATGATACAATTTTGACTTTTATAGGGGTGTCCTCTTCAATTTTGAAATCCAGCCTCTCATTGGTCCACCTTGCATCTCAATTTGGTAACTTTGGGAGGCGGCTACTCTTCTTTCATCTGCTGTCTCTTGTTCTCTTTGAAGGGGTTGCACTAGTGATGTCGCGGTGCCCCTAAAAATTTTTTATTTTGATTTTTTACTTCAATTTTCCTCCTCTTTTCACCCTTGAACTTGCCTTCCCATTGATTATTCGGACATTATCTCCGTTTGTCCACTTTGGTCAGCGTGGCTTTGCCATCTTGGACTTCCTCTTTCTTTCCATACGGTCCGCTCTTGGATTCCCCACTTGTGGCTGGCGTTGACCGCCCAATTTGGATCCCCTTTGGTCTCTCTCTCTCTCTCTCTCTCTCTCTCTCTCGCTCTCTCTCTCTCTCTCTCTCTCTCTCTCTCTCTCTCTCTCTCTCTCTCTCTCTCTCTCTCTCTCTCTCTCTCTCTCTCTCTCTCTCTCTCTCTCTCAACTGCATATGACTCATCCCTTGCCCCGAGCACTAGCGAGCTCGCTAGTTGGGGGGGGGGGGGAGATTTGATTTTACCTCCAAGAAAAAGGGAGCTTGGGCGGCCGCGGGAGCCCTCCCCACTAGAATTCCCAACATCACTGTGCACGCGAGGCGTCGGTCGGTCAATTATGCACATTGAGCCGCCGCTCAGAGTCGCCAGATGCACCCAGTGCTACTAGAACCTCCCGATTATGCCACCGTGCATAGCTGCAAACACCAGCACCATAGCCACGCACCAGGAGAGGAGCTCCCCCTCTTTATCCTTATGCTTCAAGAGGGCCGTTTTCCCCGGCCCATATAGCCTCTCCTTCTGCCCAATCGTCTTGCATGTGGGATCTCTTGTCACCAGGTGGCAGGCCTACGGTGCTCCACCCCCTTGGCCTCCAAAAAAACCAACCCAAATTTCTCTAAAATTTCCAAAAAAAACTTCATTTTTTACCCCAACTGCAGTTGCCCCCAATTCTTGCTCACAAGCTTGATTTCCAAGTTGCAAGGCCTAGCTGCAACTTCATTGTGCCGACTCAGACCTGTCTAGTCCTTGTCGCATTCCGACTCCACTGTGACTGCCATTCAAGGCTTAAAAAAAAGAAAAAACCCATTTGTAACCTCCTCACTGCCAACTTTACCAGTCCGTAACTTGGCAACCGGGAATCCGATCGACAAGTCGTGACTTCTTGCTAACTCCACATGGTATGCTCTATCTTCTTGAACATGGTCAAGCCCAAAATGATGCCAAATGGCCCGATTACCAATGCAGTCAGGCGGGCACATAACTGACCCTCGAGAAATCTTTTCGTGGCCATAACTTGCAATCCAAAGCTCTGATCCCCAATCCAAAAAGACATGCACGGTACAAAACACGAGCACTTCAACCCTATCTACTCATATCTTCCCTTGCCACATGTCCCCAGCTACCCTGTCCGTCGAGAATCTGCAAAACCTTCTAACTTCAAATTGCAACATCTTCCACATTGGGGCTCTGATTGATGAGCCGTCTGGACAACATATGGAACTCTACATTCTAGAGCACTGACTTAACACTTCGAGCACATTTACCTATCATCCCAACTGGAATGATTTTGAGCCTTTTGACTTAAAAAGATGCATTAGGCATACACTTTCCCTAGCACCTGCTTGCCCATGTCTTCCACATTGGCTTCTGCACTTTGCCATGCTCTTGTTAGCACCATTTGCTTAGCATAGAACACTTCCTTGCACATATTAAGTTTGGATGCACCATCATTGTCCACCCCCTAGGTAAACATCTATGTTCAACCACACACATGTTTATTGAACTAAAAAACTGCCATACCAAACAAACACTTTGTACACCACAAAACCACTAGCATATGTACAAAACCTGGCACCTGCTACCCGTCACCTTTGTTCATGCGGGTTGCCCAGCCCCTTGCATTACCTGTCATCATCCACCTGTGTCAAACACCTTGCACTGGTCTCTTCCATCCAACGGTAACACCCTTACATAGTGCCACACCAAGGCACATAATTGCCCACACACCCAAATTGCCACCATCACTGATTGGAAAACTGCCCACTTCAAACACAACATCACCAAGAACACCAAATAGGGCAAATCCTCTACCTTTGGCTCCATACTACCCTTCTCACCTGCCATGCACTCAATTCCAGCATCATCGAGTTCTTCCTCGTCTATTGGCCCTTCAAGGTTAATTAGCACCACCTACTTGTCGGCTTCAATCACTTGCTCTTCAAGCGCCTCTTCTATCGTTGCATCATGCTCTGTTTCCATAGGCAAGGTTGCTCCATCCCTTTCGGCAAGACTCTGCGCCTGTTACACCACGAAAGCACATTCCACAGTTATCTTCACCAACATGGCCATTAGCATGGCACCACATATCACCTTTACCTGCATATCATCACTTGTAGGCTTGGATTGCTCCATTTGATCTTCATTAGGCATCTTGGCTTGCACTTCATCCTGCTCCTCGCACGCATTCACTGCCTCTCCACTCACATGCAAGAGATCATACTCACCATACTTGGATTGAGACGAGTGTGTCTCCCAACTCATGTCAGCATCCATAGAGCTAGTGTCACTCGGCTCAATCTCTTCTTTTGTCTTAAGCTTGGGAATCTCCTCTTGCTTCACCACTTTGACCTTTGTCAGATACAACATATGCATCTACTAGCCAATATAGATACGTAGATTCAAACTTTGATCAATGACCATTACAAAATAGAAGCTTCTATATATGTCCATCCCTTGGGATAAGCCTCCATTAGTCCTACAAGGAGAAGTGATCTAGATGTTTCCTGCATCCATACAAAAACAATTAGTTAGAGCTGGCTATGCTTGTGCATTCTGTAGGTGTCGACATTGGACCCAGTTGTGAGTATTGTAGGTATCGACACTGGACCCAGTTTTCATTCATGTCAAACATGTAGTCCTAGTTTACAACTTATCTTAAGGATTGACAATTATTTGAACTTTAAGCAATAAAAGTTGAACTATAAGTAGATAAAATATGTTTATACAATCGTGTATATCTAGAATTTCCCCAAGAAGAGAAGTTTGTTTTTCCTACTAAATATAATGTTTATTATTTATTCTCTATTTTATGGTAAAAGACCAATGTGAGCTGCCTTATGAAAATAAGGCAACATCTCATTTGTACTTTGAACCATTTTTCATATAATCTAGCTTATGCTATCTCTCAACAATGAGACACTCCATAAGAAGTTTACAACTTACCAATCTCATGAACTTCCCCCTCCGTGTATATATGCTTGAACCTGCAATAGACAATATGCATACCCAGTTTTCCTTTTTGATGTTTGAAAGCAAGAGTTATCACAACCATGTATACTCTATTGAGTTTTAGCAATGCCATTAAAGCATAACAACATTTATTCTATCAATCAACACAAAGGAAAATAATCTACTTTTTCCTTGTCCTTAGCCACTATTGTCAAATTTGTGCATGCATATAGCAAACCTCAAGAAAGTATCTACCAATGAAGGCTAAATATATAATTTCTTAATAGGAATCACCATTTGCTTACCAACTTGAATCATAGAGAGCAAGATTTTGGTAGGTAAGATAAAAAGTTAATACTAGCTACCAAGTCAAAATCAAGAAATCATCCAAAAAGTATCTACCAACCAAGGCTAACTTTATGCTTTCTTGATAGGATTCACCATTTGATTAGCAGCTTGAATTAGAGAGAGCAAGATTTTAGTAGGTAAGGTAAAAAGTTAATACTAACTCCCCGATCAAAATATAATAGAATCTTCTTGTAATTTGTGCAAATTTCTAAAAGTTCTAGTCTATGCCTTCTGCAATGAGACCCTCCACAAGAGGTTTATGGCTTACAAGATCGTAACTATTCATGCATGCCATATCGTAACTTTATCATCTAGGGATTATAATCAATTACAATCATATCACAATGATCATTATATTTTATCATGCTAGATTAACTTGCCACATGTATTTGTAAAGACACAAAAGTTTCTAAGTAGGTACAGATGCACCTACCTAAGAAGTGCTCCGTATTGCCCTTCATCATGAAGATCATCGGCACTAGGTACATTTTCCATAAGTATACCAAATCCAAATCTATCTATTCCAAATTCGATGACATGTATAGTAAACATCTTCTCAAAATCCTGATATTAAGACCATAAAACATCTCTTGTGTGTACCTACATAAGTGGAAAAAACTTCAAGCCTACTGTGTGTGTGTGTGTGTGTGTGTGTGTGTGTGTGTGTGAGAGAGAGAGAGAGAGAGAGAGAGAGAGAGAGAGAGAGAGAGAGAGAGAGAGAGAGAGAGAGAGAGAGAGAGAGAGAGAGAGAGAGAGAGAGAGAGAGAGAGAGAGAGAGAGAGAGAGAGAGAGAGAGAGAGAAGGTCAATCCTTTATGTAGTACTGTTATAAATAGAAAACAATAGAACAAGCTAGGATCACCTTGAAATTGCATGTGTGATATATGATGGGAACTCCATCTATAATGCAAGAAAATCCCTAGGGATTATTTGTGAGAATGTGTACGTTCACCTCTATTCTTGTATGATCCATGTGTGAGTTGAGTGGAGAGGATACGAGGAGTTCATATGTGGGATGAGAGTGAATAATGTAACGATTTTCTGCCATCCAACAAAAGAGCATCTTCATGGTGATATTGTGAGAGAAGAGGTTTAGAGAGGGCAAGGGTCAGATTGAAACAAAGGGCATGCCAAGGTGATCTCACCTATTATGAGTGAGTGAGAGTGATCATACTTTTTTTTGAAAGGTTATGGCTACCAAAAAATCTATCAAAACATTCACAAAAGATATATTTGGGTGAAAACCAATTGAGGAGTTCATTGTGGTATAGAAAGTGTACATAGATACAATTTACCACTAAAGATTTTCTAAAAATACTCTTTCTCAAGCAAGGGCCAAGAACTCCTTGCATATCAAAATGAGTTACATGTCAAGGAGGTGTCGAATAGGGGTGTTCCTTCCTCTACCTCTAGACTTGAAACTACAAGACTTTCCTCTATTAAAGCTAGTAGAAGTGCTAGGGGTTAAGAAGGATGTAAAATAACTATTGGGGGTGGCTAGTGAGTTAGAACTCTTGAGATATGGAGAGTCATCATCCTTAATGTAGGGTTTGAGTGATCCAATAGCAATTTTGACACCTTTATAGTTGGCATAGGTGGTGAGTTACGTGCCAAGTTCATCAGATTTAAGTTCTTTGAGAATGCCAAGCATCAAGATTTGAAAGGCATTGAAAGAAATCTGAGCCACTACAAGGGATTTAGCTTGCCCACCAAGCCATGAGCAAATAAGAGATAGATGGAAGTATACAATTTTTTCAGGAAAAAGTTGTTCCAATTGATCCAGAATGTACCAAACAACATGATCAAACCACATAATGCTAGAATCACAAGAAGCCTTTGGATCGAGGACTTTGCAGGCACATTTCAAGTAAGGTCAAAAGACATACCAGATTGGTTTAGAAGTCAAGATTGCTGCTGGAAAACTCCATATTTCCTTTAGTGCGGATGTATAGGCCCGTATTAGAAACACATTTAGCCTGATCAATGATATGGAGGTTAAAAGGTGCCTTAATGAACTCCCCTTTGTCAAAAAATTATCCGGCTTTTATTATTTTGAGTCCACAATCTTCAACTATAGATGTAGGTAGGTTGGCAAGATAGACCCAAGTTTCATTGAATATGGTTGCTAAAAAAGCCTTGTTGGGAAGAATCCACGGCTGATGGTCCACTCCAAAAGATTCTATTTCAATTTGCCTGACCGGTAGAAAAGAGAAAACTTTAGAGACTTCTGGAACCATCTCTAAAAGGGTAGAGTCACTGAGGGTGCACAAATTATTTTGGAATTCTTTAACAGCTTCCGGAGTAGCACTATCTCTATAAAAGAGGCCACCAGTTTGTGGGACAATAGGCGTACTAATGAAAGCAGGATTCAGGCCACATAATTTCTCAAGGAAATTAGCAAGTTCAGCACTAGAGGAAGAAAATTGAGCAAGATCTTGATTGTGTTGTAGGTCCAATATAGGTAGTTGGGAGATATATTGAGAAATCATAGCTACCCCATCAGTAGTATCTTTTTCTAGAGTAGCCAAAATTTTAACCCAATCATTGAAGGAAATCATATGTAGGATATATGACTTTTTTGTCTGTTGCTAGGACAAAATCATAGATAAGTTGTGATGCATTCAAGTTGCGTATACATCAAAGGACAAGGGAGCTAGCCATAGAGAGAGGTTTTGAAGCCAACTCAAGACCTTGGGAGAGGGATAATGCCTATAACAAAATTTTGAAAGATTAGAAAGTGTTTATTTTGGATAAGAGATCACTTTTCTTTTGCTTTTCTAGCAAGATAAGATCTAGTTCTAGGGAGTTGGGATTTTTTAGGGGGGTGACCTTTTAAGTATTGTGTAGTTTGTTCCATTATCCTTGCGTGTTTTAGTGAGTCATGGATGACTCTCATGTGAGCAGTCATCTTGTGCTTAATGTGTACCTGAAACATGATTCAAAACCAAGGTAAGTAAAGATAGATTAACCTGCAAACCTAAAACTGAAAAAGTCAAAAGACCATTATAGTCACGAGAAAGAATCCAGAACTATAGCCTAAGGTGGATCACCTAACACCAGTCAACCTAATCAGGAATTATAGATAGTGGGTCCACCAAAGCCCCATAGCGCATCCTGGTCTTCAAGAAATCTCGAAGAACCTTGTGTTTAGGACATGTGTGTTGTTGTTTTTAAACTTATACTTATACACAAAATAACATAGCAGTTCAAAAGACAACTGGTTTTAGATAAGGGACAAGGAGTAGTACAAAAACGACAAACTATTTGATTCATTTTTACACATTAAACTGATTCTAGAGTGAAAAGGTCAGGTATATCAATGTCCGACAACAACTAAGCCAAAAAGAACCTAAGTAAAGATCGAGTCCTCACTTGCATCCATATAAACAAGAAAACAGATTTGTTATCTTTGAATACATATTATAGGTGCCAACAAACCTATCAGTTGTTATCCATGTCCTACTTAAAACCTTTTTAACTTACACCTACCATCCATGAAGAGTGAATTTCAATAAGTATCCTTTCTTACTAAGTTGAGAGATTTTCATAGTGTAATCAAGAGGCCATTACCCCCGCTTAACAAATGTAAAATGTGTTTGTGTTTTATTGTTTGTTTTTCTTTTTCTTTTTTAGAGTTGAGATTAGAAGGCTATCACCCCTTCTATTTCAAGTAGAATCACTATAATAGTGTGTAGAAATAGGTAGTAACCTCCCTTGAAAAAATAAAAATTATACATATTAAGATTAAATTCTGATCAGAAGGCCATCACCCCTTCTAATCCAAGTGTTTTACCCCCCATGAAACTTGTTTTGTAAATCTTTTCAGATTTTAAAAGTACTTGCTAGAATCCAAGGTCAAAGTATAATCACTTTTATTGTTTGAACATATCTTTAGTCAGAAAAAAATCACTTCCAAGTCCTGAGGAAATCAACAAATTAATCTTTTCTTGGTAAAATTTAAAAGATAATATTGACTGTTCATGAAGCTCCAAAAAAATATTCGGCTACTTTACCAAAAAAATGGTTCACCAATCTTATGCAATGAGAGTGCTCTAATAGTATTAGTGAAAATTACATGAGTGGATAGTGTTGACTTTCTGATAGGATAAGTTTATAGCTATGAAAAATGTGGCCTAGTAGAAGTTACAACAACCAGTTTCCTCTTATTACCAAATAGAGATACTATGTTGTTTTTCATAAACCACAATCAGGGGCATTTTATTCCATTCATCCATTACACGATTAGTTTGGTCATTCCAAGCATTTTTATGCCTATAGTGCCTCCAAATACCATGAGTAATACAAAAGTTCCAAAAGGAAGTATTAACCGGCTGTAGCCATATGACATCTTTAGTGCAAAAAAAGTTATAAAAGGTAACAAATAGAGGTTAAATCATTCCTAGTCATATTACAAGCCAGGTAGGTATGCTAACCCTTAGATTATTGGCTGGGACTGTAAAGGTATTACTGATATGTCCTATGGCAAGTGATGAACATAATTATGTGCTTATTTGGAGATGAAGCAACCATATTGGTGACAAGTGCATACTTTGTGTGACAGTAAATGGGATGCACCTTTGTCTAGTCATACTCGTTCAGGTTCTCGCCATGCATCTTATGTGTTAGATTGCTATGCTTTGGCTGTTTCCAGTTTATGTGATGCTGAGGAATCTCTATCTTTTGATGAAGCACAAAATTCAAAATATTGGATGGTTGCCATGCAATCAGATTATGATGCATTTATAGAAAATGACACATGGACTTTATGTGATTTGCCTCCTGGCAAAAATGCCATTCGTACAAAGTGGGTTTACAAGTTGAAGCATAAGCCAAATAGTGAGATTGATCGCTATAGGGCTTGACTTGTTGCAAAAGGCTATGCACAGCAAAAAGGCATAGGTTATGAAGAGACTTTTTCTCCCACTTGTCATATGACTACTGTGCATTTTCTATGTGCATTGACATCTTATTTTGGTTGGGATGTACATCAATTAGAGATCGTTATTACTACTTTCTTAAATGGTGACATCTTTGAAGAAGTTTATGTAGTGTAGCCTCACAGTTTTGTCAAGAAAAGAAAAGAGGATAAAGTGTGCAAATGTAAGAAAGCTTTGTATGGGTTGAAGCAATCTCCTCGTCCTTGGCATGAGAAAGCTGACAATCATTTGGTCAAACAAGGCTTTCGTAATAGTCCAATAGAAAGTACTTTGTATGTAAAGTGTGAGGGTGATGTTCTTCTCATCGTTGTTCTATATGTGGATGATTTTCTGATCACTGGTCCAAATGAGACACATATTGCTGAATTTAAGGTTGATTTGAATGCTACTTTCAAGATGAAAGATTTGGGGATGTTGCATCATTACTTGGGCATACACTTTAAGTAGTGTGATGGTGGTATTGCCTTGTGTTAGGCAAGTTACATAGAGACATTGCTATGTAAGTTTGTAAACCTATTGGCACTCCTATGGAAACAGGTTTGAAATTGAGTCTTGATGATGCTGGTGATCCTGCCAATGTCACTCTTTACCAAACTGCTATTGGATGCCTTATTTATGGATATTCAGTTTGCACTCTCATACGTCAGCAGATTTATGCATAGCCCAGGGTCTAAGCATTGGCAGGTTGTCAAATAGATCTTTTGCTACTTGAGTGGCACTTTACATCTTGGGTTGTTTTATCCCAAGGGGGGATCATTGCCGCGAGACTTACACGCTTTTTCGGACTCAGATTGGGTTGGTTGTTTTGACACGCAAGTGTCCATGAGTGTTTTTTATTTCATGCTCGGTAGCTCATGCATATCATGGTTGAGAAAGAAGCAAACTACTATGGCCACTTCTAGTTGTGAGGCTGACTAGAGGGATGTCTTCATAGCTATGGTAGAGTGTGTATGGCTCAGACACCTTATGGCTCGTTTGGGTGTTGGACATGACACTACCAACATCATCTATATTGACAGTCAGGGCGCATTGGCAGTTGTGGGGAACCCAATTTTTCATGCTTGCACATAGCACATTGAGGTGAATTACCACTATGTGATGGAGAGACTCTTAGCAGGCAAGATCAGCTTGGCTTCCAATAGAGAACAACCTCACATATCTTTTCAAAAGGGCATTGTCTCGTGAGAAGTTCGAAGCTTTTCGCAAAGCTTTTGGCTTACTCCCCTTTGTGGATTGATCATATCCTGAAGGCATGGAACTTCCTTATACTTTATACAGCTCATGTTCACCGCATCACTCGCAAGGGGATTTGTTACCATATACATGTGGTAGTGATGTGTGTGAACACACTTAGGACCGTCGGGGCATTTTTTCCCTCACTAGGAGGTTTTTCCCCCTGCATTGTATAGACGCCCATCACTCTAGGGCTATCTTATCTTTTCATTTAACACTAAGGAATACTACTCTATGTTGTGTGCCTTGAGCTTCCTTTGTCTTCTCCAAGCTGTGTGTGTTTCCCTACAACCCTATTTCCAACAACTCTATGGTGTTCAAGATTTCTTGTGGTGAGTGATACCAATCCTTCTCCCTTGCCTATTGGTTGCTTCTTATTTGTCTTGTCTGGTGATGTAGTGAGACATTATTATGTGGGTGGCTTGGGGCATGGGATGACCCGGTCATGACAAGGGTGATCTCGTGGTGGCAGCTCGGTGCTCACATAGGTGATGGGTACTAGGGCCCTGTCCTATTGCGATGCATGCATTTCTCGGAATGGTTTTGTTTTATTGTACTGGGTAAAGGCTCCCCGTAAAAGCCTTGAACTTGATGATGGGTGTATTGGGGTGGCTCCCCTGTTAGCGGTGAACTAATTTTTTGGTTTGTGATGCTCTAGCTCGGTTTCAGGAGGACTATGGCTGTATTATTTTTTGGATTCAATTTAATCATTTACAGTGTGTATGTTTTGCAAAAAAAAAAAAAGTTAAACTAACTCTAGGTTGGAGGTTTAGGAGGGATAGTAATGGAAAAAGTTTTGTCTACTTGTTGAGTGATGGAGTAGCTGAGGCAGGCTTCGTGATTTGTAAGCGGGATCCTGAGTTGGGGTGCTTTTGGAAGCGGGTTACTGGGATGGGTTGCCTATGGTTGTTTGCAGACCAACTGGGTGGGGTGCACTCAAAGCCTAGAGTGCAAGTGGGGTGCTTGGAGTAGTCACTACTTGAAGCGAAGACATTATCAGATGAGCGCCTAGTATAAATGTTTAGCATGCTACTTGCTTGCCAATTAGTGATCACACTCATTTTGTGAGCATAATCATCGCACTCATCTTGTGAGCCTAGTAATCATGCTGCTGGCTGGCTTAATAATCACGCTCTTCATTGACTTTATATTTTAGTGTATTCCAGGCAATGCTCGAAGTTCCCCCCCCCCCCCCCCCCCCCCCCCCCCCCCCCCCCCCCCCCCCAACCAAAAACTTGGCAAACCCACGTATGTGAAACAACAGAGGTAAATTGACAAAATTTGAAGGTTTTTACACCAAATTACACTAATTTTTTCAAAATTTTGTAGGTTTTCTCACCTTCAAAAATAAAATTTAGAGGTAAATTTCAAAATTTGCAGGTGGGATTACACTAAACCTAGGTTTTTTTCTAGCACTGATTCCAGGCAGCCCCTTGATTAGGGGAGGATTCTCACTAGATGAATGTCGGTGGTGAAGGTGCCCCTTTGAGGGGAGGAGCCTGACCCTCATAGCAGGGGCACTGTAGTCACCATGAGCTTCTTGCTGGGGCAACAGAGGGTAAGGAAAGAGCGAATGAAGCCTATGGAAATTCCTACAGTCCTAAGAAGATCTTGAAATTGTCTTCTTTTGGAGTTCCTACCCGGACATTGGAAATTTTGCACGAGATGAAATCATCTCCAGTCACCACAAGGCTAATGACGGATACATAGTGCATGCCCACTTCAATCATCAGCTAGCGCTTCAAAGCTTAGAGACCTGTTGAGCACATTTGGTGGTCATATACGTTTTGGGCCAATAAATGTCCGCTAGGGCTTATGGGATTGGGTAGCAAAGACGACAAATAATAGGAATGCAATTTGCCATTTCACAGTGGTTGGCAAAGGATGTGGCAAAGTGTCTTTCCAAGAACAATGTACATGATTTGGTGATCCGAGGAGGTATTTGGGGGGACTTCCTATTTTGGCTACATGATGCCATGGACGCCTATCCGAATGAAAAGTTCATGAATTTTGGCTTTGTTTGGGTGACACTCAAGAGTCTTCCTCTTTGGCTCTAGGACTATGTGAGTTTCGCCAAAAAAACATTGTTAAACTAACTCTACTTCAAATGAAGCAAACTGTTAAACCTAATCCTATTATAATTTAAAATGCAAAACTAAATTATGATAGGATTTAGGTTTCACAGTTTACTTTGGTTGAGTAGGGCTAGTTTAATTAAAGTAAGGTTCAATATAGGTTTTAGGGTTTAACATTTTGAAACTTTACCACCTATGGCTAATTTAAGTTTAGAGCTTAGCGTTTTAGAGTCCTAATAAGTTAAGTTAATGTTTTGGTTTACATTGTAGAATTTAGTTAAATTAGGTTTGTGTTTTAAGTTTTTTTTTTTTGGCCAAACTATAGTGAGTGAAGATATAAATTAAGAAACCAATATAAATTAAGAGGAAGGATATAACAAAATCTTCTAGCATGCTTACTAGATCAGGAAAAAAAAGGATAAGCCTTTGTGAGAAGTGGGATTTATGAACATGTGGGACACTGGCCCCTAGAACAACATCACAAGATTTATAATACCATCTTATAGTATGCTCGGACAGTCTCTTGACTTGATATGTGCTACTCCTCGCACCATGCAAACTAGATTCCCTCGATGTTGGATATGAAACTGATAACCTCTCAAGCAGTCTTAGATCACAAGTCCCTTCATATCAAACTGAGGAAAGACAAAGGTGAAGGTCAACACCTTAGAGGGCCTAACAAGCTGTAAATCCATAGTTAACCAATATGTTAATCATGCTAAACATTAGAGATCAGGTGAGCATAGCTCCCCTCCCTTTTAGACTGGTTTCCAACATTTCCAACATAACAGTAAAGAGATTATATCAGACAGTTTCTGGAAAAACCACAACCCCCCAAGTACTGCAAATAATTGAATGCCATCAATATGAAATGTTAATACAACACTACCATGCAGTTTAGTAATAAACACAGCCATTATTAGTGGTCTGATGTGCAAACCACATGTCCAAATAAAAAGTCAAATGAGTCAAATAATATGCTTGGAGTGAACTATGAAAATTGCCCAACACATCAGCTTTTATAACAGTTTTTTCAATCAGCTTTGTGGAACCAAAATTGCACAACAAGTTACTAATACGAGGCAGGTACCCTTCCAAAGCCTATCAAGCATAAACCATGCTTAGAGACCAATATCTTTAAACAATGCATGACAGTGACCTTGTAGATCATGTATGCATAAGCCTAACCAAAGGTTAGATTTAACCCTCACCTTAGATGGTATCTGATGATAGAGAAAGTCGGCCACATCTAGTTGTTTTAATTTTGCAAGGGACAACACAGCCAAACCCAATGCCCAAATACTAAACCATAATTACCTTCTCTGTTTGCAAAAAGGCAGAAGACAGAAAGAACACAAGTCTAAGTGAGGGGAGAAGAGCCCCTCACCTTTATATAGGGGTAGTGAATTGGTATGAAGCAGCACAAAGCACGTCACCTACTGTCGGAACACTTAAACTTGATAGGTATGGCCACACATGGCATGCTCACCACGGCGAGAAATCCCATCAGAATAGTGTACAGGCCCTTCTCTACAGGAGGGAAAGAAGAGGAGTTATCATGTTAAGAAAAGAATGGGCCAAATGCCGTGCCAAGCCGCCCACCATCAATCCAAGTCATCAGAAACAGAAGCGTTCATGATGAATCCCCTTCAGTGAAAGGGGGAAGGGACCTATGGCGACAGATGTTGAGTGCATCAACCCCGCATTGGAGAGTGCAACCGATTTATGCTGGGAGGAAACATAATGGGAAGGAGACCTTTCATTTATCCTTTATGGGTTAAATCCTTTAGAGATTGCTCCCATTGAGCTTAGCTTTTTAGTGGTTCACACTAAACCATTCTTACCAAGATAGCAGTGTAAGCCAATATCAAGGATCTAATCACAATTACCCTATGAGGTAATTTCAATCTCAAGGTGGACACCCTCATGCTCAAAATAATCCACTCATAATTTGAAGTAATCATGCTGCAAAAGCGTTAGTCAACTGCCAGAAGTGTATATGTGTGTGTTAAGTTGGGTGAAGCATTAGTTGCATCAATAGTTGAAGTAGGAACACTGGTACATTAAGCATAGTTGTGACACTACAACATTAAATGAAGATATCGACGCGCCTATATCGACGGCTATGCCTTTCCACGCGTATATTGACGACATTAGCGGGCGTCGCTATACGCGTTGCAATGTGCGTCGATATACGCGTGGAAAGGCTTTATTTACCACGCGTATAGCGACGCGTATATCGACGCCAAAAAAATTGGGGGAAAAAAGAGAAACCCGCGCGTAGGGGCCATTTTCGCCTGCTCGGGTCTTGGCCGAAACCTGCTGCGCAGGTATTATGTCCATCTCCACCCTCCCCAACCCCTCTCTCTTGCTCTCTCTCTCTCTCTCTCTCTCTCTACCTCTACATCGTGTGTGTGTGTGTGTGTAGGAAACACACACACAGAGAGAGAGAGAGAGAGAGAGAGAGAGAGAGAGAGAGAGAGAGAGAGAGAGAACGGTGTGTGTGTGTGTGTAGGAAAGAGAGAGAGAGAGAGAGAGAGCGGTGTGTGTGTGTGTAGGAAAGAGAGAGAGAGAGAGGTGTGTGTAGGAAATAGAGAGAGAGAGAGAGCGGTGTGTGTGTGTAGGAAAGAGAGAGAGAGAGAGAGAGAGAGAGAGAGAGAGAGAGAGAGAGAGAGAAATGTGTGTGTGTGTAGGAAAGAGAGAGAGAGAGAAATGTGTGTGTGTGTGTGTAGGTAATCAAAGAGAGAGAGAGAGAGAGAGAGAGAGAGAGAGAGAGAGAGAGAGAGAGAGAGAGAGAGATGCATGATTGGCCAGGATACGGAGAAGCTTTTGGTAATGGTTATTGATTTACAAAATTCTCGCTATTCGCAAGCCCTTTGCCTTGGCCTGATTCATCCTTTGATATATGCAGGACTAACAACTTCGGGATACAATGCATGTCCAATTTGCGGGCAGTCTTTGGATGTGCGCTATTCTACCTCTCTTCAAAAGACAATTTATCAAGGCCACCACCGTTATCTTCCAGATGGCTATCAGTTGCACGAAGGCCAGCTTGGTCGCGTCGAATGTCGTCCTATGCATGTACAAGAGTGGCGTCGTCGATGGGAGCAACATGAGGGGCAACCTGTTCCAGGAATGAAACGTTTGTCCATTCTCCATATGTTGCCGTACTGGGGTGATCTACTAATTAACCATTTGCTGGATCCAATGCATATATTCAAGAATGTGGGAGAGCTCCTCTGGAAGACAATCATGGGAATGAAAGACAATAGAGCTTCACGAGATGATTTGCAGTCGGTTGGAAAGATGCCAGAGCTGTGGCCTTTCACCAATGCAGCTGGTCAAACAAAACTTCCAAGAGCGCCATGGGTATTGCTAAAAAACGAAGAGCGACAAGTGAAAAGGGTGATTTCAGAGTTCAGGACGCCAACAGGATATATGCGATGTCTCAAGACAACATTCATCCGTGACGATCAACTGTCAGGGTTGAAATCACACGACTGGCATAAGTTCTTGCAATTCATTCTTCCAATTGCGATCAAGGGGTGTTTAACGGAGGAAGTGCGGACCTGCATATACAAGATTTCAGAGCTAGTGCAGTGGATCTCTTCCAAGGAGATACGGGAGGAATCTATTGCAGTCGCAAGGGCTAACTCCATTGAGGCAGTTTGCATGATTGAGAAGTATCTACCCACGAGCTGCCTAACTATCCAAATGCACTTGCTTGTCCATGTAGTAGATGAGGTTGCAGTGGCAGGTACAGTCCACAGCCGTTGGATGTTCTTTCTAGAGCGGTTCATGAAAACACTTAAGGGTTTTGTTCGCCAAAAAGCGCGTCCAGAGGGGAGCATGGCAGAAGGATGGCTGGTGCAAGAGTCTCTTGTATTGACGGCTGAATTTCTATCCGTTTCTGACCCAGAAATTCCTCGACTATGGAGCGATGAGGAGGATGCAAGACTGGTGGGAGAGGAGCCGCAAGGGCAAGGGGTGCCGATGAAAATGAACCTGGCCATGCGTGAAAAGATCATGAAGTTCTGTATACTAAATTCAGCGCCGATGCAAAAATGGCTTGAAAGGTACGAAGAAGAGAAAGAGAGACGCAATCTAGAGTGACAGGATTTTAGGCGAAGTCGAATGACTAGAGGCTTACCCTTGCCAGACTATCTCGCCCTCTGCCGAAATTTTTGCGTGCGAGAGCATGGTTGATATTTTGGTGCTGCTCGCTTTCTTGGACAAAGGGAAGAAAGTTTGGCTATGGCTATGTCCATCTTTTAACTGGGCACAGGCCAGGCTACCTGTCCTTTGCCCAAGAATTTTTTTTCCTGCTATGGTCGTTGTTATGTGCGTCGCTATGCGCGTCGCTATCTGCATCGCTATACGCGTCGCT
Organism: Adiantum capillus-veneris; assembly: GCF_014529385.1. Taxonomy (NCBI): domain Eukaryota; kingdom Viridiplantae; phylum Streptophyta; class Polypodiopsida; order Polypodiales; family Pteridaceae; genus Adiantum; species Adiantum capillus-veneris. The sequence goes on from NC_140936.1 coordinate 142,510,626, forward strand.
AATAGCGATTGGTTTCACAGCGACGCGGATAGCGATATCTGCGTCGATAACACGTTTTTTTGTTGTAGTGTGAGTGTAGCTAAAAGTAGCTATCACGGTCAAATGCCATGACCAAGTGTGTGTGTGTGTGTGTGTGTGTGTGCGCGTATTTACATATGAAAATCCCCTCATAATTGAACCATACTTAGACAATTGCATCAAATAATACATTAAATAATAATACCTTAAACAAGACCTCATTAAAGTGAATAAACATTTCATGTACAAAACATTGCTCTAGTTTAATCAAATACAACCCTCTACATTTGATCATCAATATAGGCATCTCGGACCTTTGACCACTATAAATTAGCATTTTGTTGTTGCATCTATATGCGTCCATCCATTGGGATAAGCCTTCACTATACCTACAAGGAGAAGGATCTAGTTGTTACTTGCATCCATACAAAAACATTCGGTTAGAACCTCTAGATCTAGCTTACAGCTTACCCTGAGGATTGACAATTAATTGATTTTTAAAAAGAAGATTAACTTTGAGTGTAAGACCATGCTTGGGTTAAATTCCAATATAAACAAATCAAAAAATCGAGCAACATCTTATTTCTAATATGATTGATTTTTCAAAAAATTAGTTTTTTCCATCTCTCACTTAAACCCTCTACGGAGATTTGCGGCGTTATCTAACAAAAGGTACCAAGTATTTTATGTATCCAAAACTAGCAGTATGTCACATTGTACTAGCTCCTATAACCATATTGCTGAAACTTTGTCAATGTTGCATTTGAATTTCAGAAAGAAAAAATATCTTCCAAAATGTAATAATTTGTTTAAAGGAATTGTATGTAACCTACAAAGTATTCAAACTTGTTGTAGCCTGTATGTAATATTGATGTATGTCAATCTCAATAAACATACACGAATTTTCTTTAAATATTTGAAAACAAGAATCACTAGAAGTCTTCAGTCTATCTATATAGTGGTAGATATCATTTACAAATGAACCAACCATATGTTCCTTACAATTTGGGTAACACTTTTCTTGTAAAGTGGCTTATACCACAAAAAAACCTAAATGAGAATCAATAACCATCACAAACCCGGTATTAACTAATCCACAAGTATCATAGTGGTTGTGCATGGATACAACAATCATTAAAAATTACCTACCAATTGAGGTTAGATGATATAATTTATTGTTCGATAACTAGCTTGAAATAGAGAGAGAAAGATCGCAGAAGGTGAAGTAAAAAAATAGTACCGACCGCTTGACAGAAATCGGGCAGCATCTTGTTTGTAATGGAACAAATTTTCAAAATATCCACTTTATGCCATCTCGCAATGAGACCCTCCACGGGAGGTTTATGGCTTACCATACATAGCAAGTATCCATGAACCTTAGTAGGCATCCATAACCCATAAGTATTATAGTGGTTGTGAACCAATATGATAATCATAGATATATTGAATATCCATGAAGTTAGACTTATTATCGGTCGGATATCCGTGTGTTGGGTACGGCCCCTTGTGCACAAATGCGTTAGGTTGAGGACTTCCCAAAAGGATCGTGAGTAGTAAAATTACACTTGAAGGTTGTAGATAACAAAACCGATAGCATGTATATAATTTTAGACACATGTGCACGCACGCACGCGCGCGCGCGCGCGCACACACACACACACACACACACACACACACACACACACACATAAGCTAGTTGAGGTGTGTCGATGAAGCTGATTCTATGACTATCATTGAGCTTAGAGGGAAGCTACCTCTCCTGTGTGGAACAAGAGAGAGAGAAAGAGAGAGAGAGAGAGAGAGAGAGAGAGAGAGAGAGAGAGAGAGAGAGAGAGAGTCGTGCACGCTCTATGGGTCCATTTTCTTGCTTCAATTACATGCCAATGTACTTTAATTTTTGGCACTCCTATAATCTAGCTATATGACAGGATAGCTCAATAGTTGGTGTCCTTGGACACAAGTATTTGTATCACCCTACCATGCTTCAACCCTTCTGCCCTTTGGTTTTTTTGCAAGAATAATCGAGGGAGATCACAATTCTTTCGGGGGGGATATGTCACAAGTTGGTAATGTGGCGTGCCCAACCCATGAGCACAAGGTATTAGAGTTAGAAACTCTAACCCATAAGAACTGCAAAAGTTGTGGCTGAGGGGCCTAAAAAGGGGATTAGGATTTTAAAAACCTACCCCACCAACTTAAAGAACTTATGGAGCATCGATTGAGGGACCTAAAAACCCAAAAAGTTAAGAGAGCTAAAGCTGTGTTAGATTTCAGTAAATTGCGATGGCTGCCACATGGCATTGCTATACGCATTTTTGCATTTTACACCGGTTGCAAGGCAAGGATGATCACAAATGCTTTTTGGTCCAAATGCTTGTGGACGATGGAGATAAGAGCTTTTAGAGAAAGTGGCTTTGGGGCTCTACTTTTGGGTATCCCTTCTACCTTTACAAGGACCCCTGGGTCAGTCTTTGGAGAGCATCTGGACGTAGAGTCTTGGAGAGGTAGACATAGAGTCTTGTGTTAGAGTTTTGGCATCTAAGTGAACTGGCCAAAGTGATCCCATTATTTATTTTCTCTTTTAGGTATTTATTTTACTTATTTGTCAAAGTCTGGGTAGGGCAATTTTGTGAGGTGGGTATATATGTGACTCCTTGCCCCTATTGTACATTGTATCAATGATTCATTGCCAGAGTTGATTGGTCCAGAAGTCTCTCTCTCTCTCTCTCTCTCTCTCTCTCTCTCTCTCTCTCTCTCTCTCTCTCTCTCTCTCTCTCTCTCTCGTGCTCTCTCCACTTGGTCTCCACACTTCCGCATCGTCGACATTGACATGGTATCAGAGCCTTGGTGGACCAAGGCGACTCATTGAGAAACCAAGGAGATCCCCTCTCACCTTTGTCGACGGTGCCATACCTTGCATTCCATTGGCGGTTATCTCTCTCCCACTTCGGTCTTTAAAACACAAGTCTTTTCTCAATTTATGGCGTTATGAGACGTCAACGACGGAAGAAGACAGAGCAACAATAAGCCCTAGCGTTAGCATTTTAAAAGGCCACTGGGCACACTCATAAAGTGGAAGCAACCACGACCTCCTTTTGCAAGCAGCATTTTGATACTTTATGACTTCACTAGCTCCCTTGCCAACGACGTTTTGAAATGCCCCCCTCCACTTCCCCTCTTTGTGTTGTCTTGGTTGTTGCCCGTGTTTTGAAACGTTGTGGGCAGCTTTACCTTGGTCATTTGGAGACCAAGAAAGGGCATCAAAAGTGGGTTTATTGAGTTGGCTTGGGAGACTTTTGAAGAGCAGCTTTGAAGTAGAGGACATTGGTGCCCAATCAAGTAAAGGACCTCAAGAATCTCGTGCTTCGGCATGGCTAGAGGATGCCTAGCCCAAGACAAAGCATTGGAGGAGTTTTCCCCTTGTGTGGCTTGGAAGGAGCGGCCTTTGGAGGCCAATCTTTGGAATCTCCTTATTTTGGCCTTGGATTGTGTGGCCACCCAGTGGAGTACAAGTAGTAGGAAGCCAGATTTCCAGATCTTGTACGAGCATCATGGCCCACCCTTGCTCGAGTGCCAGTGACATCGACCAAAACCAACTATTGGCTATGGACAACAGATCAACCACCATCCAACAGCTAACAGCTATGCATCGAAACAATTCTCAAGGAAACCCGCAACTATTGGCTATGGACAACAGATCAACCACCATCCAGCTAGCAGCCTATGCATCAATGCAATTCTCAAGGGAACCCGCAACTATTGGCTATGGACAACAGATCAACCACCATCCAGCTAGCAGCCTATGCACCGACACAATTCTCAAGGAAACCCGCAAATTGTTTGGCTCAAGATTGTGAAGCCAAAAGCAAATGAACGAGTTCGGTAGAGGAAAAAGGAAAAGGAAAGCTTGACAAGGACGATGATACTAGTACTCAGTTAGCTGCCTTGATATCCACGAGGTCTGACAACATATGTTATAAATGTGACACGACACTTGGTTTGGCTCGGGAGTTTGAAGCCAAAGACAAAAGCAGGAACTTACATGAAGACAAAGACAAAGGCAGGCTGGACAGAGATAATAATAATAAAGATTTAACAAAGGAGATTGGCATGGCACACGTGGTGGCGACCACAATGGCCACGACACTAGATTTCTAATCAAATGGCAGTTGTCGCTAGTAGCTTCAGTTAGAGAGAGGCTTGTGAGTGGCAGAGAGGGGCAAACAACACTCCTTATAATTAATTTGGACCCTTGTATTGGGGTACCCGTTATTAGTGTTTGAACCTGTGGGTCGGAGTTCAAGGCACATGCATCTGGCACGGAATCAAATAGACATATCTAAACCACTATGGTGTGCGTGCCAATCCATTGTTGTTGGCCACATTATGGACAAGATGTGCTTCAAAGTTCATTATCATGAAGTATTTTGGACATTCATACTTCACAAATGGAACGTAGTGTGGTCTACAATTCAATTTTCTAGGCCATCGATGCTCAAGATGGCATTCTTCCAAGGTACAAAGTTGAGGGTAACAAATCCGAGGTGTATCCAGTGGAGTGTACAACTGTTGGGGTGCATAATAGCTTCTTCATCAACTTGGTCTCACTATTTATGTCCACTATGAGCTGCAAAGAGGATGTTAAGAGCTTTTACATCTCAAGTGAACTTCCCAAAGTGATCCCATTAATTATTTTGCTTTTAGGTATTTATTTTACTTATTTGTCAAAGTTTGGTTAGCGTAATTTACTGAGGTGGGTATATATGTGACCCCTTGCCCCCATTGTACATTATATTAGTTATTCATTGCCAAGGTCGATTGGTTCAGGTGACCCTCTCTCTCTCTCTCTCTCTCTCTCTCTCTCTCTCTCTCTCTCCCCCTTGGTCTCTACGCTTTCGCATTGTCGACTTTGACATCTTGGAGAGATCTTGACCCTTGGAGGGTTGTATTTTTGTGAAGCAATAATAAAGAAATATCAGAAGGGACGTCAGACATTTGGACAAAACTTTGTCGTTCCATGTTAACTCTAACTCTAACTAACTCTCTCTCTCTCCCTCCCTCTCTCTCTCTCTCTCTCTCTCTCTCTCTCTCTCTCTCTCTCTCTCTCTCTCTCCCCCCCCGAGTTCAGATATTTGCAGATTTTGTTCGTGTGTTGCTATTGATTTCTGGCGTGGAGTGTCAAAGCTTGTAACAGATCAACAACTGGAGTGACTTCTCATATATTAATAGCCTAGATTCTAGATCCTGAATAATGGCCCCAACAAATGTGTTAAACCAATCTGTGAGTCGGTGTTTAGAAACCAATTTTCACCATTTTGAGCTTGCTGTGAGGAAAACTGGGAAAACATCATACGTTTGAGTGTACCAACAACTCCACACCTCCTCACGCTAACAACCATCATTGCTTGCTCACTACCGTAGAGAACACTAAGGAGAGAATGAGGCATGTTGAAGCTCTCTCAACATCTGCATCGACACCTCCTCGAGATTCTTTTCTCTCTTTGAATCCTTTGTTACATGCTACATCTAGAAACAATTGTCAAAAATCTTGTAGTTTCTTTTCCTTTGCTTTATATACGTATATATCTAGTGTCTCTACCTTTAAGACAAGGTGAACTTTGAAGTATGATTTTTCATCCATCACCTCTCAAACTATAATTAACTTGAGCAACTCGAGGGATCGATGGCAAAGAACAAATCCATGTGACATTCGTGATAAGGGTAGCTCCCCACTACACGACAGTGGACAACCCTCCAACTTGCCCTTTCCAAGGCAAATACCCTAACCCTCTCCCCTAGCGCGAGTTTCTGAGAGTATTGCAACTATTCGGGGTACATCTTCTGTGATTGAGAACGAAAAGGGTAGCCCCCCACTACACGATAGGGGCCAACCCTTTGCCTTGCCCTTTCGAAGGCAAATACCCTAACCATCTCCCCTAGCGCAAATCTTGCGTCTAACATGATCACTTGACCAATTGCCCATGCCACTTATAGGTGAGTGTCAACCCTCGTTGTGCAACAAGTAGCTAGTCGTTTGGTTCTCAATCATGGATGCCATGTAGACTTGTTCTTTGTTGTTGATTCCTCAAGATGCCCATGTCACCTATGGTCGAGGGGGGTCGACCCTCCACCCTGCCCTTTCCAAGGCAAACACCCTAAGTGTGACTTGTTCTTTGCTATCGATTCCTGAAACTGCCCATGTCATTTGTGGTTGAGGGGGGTCGACCCTCCACCCTACCCTGTCCAAGGCAAGCACCCTAAGTGTCTCCCCTAGCGTGAGTTTTAGAGGGTATTGTGCCTGCAGACATTAAAAAGTCATGACCCGCTTGCAACGATTCAACATCTCAGATCTCATCCCATTTAAAGCTTTTCCTGCCACTTATAGGCGAGGGTCAACCCCTGTCATGCAACATGTAGCTACCCCTTTGGTTCTCAATCACGGACGCCATGTGAATCTGTTCTTTGCTATGAATCCTTCGGGCTGTCCGTGTCACTTAATGTGGTCGAGGGGGCTTTACCCTCTGCCTTGCCCTTTCCATCGTAAATATTCTAACCATCTCCCCTAGCATGATTTCTTCAGAATATTGTGTCTACAAATATTTGAAAGTCCTACCCCCCCCATTGCGGCGATTCGACATCCTAGATTTCATCTATAGATTTTGCCCTTTTACTATCAATCCCTTGATGAGTTGCCCATGTCACTTATCGGCAATGGTCAACCCCCATTGTCGCTTGTAACCGAGGTTCAAAACCCAGTAATTAGCTGCCCTTTTGGTTCTCAATCATGAATGCGGATCTGTTCTGTGCAATCAATCCCTCAAACTATCCATGTCACTTACGACCACATGGAAACCTGCAAGATCGCTAGGAGCCATGGTGGGGGGTTGGAGGGGGCCAACATCGTTACAGTGGGTCGAGGAGCGCTGCAGCACATTAGTAGGGAAGCGGTACAATGGGCACTGTAGCATTGCAGTGGGCAACAACCCGAGTCTGCACTATAGCACTACAACAGGAAAGCGAACCGAGTCCGATTGCAAGTCGTCTGCAGCACAACACAGATTCCATGTGCTAATGTGGCACAATGTTGTCGACGGCAAGACATGTTCGGAGTGCTGAGTTGGTGAAAAATGATAGCCCGGCATAGAATCGACAGTAAATGGAGGACTGAGATATGCAAACCCCCTTACACCCAACCTTGACGGTGAAGGGGTCAATTCTCCGCCCTACCCTTTCCCATGCAAATACCCTAACCATCTCCCCGAGCGAGAGTTCTTGAGAGTATTGCATCTGCAAAAATTCAAAAGTCCTACCTCTCTTTTCGGTTCGGCGATTCAACGCCCCAGATCCGATCCCATTGAAAGATCCCGCCCCAACCGTTGATCCCTTGACAAGTTACCCATGTCACGTATAGACAATGGTGCTTGAGTATGCTCTCATTGATATTAGGCACTTGCTTCAATGCATTTCGCTATAAAGTTTATGAAATATTGTGGGGTATAGTCATCACAAGCCGTGCATTTCAAGGGCAAATATTGTGGGGTATAGCATTTCACAAGCCGTGCATTTCAAGGGTATAGTCTCATGCTTCCTAAGCTCAAGTGATAACACAATTGAGATTTGATTCATGAACTCAAGGAACTAAGATATGGCATGGTACACAAAAGCACACAAGCCAAGTTTGACAAATGATAATTTTAAACTTCCCTAGCCATTGAAATGAATGTTCTTACACATTACCACTCGATGAAGTAAATAAGAATGGAATAAGTGTACACAATCGCATACATTGTCGAGTAGATACACACGTAATCTATCAAGTAGACATGGCAATGTGCTAATTTTCTTGCACACTTATTGCGTTTGAAAGTCTGATGGCATAAGGAAAATGTAAAAACCCCTATAAAATGATGTTGAAAGCCTTAATCTTTCATGCTAAGCATAGAATCAACACTAGATAAAGTGAAGATAGCAAAATGTAAGGCAGTAACATCTACTCTTAGTAACTAAACTGAAAATAACACATTTTTGATTATGTGCATGCATCACTTTAAAGCCACAAAAGGATGAGCATCAATTATAACAGACTAGTGTGGCCGGCGACCTTCGGCCGCCTCTCTCTCTTTCTCTCTCTCTCTCTCTCTCTCTCTCTCTCTCTCTCTCCCCCCGTGCGTGCGCATTGTCCTCACTGTAGCCGGATAAAGCAAATTGCGACACGTGGCACTGGAAAACCAGTCTCCTTAATATATAGTATAGATGTAGCATAAATTAACATGTATAGCCAAGAGACTTGTTTGATGGTTTCTCTATAACTCTTCACTTGATCATGTTCAATGCTGAATCTCTTCATACTTATGCTCACATAGAAAACATGTACATATAGTGGGAGTGTACAGTTTTGGAAAAGTCGACAAATACATAAACTACCTTAAATTTCCAAGCTAAAAATGAAAATTCTCGATTATAATTTGGTTGGGAACATTGGGGGATTTGCCTAAAAATAAAAAGCCAGAAAGTGATTCTCTTCAGAGCATTGCTTCTAGGTGATTGCTTGAGAGATCTAGCTTTTACAACAAGGGCTTCAATATAGCCACTCTACATCAAAATTTTGCACGTTAGGTTATTCGAGTTATAGAAGTGTATTTCAAGCAATGCAGAGACTTACTCGGCGGCGGCTCTGTGCTCTCTCAAGCCCACATTCAGCTAGCTCTAATATTTCACTTGACATTACAATCGAACTGTATATATATCAACTTAAGAACGTGGTGAGAGGGACAAGATCTCATAACTGTATGTCCCAACTCTTTTTGTTGAAAAACAAGTAAAAGGACCTAAAAGCATTGCGACAAAGTGGCCATTGCAAGTGAATGAGCAAGCCATGCAACCGATGGACTACATGAGCTACCGCACAAGCTACGTAGACCCGAGAAGAGCACTAACACTGCATCATCCTTTGGCAGGTGGCCACCTGCAGCAACAAGATGAGGTGGCAGAAAAGGGGTTGTTCAAATTTCAGGATGGATGCGCCTTGTTTAATGAGCAAGCAGCACCGCTAGATATGGTTGCTTTGAGAGATGCTGCTCCTCTTTGATAAATTACACTCTCGTGTAATCCATCCATATGACCTCTAGCAAAATGAATGCATATTCTAGTAGCAATGTGGTTTGAATGATGGTACTAATGGGGCAATGAGATTAAGGCATTGCTCGCCGACAGGCATGAGATTATTGTCGGCGCCCACTTTTGAAAGGGAGCCTAGATCCCATCCCCTTATACCTATAGTAATTAGATATATGAGAGGCCTAGCCCCACAAGTGTAATGCACCATAGCGTCTCAAAGCCACCATCCAAGTCCCTAACTGTTGTTGATTTAATGGAGACTTAAATGTCAACGTTCGGACGCCTAGTATGGTGCCATAGGGGATCTTAAGAGAATTTCAAGGGATTTATTTGTCAAAGAGCCGCTAGGAGCCAAAATGCCCAACCATTCCCACAATCAAAATGGGCTTTGAAATTCCGATTTTCAACTATACTAGTCACCCTGTATGCTTTGACATGATGTACTCTATTCAGAAATGTATCTGTGCCTGATCCCCCCTCTCCGAGTCTCTACCTCTGAGCCTCCAAGGTTTCCTTTTCCTTTTAATTTATTCAATTCTGACGATTTCACAACAAAAGAAAGCTACCCAATGTTGTTGAAAGCTCCATGGCAATTGAGGTGACTCAGGTCTTAATTAATGGGTCAGCTCACAAAATTTAGCAACAAAATGCTTAGGACTTCCTCACTTTCTAAGCACAAAAGCAGATATGAAGTCCAATATCGGCCTCGGCTATTCTAATGACAAGTTGAACATGAACATGTCTTAAAAATGAAGAGTCTAGATTATTCATGAGCCTTCGTGAGATGCATGCTACAAAAGAAAGAATTGTACATCAGAGATATCATGGTCAATATTTGCACAACAGAGAGGTCCTTTACAGCTAGCTAGCCGATGAAAATGGTTGGATCGCAACAGCATTCGTCCAAGAGGCAACAACAGCACAATGTGGCCAAGCTGCTCAATACATCAACAACAACAACTCTACTCAACGAAAGCTATCAAAACGAAAACATTGCTGAAATTGTAAATCAGAACTAGCTATCGAAACAAAAACAATGCTGAAATTGTAAACAACAGTAGGTGCACAGAATAATACGATGCGCGGCGCACACATGCACGAGCTTTACACACATGGATCGTCTCTATTAATTCCCATTTCCCATTTACATAACAGGTCTTAGAGTTCAATACTTGAAGGATAGATATGCTTTTAGGCCTCTTGGGAATGAGGATTGTTCCTAAAAGTCAAAACTTCTCTTCTTCTCCTCCTCCTCTTCTCTCACTCCATACAAAATACACACACATGCATGCACAGGAGGCCCCCCCCCCCCCCCCCCCCCCCCGCAACACACACACACACACACACACACACACACACACACACACACACACACACACACACACACACACAGAGCTTCGAAAAACTTCACAGATTGCGTGCATGCATACAAGAATTGTTGCATCTATATGTAGTGTGTGTGTGTGTGTGCACGGGTGTGCCATGTGCGTAGAGAGAGAGAGAGAGAGAGAGAGAGAACCAGCATTCGAGGCAGCCAGGACTCCTCTTGGGAGGGGCTTGAGGGGGATAATACTGAGGAGGGGGCATCACGGGCGGGGCTCCATGCTGCTGATAAGCGCTCCCCGGATAACCTAAAAAACACATCCAAGAGAAGACGCAAGCAGCAACAGCATCACAACAAGCATAGTACAAGAATTAATTGTCGCATGAGAAGATGATGAGGCCATGGCAGGTAGAAACCTGGTGGAGGATAGCCGTACGGCTGTTGGGGCGGATAGCCGCCCCCGCCGTTGCCATAAAGGCCTCTGTGCAGCTTCTCCCGCTCCATTCTCACTGCGTCTTCTTCTCCTTATGTTCTTCTTGATCTTTTGCTTCTTCTTCTTCTTCTTCTTCACGTGTGGCTGCTGCCTGCTCTTCCTGACTATGACAAATTTTGAAATCACCTTGCGTATTGGTCAGCTTCTCAACATCAGCGTGTCGCTTTGCCTTGCTCTCACACTCCACATGCGACACGCGCGCACGCTCACTATATGGGTGCCAAAAGGGAGACGTCTTTGAATCACTTGAAACTAGGCAAGGGAGGAAGGGAATCCCGCCCTTTTTTTTTTTTGAAGGGGAATCTCACCAGATCCCTTTCTTTCAAGCACAATATAAAGATTAAGAGAAAAATAATTTATGCTTATCTTGCTCTTTCCATGCGTGCATATCGAAGAAGGTGCCCCCTCTGAAAGGGATAGCAAAGCAAAAGAAAAGGAATGCTTCTAGCCACATGGTGGGAACCCAAGTAGCCATGTGCAAAGATTGCCAGCGTATGTCCGACGGCAAGGGCCAACATTGAGTAGGGCGAGGTGCGTGCAGTAGGGCCATGCCAACCGCATGTGCTAGGGTTTTCTTTTCAAGGACAAACATTGTTATTTTGGGGCAGTTGCGGGGGCCACGGCGATGTTGCCCCGTATGCTAAAGTAAGACAAGCATCATTTTTGTTTTTAACATAAGGCATTGCTGACAGGTGCAAAGTAGACAGCGGGGGCTTTGGTGTTGGAGCCGAGGGGGCAGAACCGAAGGGAAGTTCTCAAAGCTGTGGGAAGGCCATACAGAGGCAACAGAGGTGGAAGCCACCAAGAACAGGGGAAGGGGGAAAGCTAGTTGTGACTGTGGCAGGCTATCATCTAGTACTGGAGAGGGCCAAGGGGACGATGGAGGAGACAACAAAAGGGTGGGGATGTATAGTGAGGTTCATATGCCGAAAAGATCTCTCTTTCTCACATGCTACCTTGCGGATCATTCTCTCTCTTTCGGGCATGTATAGTGAGGTTTATATGCCGAAAAGATCTTTCTTTCTTGCCATGCTGCCCTGCGGATCACTCTCTCACTTTCTTGTGATTTTTCTCCTACTCTGTTGCACAATCTTCCTACAAGTGACCTTGCACTTGATTTCAATGTGTTGCTATCTTGCGTGACATGCGGCATGCAAGAAAGCAATAAGTTGTATGGGGGGGCTAGTCGACAGAGGGGGGATTGATGGAGACGAGTCGCGCAGGGAGGGGAGGGGGGTGATGATGCATGTCAATACAGGGCAGCCGTTGAAGGAGGAGGCAGCTCTCGGAATGAGATGGGCAAGAGCGGGAATGTTCTAATTTTTGGAATCTACAAAAGATTTTGTCTAATATGGTGGTTCATTAGAGGGTATTTTGCAAGCTACCTCTGGAAAAGAGAAGAAAAAGCGAAATGGTAGGGAGCCATGGAGGAGTTGAAATCGTACAAACGACCACATAGAGAATCAAGAGGAGCTAGTCATCGCAAGCCAAGAGCACGATGTGGGGACATGCACCTAAGGGGTGGAGCATGTGCGGCCAGTGAATTTGATTTTTTTTGAAACCATGGACTCAAGTAACTTGCATCGAACTCTTCCCACACAGAGGCTACTGGGAAGTAGCCTTGATTGCTTAGATTTGGGGACGATGCGAAGTGGGAAAGCGAAGAAAAAGTGGTGTTACTACAGGATTGTCATTAGCATGAAAATAAAAGGCTCCTTTGGCCTTCTTGGCCCTCCAAAATTGCATGCGAAGTTCCCAAAAAATACTAGGTTGCAAAAGAAACCCAAGCATGAAAATTGGCCTTCCATAGGGAAGGCTACAAAAAAAAAAGGTTTCCATCAAAGGCACTAGCTCGTACGACATGCCTACCGGTGAGTCTCACTCGCTCTTACCGCCGGTATGTGTGTATGTGTCTATTCTTTATACATGTCCCCAAGACACACATGCGATGGTCACAATCACCATTAACCTACTAATAAATGTTTACCTATGCTCAAATGCCGGTTTGTTCCACTCCGTCTTCGGAGAGAGAGAGAGAGAGAGAGATTACTCTTGCTACATTAACCTTCTTTGCTTCTTTTTCTTCTCCTTTCCCCCTTTGCTTTCAGTTATAGATAGAGACTAATTTAGAGAGAGAGAGAGAGAGAGAGAGAGAGAGAGAGAGAGAGAGAGAGATTACACAAAAGTGCATCACTAAGGAGAGAAATTTTAAACAAAAAAAGACTTTGTTCTACAGTCTAAAAATTTCAAAAGTTACATTATTGCCATAAAGACTATGGAATTTACATAACATTCTTAGTCATGCTATTTCAATCGGATCAAGGTATTCAGTTGGAGCTCGACACACTTCTCTTAGATTTATTTTTTACCCCAACTCAAGTAAATGTTGTGATGATGAATTAGCCCAAGGTCTTGCTTTAAGAGCATGACCCTAAGATTGGGAAAGAAATAAGGATCGAGCAACCTGATGTAAATCCAACTCTTCATCTACATGTAACCCCCATATAATGCAAGTTTGTTCAATCACTTCCCATGCCCATTGCCATCCCCACTCAGCAGGTAACAAACTTTCTTTAAAGGCATCAATGATAAGAGTGAGCCATTTTTTTGGTTGCTAGAAAAGAGGACAACATTAGTATTCAAAGCTTAAAATGGGGGGTGAGAGAGAGAGAGAGAGAGAGAGAGAGAGAGAGAGAGATATGATGAGCATGGCCACTTGCAAAAATTTCACTTAAATACTTAAAAAAGTAAAATATATGCACAATACTACACTTCAATTACTCATAGTCATACAAGATTAAAAATTATAATAAAGTTGAAATGCTAAAAAGTATAAAGAGCTCCATTAGGTCAATCTTTACAATCAGCTCAATGTTTATGTTTACAATAACTCATTTTCTACTCTAGAGTTGGATGGTTGAGGATCACTTCAATATATCTCATTCATACAATTAATTTTAAAACTTCAAACTCTTCATCTAAAATAAAAGATTCATAATTGTGATATATCTATCGAAAGGGATATCACAACCACAAACATTGACATAATAAATATCAACCATATATAGTCCTTGTAGAGCTCTTATCATTTCTATCTCATTGAAGATTTGCGGCACTTTACAAAGTGAAATGCTTAAGCATCCACAATTTTTGTATGACCCATCTGCATACGAATATACCCAATGATGCCACCAACACCATGCACAATTTTTTTGACAAGTGCATCGATCTTTAACTTTCAAATAAATAAGCATATTCATCATGACCCATGTTAACCTACATGAGCAATTAACAAATTTCACCCTCTCTCTCTCTCTCTCTCTATATATATATATATATATATATATATATATATATATATATATATATATATATATATATATATATATATATATATATATATATATATATAAATTATATGTGTATGTGTGTATATATATGTGTATGTGTGTAATTATATGTGTATGTGTGTATATATATATATATATATATACACACACACACATATATATACCTACACACACACACACACACACACACACACACACACACACACACACACACACACACACACACATATATATATATACATACTCTGGGTATATACGAGATAATGATTCCCAAATCCGTGGTCAGAATATTGTTACAAAGGTGGATGAAACAACTTTGGGCAGTCTGCCTGAAATGGTCAATTGGCAGGAAGTTGAATTTCGTGCAGAATGGAAATTGGATATCTCTAAAACTCTGCTCAATGAAGTACAACAGCCAATCGCTTTAAACATTCAATAGCTTGGATCTACTGCACAATACAAACTCTTAGGAAGACCCAAATCTAAAAAAGAGAGCTTTTTTCATTCAGAAACCGGTATACCAGAGGTCCTTTGGATCCTCTGAATATCCAACCAGTCAAGCCTCTTCTTCAACTTCTCATCGGCTCCATTCTCCTCCAGCATTAGCATGTATTCATCCAGAAACCTATAAAGATTATGAAGGTTTGTTTCGATGCAAACTCTGTAATCACATCATGGCCTTTGAATTTGTCGCTAATGGTATTGATCTCCTTACAAAGGTAGCAGTTGAAGACAAGGATCTTACTCATAGTCTTCCTTATATTGTCCCGTCTCCGAATACTCAACTGCAACCTTTAGAGTCCACTTCTAATTGGCATACCAATGCTGTGGAAGAGATCGCACTTGTGCAATATCAGGTACTCGATTTCTCTTATCACTTCCCCCATCTTTTTTCCCCGGGGGGTATCTACATCTCCTTTCGACAAAGGCAAAGCACCAACAAGTGATATGCAGCAGACAACTTTGCAACAAGCCATTAATTTTGGTAGTGGCTCGCAACATAAAGATTTTCCTCGCATGGTTTCCACAGTGTTAAAAGAACCTATGATTACTTCTGTCTCTAGCTTCCCTCCAGATATGTCACCTTTTATGACAGAAGACATTGAAGATGGATTTAATCCATATCACCGTTGGGGAAGAAATGCTGAAATACAACCATGGCAGCAAAGGCAGGCTATGGGTGAAGTAGTCAGAACTATTCTACCTAAAGACAAGCAATGGATAGTTTTTCAGGATGACAATTGCGTAGAATATGAAGAGGAGGAATTGCATGAACTAGATATAGTCATTCCTCACATATTCCCAACTCCAAAAGAATCTTCTGATAATTCTTCAGACATCATCTCTGAAGATGAAATTCGAATTTTGAATCCAGTCAAAATGCAGACAGAGGATGCCAAGATTGAAACCCCTTCCTCATCTTCTTCTATGACTTTGAAAGGAGTTTCTAAGATTGGAGATATGACCATTCTTGACATTGATGGATTAAATCAGGATCAGGTATGGAAAGTCTTTGAATTCATCTACAATTTTTCACACTACGGAATTCACTACAAAGACTTGACACAAAGACAATCAGTATCTATGATCATAGCAGGATTCCAAGGCATGCTCAGAGCATGGTGGGATAATTTAAGTGCAGATATCAAAGCCTACATTATGCAAGGAGGTCCTGATGGTCATGAAAACTTTGACAATGTTATTTCATTGTTCTTTGTAGCTTTAGTCATGCAGTTCCTTGGATCAACCAACAAGATTCAAGAAAGGAACAAAGAAGCCTTCTTCAGAAGCAAGCTATGCGACTTAACTCAGATAAAAAATATCTGCAGCATATGGCTCATCTGATGTATCAGTTCCCTGGCGGATACTTCAAATCAAAATACAAGCAGTATGATCTGAATTCTGTTCCAGAATCATTTGCAAATTTAGTAAAGGAAAGAATAAAAGCAGCTGGGTTACATTTGGACGAAAATATTTCCATAGCTCAGATAAACGCTTTCATTGATGAAGTCACTAATTTGCCAGAATCAGGATGAAGAAGGATATCAAGCAAGTCAGTTCACACTTCTGCGATAAGGAAACAAAGGTTAAGACTCCTTTGGCTGCAAGAGATAAAAGTAAACGCAACTGCACGGTTAAGCCCAGACCAAACAAATATGGGAAAAGATTCAAGGTAGCACGCCGCAAACGCAAGCTAAGCAAAGAAGAAAGAAAGCAAGTCAAGTGCTACATTTGCAACAAGCAGGGACATATCGCTCCAGAATGTCCTCAAAGGAAAAGAAAATTTGGAAATGCAGTGTTGAAAGACAATATGAGTATGAACTAATTTACTACAATACTCTACAGCATAACGACATTCCAATTGCTGAATATGCAGAGTATGAGTCAGATAAAGAGCAATCTGAAGATGATTCAACATTGACTTCATCACATGATATTGAAATGCTAGAGTTCTCTGACGATAGTGAGCCAAGGTTAACCAATATGGTGAAAAAACCTTTTTCATTCCCACAGAAAAAAAGGTATGTTCAATCATCTACATCAAGCTCTAGTCATTACTCTTTTGATGAAACAACATCCTGGCAACAAGAGCAACGTCCTTTAAAGCTTAATCTATCTTGCAAGGAGAAACAAAAGTATACTCCGCTGCCCCTGTTTAGAAATATGGTTGAGCAAGCGAATACCATTGCTCAACAAGAAGAATGGAAAGAATTTATGCATCCAGGACTTAGACCTACCACAAGAAATCAAAGGCAAGAAGTCATGCATAACTACAAAGGTCGAAGTTATCCTCGCAGTCAAATTCCTACTTCGACAATCAATCCAGAAGCATCTACATCTGCTTTACATCCGATCAGTGAAGGAGATGAGTACATACAAATCTGTAGTAAGAATGACAAAGCTATCTTGGAAGCCATCCGACAGGTAAGCACTAAATGTGAACAACTCCATCTTCAGTTGTTTTCTGTACAATCCCAACTTGCAGCTACCGAAGCCAAGATAGATCTAATCTACGGAATGACCCAAAATTTTTCTGAACTTGCTGCATTGGCACAAATTGGTAATGAACCCACAACCAATTGGATTCCCGAATGAACTATCAATGGATGTCATATCCTTCAGTTCAATCCTGCCTACAACAGAGCATACTATTCTGAGGTATGGATTAAATTCCCCCAAGAATAGTCCTTTCAATTGGATGCTCTTTGAGATTCTGGATCTGTTATTTCCTATATTAACCAAGCCTTGGTTCCAACACATCTTGTCCAAAGTCTGTCTTATGGAATCACTGTTTCATATGCTGATAATTCAAAGGGGCACATCAATAGAATAGTTCTTTGTAAGATGGCATTAGGAACTGCTAAAATACAAATGTATTTGTATTTACATCCTCATCCTAATACATACCTCACCATTGGTGCTGATCTAATTTCCCAGCTTACTTCATTTACTATTCAACCTGATGTTTCTATTCACTTTTCTCTGGATGTTCCCTATATTGTCCTCACTAAACCACGCATATATTTTTTACTGGGGGAAGTAGCTCCTATGCTACCAAATCCTCACAAAGATGCACAGTTTTTGCAATGGCTTGCTGATGAAAGGATCAAATACTCTAACCAACTTGAGCAGATTGCCTCTCAGCTGGCACAACAAACAAGTGACAACCCATTGGCCTTTTGGGACAGAGAAGAATATTGGATCTCTTTGCCTAGTGACCCTAAGCCAACAGGGCTTAAAGCTACACATCCTGGTATGTCTCTGGAAGACACTAAGTTATGTCATGAGGAAATTGATCATCTTCTTGCAGATGGATTAATTGCTCCATCCAACAATGAATTCGCATGTCAATGATAGGAACCCTCTCTTCTATTCCTTGCAATTAATGATATTGGAGCCGCGGGTATAGGAGCTTGGGTGCTTATCTTTGAAAGTAAAGAGGAGTAGCAACTAGGGCTTGAAGTGCCAAAGTACAAGTAAAAATTTACACCTAAAACTTAGAATGGCTGACAATAGTAGAGAGAACACATATTTAGGAATTTTGGAAAAATGCATAATTTTGGGACGAATATTTGTGAACTAAGTTTTTGAGTGGTGGTTGCATTTTGCTATGTTGTGGTGTTGTCAACCATTGCTATCAAGTTCTAGAAGAGAATTTTCAAGTGCAAGGTTACATTATTTTCAATCTTTGGTGTCAACTTTTCTAGGTTGCATCATAATCACTAGTTGGGTGTCCAGTTCTACTAATTCACGTAAGTTGCATTGTGTTGGGAATTAAGATTACGTAGAGAACTTGGAAAATCTTGATGTTTAGATGGGGATCAAGCGTATCCAAAGAAATGAAAAAGGTTTATGTTTGACTTGTAAAGTGAAGGTAGCTTTGCCTTGTTCTAGATGTAGAAGTAGAATTTGAAGAAACTTGGAGGGACTTAGATGGTTAAGTGTGGGGATTGCCATGTTTGCCATGTTCCATGCCACTTCTTTCAAAGTTTGGAATGTATTACTATGTGATAGAGAAATCATTGCTATTTTATGTTTGACAACGAAAGAGTATGGGATTTTTCTTTATTTTTAGATCCCATGGAATAATTATTCTACAAGCATAAATGCTAAAACTTGAGTTGTAGTCAAACAGAAATGTTGAAATTGGAGCTAGCTAGAACACTCATTACAGGAGCAAACAACCCAAATCCCAAAAACAAGTTTCATGTACAAATTGACAAGAGATAGCGAACTGTTGTAGGAAAGAGGGTACTTTTTATCACATTTTTCCATATAGTGCTCAACAATAGGAGCTTTTTGGGAGAAACCATATACTAGCTATTTGCATTGGAGATCAAGGGGCCATTGACTCCCCATCTGCTCCAAGGTTAACTACCCCAATAGCACCTAGTTAGGTATGTGGTTCCTCTCTCACAATTTTTTTTTCAAAGAAATGACAAGGATTAAAATGAATGTTTTGATCTAAAAACTTTCGTAGCACTTCTCTTGTACACTCTTCCGGCAAGGCTCGAACTAGAGATTGAGGCTTCAAGTTCCACCCACAATTTGTGGATTCCACTTGGTACTTGAGTTTTAGCTTAAAAGTCAAAGATTGCAAACTACAAGAGCAAAAGAATCAAAACAAAAAACAGGATAAATTTGCAAAAGATTTTAGAATTCTTTTATGTAAGTAACGTGGACTCATGAGCTTCCACTTTGGAGGCATTGCATCATTTGAAAGTGGAGGGAAAGGGACCACACGCCCCCCCATCCCCATGGTCATCCGTTGCCCCAACAAGACTTACCTAGATACCTTTCACAAAATCTCATGCCTCATGAGATTGTTTTAGGTCATAGTTTAGGGTGTATGATGAGAAATTGTATAGTGTAAAACCCCCAATAAAAGTACACCCTCTTTCAAGGACTAATGAGATCCTCTAATATCTTTGTAATCTTATTAGCTCGAATCTTTCCAGATTCTTCCTGGTGGCATCGTCTCACATGCAATTTACCACAAAAAAAAAAAAAGTTGCACTCCCAACGAGTGGGAATTGAACTCTCATGGGACCAAGAAAGTGAATGCATCCCGACCATCCCACCATCAAGAACTTGTTGTCCATTGATCAAAGATTTCGTTGAAAAAATAAACATGTTCATCCTGGGTGTTTCACGCAGGAGCCTGGCCACTGTATCCCTTCTTCGCTTGAAACTCTGCAAGCCCTCGTGACCCCTCATGTATACAAACACGGGCAGGCCTACAAGTCGACCCCCCTCCCCCCCCCCCCCCCCCCCCCCCCCCCCCCCCCCAACACACACACACACACACACACACACACACACACACACACACACACACACACACACACACACACACACACACACACACACACACACACACACACACACACATGTGCACACGCGTCTTCCTCGTGTCAATTGACGTCTTAACAACCCTTACAAAGTTTGGTGTGGATTCCCACTAATTCATCACTTTCCAAAGATCGTAGGACCATACTAATAAAATTACAAACAAAAGTGTCAAAAGCTGTACACATGTCCATGGTTACATGATAGCTCAGTTGGGGTGAGGTCTATTGCTGGCCATAAATTCCAAGATCAAGCCTTGCTAGAGAAATATCTCGAGTTACATGCCCTTGAGGTGTGTCTCACAATAACCTTGCCGTTTTGTTGCAGAACATTTTTGAAAATTGACGTGCATTTTGTTCATCCTTCGTTGGAGAGTGCCACATGTTTTTTGGAGCATCTCATAGCTCACAACTATGGGATGATATGGGATTCTATCGATCACGTTCCTTAGGGCACGAAATGACTCAATGAGCCACTTGCATTTGTGATCCATAGCCCCCATATTCATTGTCCTATATTTGGGGTTTCTATCTTAAACACACTGGGATGATATGGGATGCTATCGATTATGTTCCTTAGGGCACGAAATGAGCCACTTGCATTTGCGATCCATAACCCCATATTGATTGTCCTAAATTTGGGGTTTCTATCCTAAACGCAGTACTAACTAAGGTGAGGGGGCCAATGCCGTGGTAGTAAACTTGAGATAGAGCGTTTTTTCCCCTCATAAGGTTTTAACATGTTTCTCCTACTTTGTCTGCTTCGCAATACATTGCACTTGGCGATGAAAAAGCCCTTTGTGCTGATCGTCATCACCTACAGAGATCGTGTGATCCAAAAGGTAATGTTTCACTAAGGGGCCAATGGCGAGGCATATGCAAACCCATAACTCACTTGTTGAGGAATAGACACGTCAACCACAAGGTAACGTGTCTTCGGTGTAGATCATTAGCGCTCGCAACATTATATGCCCGCAATTGCTCTTGTAAAGGGGGCTGCCACTATACTAACCCCTTACCTTAGGACTTGATACTTCTTTTGCAACAATAGGCAACAATGATATTTCTTTTGCAACAATAACACGGCTCAAGGCTCGAGCTATAGTTCGAGCAAGCTTGAGAAATCACCCGCCAACTACCCACACCCTTAGTCATTAACTAGGTCCGCCTAAGTTGACGATAGCGTTAGTTTCCTTGTCAAATTTGAGCTACAGCGTTAGTTTTGAAATTTGAAAGTGACAATGTGTCAGCCTTGCCTCTCGCCACTTTGACGTAAGCTCGTCATGTCTCTTGCTGTTGTGGTGTTGTGTAAGCCTTGCCTCTTGTTGCAGAATCATGAGCTCACCATGTCTCTTGTTGCAGTGTTGTGTAAGCCATGCCTCTTGTTGAAGAGTCGTGAGCCTGCCATGTCTCTCGCTGTGGTGCTCTGTAAGCCATGCCCCGTGTTGCAGATTCGTGAGCTCACCATGAACTAAGCACTACGAACTGCTATGCCTTGAGCCGTGATCTTGCAAAGGTATGTAGTGAGCTCACCATGGTCTTGAGCCAGCCATGAAAAGATATGGCTTGAGCCGGCCATGAGCATCATACCTTAGGACCATGATCCATATATTTGACGGCAAAAAGCTCCTGGGTTTTCTTGTCGCGTAGCAACACGAACTACAGCCACCCTTGAGGAGCTAGGATTTTCCGCCTTTGTACCCATGAGCACAAGTATGAAGATCTCTGTCATGAAGTTCTCTTCTCTTGAGCTTTGTAGCAATGCCTGCAAATTTGGTTGCTGCCCACCTATTACCAATTTCCGCCACACCCTTGATCCTTCTTTTGCAACCACTCGTTGAAGGTAGAAAGGTATGAGATTCATGTTAATGGTAATAACCAGATCGCTCCCTCGGGTTTCCCTTAAAAAAGTATTTGCGCGGCTTCGGCTACTCGGTATTCATCTCTTACCACAATATATCCCTTGGACCTCTCTGTTCCTCAATGTTTGTGACTACCAGCTCACATCGTGGCTCTCTTCTAACCCCTAAATTTTATTATTTTTTCATTCTTTTCATTGTGTTCTCATCGATGTGTAGCAGGTTGAATGGATGATCTGAGTTGTTTTTATCATTGTTATATTGCAGTTGTTAAACCTTCAGAAGTAGAAAAAGGGAAAACCATATGTGACAAACGCTTCGATCTTTGAGCCAAGCCCATCTTGTGTGGACATAATTGACAATAATGTGCAGAGATCATGTTTCTACCCATGAATGATATGTTAGGTGTGCAGAAGCAACACATACCTCCCTTGTAGTTCTAATCCGAGGTTGCCACATCCTACAAAGGCAATGGTACTCACACTCTCTTAGCCGACGAAGCCACACTCTGTTTTTTTGCCCTCTTGTTTGTGGTAGAAGTATCTCAAGGTATGCTAGCTCTTTGGGGAGTGTTTGAAAATAGTTCAATGCTCTAGACCAAGAGGTGGTTAGTCATTTCAGCAAAAGGGTAGTCCTTTTTGGGACTTTTACCCTTCTGCCTACTCCATTTTGTGTGACTGATTGGCTTCGGTGCTCACCTGCTCTGAGTTTTCCTGCAAATTGAACCCAGGAACTTTAGGGAGTGTTCAAAAATAGTCTAGAGTATGCTGCTCCCCTCTCCCCCACCTCTTTCTCTGTCTCTCTCTCTCTCTCTCTCTCTCTCTCTCTCTCTCTCTCTCTCTCTCTCTCTCTCTCTCTCTCTCTCTCTCTCTTCTTGAAACAAAGACTCTTGCAAATCTAATTCTAGTTCAACATTTATTCTATTTCTCTTGGGCTTGAACTTAAGTTTGAGCCTCATGACTTGGATGCTTAGTTTTAAAAGCCCCATGAGCACTCGAATACAGCTTGTTTTAGGTGAGAATTAAGTCTTTGCCTTCAACTCCAAGCCACATGACATGGACACACTCTATTTTGCAGTCCTTTTGTATGTGGGTAGATGTAGCTCAAGGTATGCTTACTCCCCCCCCCCCCCCCCCCCTTTGATGAGCTTCATAAAAAAAAGACTCTTGAAAAACTATTTCTCGTTGAGAATTTATTATATTTCTCTTAAGTTCAAGCCTCATGACTTGGATGCTTAGTTTTCAAAGCCTCATGAGCACTCAAATATAGCTTGTTTTACTTAAGCATTTTGTCTCTAGCTTTGAAGCTCAAACTTAAGCTCGCGCCAGATGACATGGAAACACTCTATTTTTTTGTCCTTTTGTTTGTGGGTATATGTAGCTCAAGGTATGCTTACCCCCCCCCCCCCCTTCATGAGCTTCTTGAAACAAAGACTCTTCCAAAACCATTTCCAGTTGAGCATTTATTCTATTGCTCGTGGGCTGGAACTTAAGCTCGAGCCTCGTGACTTGGGTGCTTAATTTTCAAAGCCTCATGAGCACTTGAATTTATCTTGTGTTAGTTGAGCATTCAATCTCTAGCTTTGAGGTTCAAATTTAAGTTCGAGCCACATGACATGGACACACTCCATTTTGTTGCCCTTTTGTTTATGGGTAGAAGTAGCTCAAGGTATGCTAGTCCCCCCCCCCCCCCCCCCCCCCAATCTCATGAGCATCTTGAAACAAAGACTCTTGCAAAACTATTTCTAGTTTAGCATTTATTCTATTTCTCTTGAAGTTCAAACCTCATGACTTGGATGCTTAGTTTTCAAAGCCTCATCAACACTTGAATATAGCTTGTTTTAGTTAATCATTCAGCCTCTAGCTTTGAGGCTTGAAATTAAGTTCGAGCCACATGACATGGATACACTCTATTTTGTTGCCCTTTTGTTTGTGGATAGATGTAGCTCAAGGTATGCTCCCCCCCCCCCCCCTCTCTCTCTCTCTCTCTCTCTCTCTCTCTCTCTCTCTCTCTCTCTTTCTTTCTTTCATGAGCTTCTTGAAACGAATAATCTTGCTAACTTTTTTCTTGTTGAGCATTTATTCTATTTCTCTTGGGCTCGAACTTAAGTTCGAGGCTCATTACTTGGAGGCTTAGTTTTCAAAACCTCATGATCATGCTAATATAGCTTTTTCTAGCTGAGCATTTTGTCTCTAGCTTCGGGGCTTGCACTTAAGCTCAAGCTAGATGACATGGACACACTCTATTTAGTTGCCCTTTTTTTTGTGGGTATATGTAGCTCAAGTTATGCTAACCCCCCCCTCTCATGAGATCCTTGAAACAAAGACTCTTGCAAAACTATTTATAGTTGAGTAGTTATTCTATTTCTCCTAGGCTTGAACTTAAGTTCGAGCCTCATGACTTGGATGCTTAGTTTTCAAAGCCTCATGAGCACTCAAATATATCTTGTTTTAGTTGAGCTTCCAGTCTCTAGCTCTGAGGCTCGAACTTAAGTTCGAGCCGCATGAAATGGACATTCAATTTTCAAACCTCGTAAGCACTCTAATAGAAATCTTTCTACCTAGAAACTATTTGGAAGAGTTTGTATCTCAAAAGGCTTGAATTTAATCTTTACCTCATGCATCCCAAACTTATATTTGAATCTTATGACCTAAAAACTTAAAGTATTATAAACATTCTAATAGGACTCTTCCAAGCTAGAATTCATCTACAAGGGTCCTATCTCATGAGATAGGAACTTAGGTTTGAGCCTAATGGGCCACAACTCTTCTAGAACTCTTCCTAGTCAATCATCTTCTTGAGTCTCTAGCGCATGAGGCTCAAACTTAAGTTTGAGCCTTATGATCAAGAGACTCACTTTTCAAGCCTCGTGATAACTATAGTAGGAATGTTTCTAGACATGAATCATATTCAAGAGTGTGGGTTGTGCTAAGCTCAAGAGCCTGGTGATCTAGAGACTTATGAAAAATTCTTTCAAGTTGAAACCCATCTTCAAACGTCTCTGGCTCATGAGGCTCTTGACCTTCATGACCTCGAGACTCAATTATCTATCCTCATGATAACTCGAAGAGGAATCTTTCTATTTAGAAACTATCCGCAAGACTAGCTATAGCACTAAGCATGAGAGCCTTGCAAGCTAGAGACTCTTGGAAAAGTTCTAAATTGAAAGCCATCTTCCAAAGAGTGCCACAAAAACTCTTTTTGACTAAAAACCATTCCCAAGATTTTGTATTAGATGAAACTCAAACTATAGTTTGAGTCTCATGATCTAGAAATGCTTGAAGAACTCGTTCTAGCTAAAAGTTCTGTATAGATTTTAAACTTCACCTTTCTCCTCGTTATTCTCTAAACTTTTTTGATAGCTTGACTCAATATTTTGTACCTATTCAATATATTAAAGACGATTGTAATTTGTGGGGGACTATCCCTTGCTCATTTTTCAACAATCTTATGAGAATTATGTTATTCTCATGAGAAGGATATGGACACATGAAAACTTGCAACTTTCATTATCCTAAAGCCTCTTCTCATTATTTTGGAAGATTGAGAAAAGAGAAGATTTGAAACTTTTAGTTTAACAATATGAGTATGTGCAAACGATTCTAAAAAGTTCAGATAAATAAAGTATCTACAAAAAAATCTTATTGTTTGAAGAGGAAAGGATTGATTGTTTGGGGCTCCTTAGATTTTAACGAGAAGTTTCTAGATGCGTAGTGCTTATAGTCATTTCTTTCAATTTGACACCTCGCTAAATACCTCTTTCATTAGTGAATATCACTCTCTGTCTCGTTGAACATGTCTCACACTCCTTCTTCCATTATAATCTCTTTCTCTGTCTTGCAAACTCTCTCTCTCTCTCTCTCTCTCTCTCCATGTCAAAATGCATAGTGGGTATGGTGATTTTGTAAGCGCGTGCAAGCGATAAGCCTAAATTGTAGGGTGAAAAGAAAATTAGGCAAGCGTGTGTTGTGTAGGCTGAATATGTTTCCATGGATGATAATTCAGGATGAGATTTCAAGTTAGGTGCTCTTGGATAAACATTAATGCTTTACAGGTGAAGGTGGTTGAGAGGAGCACCGAAGTTCAAGCAATGGGATCTAGAAGAAATATGTGATGTGATGTGTTGTTTGTGATAGGGGCTTTTTACTACCACACAATCCACATATACAGTGTGGTAGATGCCACTAACCTCTCTGACGTTTTGATGCATCTAGTGTAGTGGCCATGCCACAATTTTGTGTGTGTGTGTGTGTGTTTGAGAGAGAGAGAGAGAGAGAGAGAGAGAGAGAGAGAGAGAGAGAGGATGATGATTGCACAAGCAAAAAGGGTAGGGTGAGTCATGGTACCAACCAAACAATAAGGAAGTTTTTTTTTTTTGAGGAATCTTGAAACTTTTGATTGCATAAGAAAAAAGTGCAGAAGATGAGGCAAGTTACCAACCAAACAGGAGGAAAGAGAAAAAATTCCTAAGAATCTTTAAACTTTTGATTTTTTAATGATTGAATGAGTCGATTGACTAGAATAGGTAGAATTGGTATTTTATTTTAAAGATATGTTTTAAGTAGAGATATGGACATCAACCATTCCACTTGGTACAATTTTATGAAAAAGACTTGCCATGTGCATTATTATGGTATTCTTAGATTATAGCATAGATTTAAAAGAGGTCAATGAATGTTTTGTTATGTGATGTTTGAGTTTTTTCTTGACAGCCGAGCACATCTTATAGGTAGAGGCTAACTTTGTAAAGATAAGCCAAGTGAGTAGAAAACAAGATAAGGTTCATTGAGAACCATATAAGATTTTGTAGATGCATTTAAGTGCCACATTATTAAGATCATAGGACACATTAAGTACATTTATTCTTGGCTTGATAGGGTTCCTCTTTGCAATGTACACAAAGATGGAAAGAAAAAGGCATAAGAGTATGCCCGAAGTTGAAGTCTTTTCGGGAAAAGCTACTTGTATTTTACAAGAGGTAGCTTGAAGAAAAACACCTTGTTTCAAAAGAATAAACCTTAGTTATCTACTTCATGTTATGTCACCTTATCACACATATTTTAGCATTTTTGTTGGTATATGTCAAAGTATTCATGTCCTCATCAAGTGAAAATGAAATTTGCACAACTATGTCTAGAACTAAAGAACAATTGAAACATAAAAAGACTATTAGCGACGTTTTTAAAGTTGCACTACTTGAGTAAGTGCCAAGTATTGACCATATCTAAACTTTAATGTAATATTAATTTATCTTGGGTGTAAATTTTTTCATGTTTTAATGAGTTTTCATCATAATAGATTCTATTTTATTCTAATTTTTTAGTACATGTGGTACACATTTGGAGTTTTATTAATTTCTAAAAAATTGATTGTGCGTGCTATTCAATTGATCAATACAAACAAATAGAGGATGCTCAATGGAAGTATCTCATGGAATTAGATTCCATAATACATACTAATCTTTCCCAAATGCAATCACAATTATGCTCATCATTAAGAGATAATTCTAGCATCCGTGCTCAAAGAGATGTCCTCCACCAATCAAGCATGTGATAGAAGGTTGTCCATTTGAGTAATGAACCACACTCCTCTCCTCTTTGATGCTAATTGATATTGATGCTTTTGGTTTGTTTACATACTCTTGAATCTTTTGAAGATAAAAAAAGAGCACCACCCCCATGAAATTGTCTCATGAATATATCCTTCATATATGTGTTATTTAGTTGCTAAAAGAGGCATGCTTGTGCTCTTCATAAGAGATAATTCATACATTTTCTCATAAAGAGATCTCCGCCACAATCTAGCATGTGACAAGTAGTGGTTTATTGGGAGTCATGAACCATACCCATATCCTCTTTGATCTATTAATAATGATGTGTTTATATTGTTCTATTAATATTTAAGACATACAACATAATCAAAAGGTACAAAATCCATGAGAATGATCTCATGGAAGCAGCCTATATTTTTTCTATTGTTCTAATAAGATTGTTCTATTTGATCTATTGATGATGTGTTTGTATTGCTCTATTAATATTTAAGACATACAACGTAACCAAAAGATACAAAATCCATGAGAATGATGTCATGGAAGTAGCCTATATTTACATATTATTCATTGAAATACTAAGAATGTGCTTGTTCTCCATAAGAGAGAGTCCATGCCTTTGTGATTAAAGAGATGCTTCACTTGATAGGCTCCATAATTTTGCAAAACTGAAGTATGTTTGTGCATATTCCACTTATGTGAGGGTAGAGATTATAACTTTCTAAGGTGAACATTGCATGGTTATTTAGAGTGATACATGTAAAGACAAGCATGTATATACTTTTAGTACTCTAGTAAATGAATTGGTTTGCAATAGAGAAACCGAGTATGTACAAGATGAAAAAAAATGTTTAAAGACACATATGTATAAGGTTAGCCCCTTGATATTGGTTCTAAGCTCACATTCATTTTATTGTAAATATGAATTTCCTAAATAAGTAAGAGCACTTGTTCATATATTTTTGTTCTTCATTTGTTATCTTGGTGTTTCTAAAATCTATCCCCATTTCAGATTCACTCAACATGAAAATTTCTTTGGTTAGGGATGTGAACAAGTCTATTTTTGTTTCTCATTTTTCATCTTAGTTTCTTAACTCTACTCTTTGATGATGCTTTAGACTCCAATTGCCTCTCTTTAAAATGTCTTGAATTTGCAGACATTATATTGTTTTGATTAGTGCAATTTTTTTATAAACTTGATATTCATAGAGAAGTTATTCTTCCATTTAAAGTTATGTTTCAAGTTTGTCATTGTATATACACAAACACAACAATATACCTATGTGCTAAGGTTATGGCTATGTGTTAAGGTTAAATTTATCATACCAACCTCTAGTCACATATAGTTTTGAGCCTCATGCCCACTTGCTAGTTTAAGTGAGTCATGTGATGCTTGAACTTAGGTTCAACCCTCATCTTAACATCCTCTAGATAAAAAATAAGTGAGGCTTGAATTTATGTTTGAGCCTTACATCCATGTGCTAGTGCTTTGAACTAAGTTTGAGTGTGTCCACCGGTTAGTTCAAGAGAGGTATGTGAGGCTCAAACTCAAATTAAATACTCTTCTTAATATTCCACATAGTAGCAACAAGAGAGGCTTGAACTTAAGTTTGAGCTCTTGGTCATGTGCTAGTGCTTCAATATATATGGCACAAAGGGTCCTCACAAACAACCATGAGGTCAAGTTAACAATAAATACTCCATTTCAACTCTCATTAAAACAATGGGACTTCAATAATTTCCAAAATTCCTAAATATTTCTGAGAGAGTGAAATTAATGTTTATGGCTTTGATTTTGCTAATGATCAAGCTACTAATGATGCTCCTATGCTTGTGAACTATCTTGTTACTAGGCTTCAACAAGCCATGGGCAACCCATCCCTCCAAGGAGAAGTGCAACAACAACTATGTATCCATGTGTTAGAAGCTGGACCCACCCTATGGAAAATGACTGCTCGATGAATTATTATTTTTTGTAATTATTCATTTATTGAGAAAACCCGACATTTCACCTTTGTAAATATTGGGGCTTACAGAAGTTTCCAGATTGTATCCCAGTTTTGACATTTAGATTGAGTAGATGGTTAAATTGGAACATTAGTGTTTGAGATTGTAAGGTATTTATACCACTTTTTGATCTTAATGAAAAACCTTTGTCATTTTAAAAAAGTGAAGTCTGTGAGTGAGCGTACTGTGTAGAGAGAGAGAGAGTGAGAGCTTCATCTTGACGCTACGCGCGCACTGGTAGTCGGAATCGAGTGCGGAGAAGTGCAGCGTGTTGCCCCTGATGAGAGCTACGGACCAATACCTACATTGCGTGTGTACGGTCCGGTTTTGCGAGCTCGACCTACGAGCTTCATCTGGTGATTCGGTGAGCATAAGTTGTCCGTTTTTGCATTTCAGCGTATCCATGCGTTCGCATAGAGTAAAGATACACATTAGGCACTTTAGTTTTCGAAAACGACGACCTGCAAATTTCGGCCAGACATCCTACGTGATTTTGCACCAGGTGTTTTGGGTTGGGATTTTGGTTCATGAACCTTAGGGAGAGCGACCTACTGGTGTTATTAGGGTCTCCTTCAAGTTATGTGGCGTTTCGAGACCGTTTGATGGGTATTTGGCTCTAGAAAGCGTTGTAGGGAATCTCCTCTTATGCACTCCTGAAGGCTGTAGCTTAGACATTGGGTAGAGACCTTTGTAGGACTTAGTCGAGAGTCGGTCGAGTGTAGATTGACACCCTATGATTACTTCCATGCGCCTGCGGGTCGAGCTTCGTCCTTAGCTGAAAAATCTTGTTAGGTGAGTTCTCACTGTGCTGACGTCCGTCGCGGCGTATCCATCGAACATTGGCACCGCTGCCGGGGACGAAAACCCTAGGTAGGTGACCGAGACTAGTCCTTGAGGATAGGGGGATTCTTTGGCTTTCTTGAGTCTCGTTTTACATTTAGATAGGATCAGAGGGTGGAGGACTCTCGAGGTCTTAGAGGGAGTCTAGGGAGCCTCTGTCTGGCCTAGATTCTTCGACTTAGGTAGACTTAGATAGTTTTTAGTTTTTTAGTTAAGTTGTGGTGTAGAGAGTAGGACATGGAGTGGTAGAAGTGGTGAGAGGAGATGTTGGACGGGAAGCTACTCACACACCCATGAAGTGCATGCAAACACTACCTAGATCAACATAATGTCAATCGAGGACACAGATGACACGATAGGCACACGGAGGAAATCTCTTAAGCTTGTCAAGCTGAGACCATCCTACACATTATACAACACTCTGGAAGGCCAACTAAACCACAATAGAAGCTCACTGCCCTCAACTACACCACCTAGCCACATACACACATACGAAAGGTAACTCACCTAATCATGCCAGATTCATATGAAACTTAAGGAACACCATCCCCTCACTAGGATACACCTGTCCCTAAGCTTCTACACTCAAAACCCTCACTCTAAACCCATCTGCGGAAAACGCGTAGGATGACAGAGCCGAATTTCGAAAGTGCCCGAAACTGAAATTTATGAGTACCTATGCGTAGCTTATGTCGCCACGATTCTATAGACTACTAGCACGCAGAAAACAGACATCGTTTGATACACTTACGGCCACAAATAGCTCGTAGATGCGTTGGCGTGTGCGCTTCGTCTCACGTGGAATGCTTGGCGTTGTCGCGTAGCTCTCCTCGAGCCTACCACAATGGTGCAGTCGGATCTCCAATGTGCTGAGCGAGCCGAGCGTAGCGAGAGGATGAAGCTCACACTCACTCTCTTTCTCTCTCACACACAGTAGACGGCAGCGCTAAAGTTTGATTATGATAAAAGTCCCCTTACAAAATGACCTAGGTATCTTATATACTAAGGCTACCTTAGGTCTTACCAAAAATGGGGTTGAAAGGGTCA
This sequence comes from Adiantum capillus-veneris, assembly GCF_014529385.1. Classification (NCBI taxonomy): domain Eukaryota; kingdom Viridiplantae; phylum Streptophyta; class Polypodiopsida; order Polypodiales; family Pteridaceae; genus Adiantum; species Adiantum capillus-veneris. Next base: position 142,542,078 of record NC_140936.1, read on the forward strand.
AATGGCTTTGTATTTACAATCTAGAAGTGCCATTGCACCCTGGCTTCTGAAACTAGAATAACTACTCATTACAAATGACGTTTATAGCCATAATCCGCAGCATTTCATAACTCGCAAAAGATACGACTTTGGTACGAAACTTGAGTTATGTTGTGTTGTTGACCTAGCGGTCAACATTCCCCCCTTCCGCGTTCATGTCGTCCCTGACATGACCTGATTGTCGATGGCGTTGTGGTCTTTGATGTCGTTTTGTTGTTGTAAAGAAAGTATAGACTATAGCCTTTGCAGTAGCTTGTCTTGTTCGTCCAATCCGATGTACATAGTCTTCACATGATTCAGGAAAATCATAATTGATGACGAACTTTATGTCTTTCACATCCATGCCCCGAGATGCAGCATCTGTTTCTGTCATTATAGGTCTACTACCGGATCTAAATTCAAAAAGAACTCAATGTTGTTTAACTTGACTCTTATCATCATGGATAGAGAAAGCTCCATCCATCACTTGCTCCAACAAATCTGTCAATTCAGAGTATTTGTAATTCTCAGAAACAACTTCTACAATCTGTAGAATTGACTGATTGGCTTTTTGATCTTGTGAGCCAATGACAACTTTGTAAGGATTTTGTAGAAATTGTATGGCTAAACCCATAACTTCTTTAAGCCAAGTTGCACTTTAATGCAAAGTCTGTCTGTCAGGCCGAATCCAGGACTTAATTATTCTAATTTGAGGTTCAAAACCATGCTGAGCATTCGATGCGCATTATCAAGGACAAGCTTTTGAGATCCTCTGATCACTTTTATGTCTGCTCTTCTGCATTGGGGACTTCTTTGTTCCTGTGCAATCATGTTGTTAGTGTTGTCTACAGCTTTGTCATAACTTCTTTAGGCCAAGTTGCACTTTAATGCAAAGTCTGTCTGTCAGGCCGAATCCAGGACTTAATTATTCTAATTTGAGGTTCAAAACCATGCTGAGCATTCGATGCGCATTATCAAGGAGAAGCTTTTGAGATCCTCTGATCACTTTTATGTCTGCTCTTCTGCATTGGGGACTTCTTTGTTCCTGTGCAATCATGTTGTTAGTGTTGTCTGCAGCTTTGTCATTGTAGGCCATTCTTCGACTCTCCATTGAGGAGAAGTATGCTATGATCTGAAATTGGCGCTCCAATTCATTTTTCAATTGATTTGAGTAGCATTTCCTTATTTTTGATGTAGAAGGAATATGTACAAGAGGATGGTGATAGGTGTCTTTAGATTAGGGTCTAAAACCTGGATGACCAAAGGGAAAAAACCCGGTGGGAAAAAATGCCTTTGGTATACGCTCTTATTAGAGTTGAGTAGTTGAACGTGAAGTACATGTTCATGAAAGGTGAGTGCTTGGGTGAAACACGGAAAGAGTGCCTGATGCAAGTGCCAATTATAGGACACTCTATATGCATATGAGAAATTTTTCAATAAAAGCATGCAATGTGAAAGAAGGAGATGATGGGTGTTTTGAGGAATAAATGTAGCACATGTGACATCAATAGATGTCTCAATAGCTTCCACCTTTCCAAGAAGGGTTTTCAATGTAGAAGTTTCTCCACTCGTATCTCACTGTGCTCAGTACGTGAGTGTCTTTTGGACCTTCTCCATCACTTCACCAGACTTAAGTATAGTAGACTTCGACTCTTTTGCTCACCTATACCAGCATGAGCGACACAACGTAAATATGCTCAACTCTTCCAGCTTGAGCAGTATCTAGAATAGCTAAGACGCTTATACCACAGAGAATATTACTTGAAGTTTTGGGACTAACACCTCACTCATTTTGTGGCTTAGTTGCTAGACTCTGACTTGTATGACTTGTCGGTTGCCTGTTGACACTGCTTTGTGACAAGTTCTTCGGCTGTTGTAGTGGCTGCTAAGACATACTTCGTGAAGTTTCATCGTTTTCCTGTACCTTCTTCTCTTTGTAGTGCTCAGGCCTCTCGTCAGTCTTTTCTTCATGTGGATTATGGATTTTTTTATTTTTTTTCTTAATAATAAACAAAGAAAATCTTAAAACAACTCAACAAAAGAAAAATCATTCAAATAGAAATCTAAATGCTATGTACACTATACACATGTCCCTAGGGACTCATATATGGATTTTGTCCCCATACTCCTCTGTAACACTACTATGAGGGCATATACTCTAAATTTCGTCAAAAAATTATCACAATAAAACACAAAAATTCAATGCCTCTCACAAAACAATGCCCTCTAATAGTCATAATGTTAGGTCCGCATTCAGAATGCCTCCCCCCTTCCTATTTGGAGTCATCCTTTACGACAGGGTATTGCAAAGGGTATGTGTTGTGCTTGGGCAATTAAAAGTTGTGCCTATGCAGCCTTGTAATGTAGCCCTATTATGCATACACAGTCAATGCATGGAAAAGATTTATGTTGTGCAAGATGTGGGTATAAGCAATTTGCTTATTGGCATTTGTTGGCGAGGCTTCCTATTCTAAGCAATGTAATGGTCTTTGAAGCTCCTGTATCGTTGCTTGATTGAAGCGACTTGCTCTCTTCTAACTGTATTCTAATCGTAGGAAGAATTGTAAGAATTCAAGGGGCGATGCACTGACAGAAGTTTTGTTGTTCTTCTTTTTGACCCATTTCTTTGTGATTATTGGCTATTTTGTTGCTGGCTCTCATTCGGGAACCCATACTTGTCAGTGCTTCGTTTGTGTTTGAAGAGCTTTCTTTGGGATCCACCTTTTTGTTGTGTGAGTCAACAGTGGTCTTTGCTTCAGCCCTTGTACGCTTTGTTGGGGACAGGATTCAGGCTTTGAAAGTTGATACTGTGGTTGTTTTGGAATCCAAATAAATTCCTGACTTTTTTGTGCTTGAATCAACTTCTTTGGAGCCCAAACCTGAGTTGTGAAAGCTTGCGACTTTGTGATATTCTTACCCGTTCGTGCACGCTTCCCTTGTTTTTGTTTTGGTGTTGGATCTTGTGATTTGTCATTAGAGATCTTTGTCTTCTTGATCCATATCTGTTTCATGCCGATCTGGCTTATTGGTATCTAGATTTGTCGAGCTTTTTGGCTTTGAATTGTTGTCGTGTTCTTTTGACCTGTCATGGTTGTTGCTGAACGGGTTGGTGATAGTGATGGCCTGAGTTGATGATAGGGGATGTCGTAAGATTCATCACTATCGCTACTATCCTCAGCAAGGTTGACTTCTTATACTTTCCCTTGATTTTTTGGCTGGTAGTGGAAAGTTACTGTCTGTTTGCTCGTGGGTGGTAGTTTCTTGGAGGACTTTTCTAGCCCATTGATTAGAGCATTGTTAGCTCGTTGCTCTGGTCGTATTCCTCCTGGCTGAGTCTTTGCATCCTTATTAGGAGCCATGTATGAGCATGCTGGTGGTGGCTGTGTCTTCACCGAGGACTTTGGAATCCACTTTTGATACACTTTATTTGTGTAGCGATGACATTGATTCTTGGGTCGTTGATCTTCTTGAAGCTCGAAGTGTTCTACAGAGTCATAGAACTCGTCGTCTTCTTCATCTTTTGATTCTCCACATTTCTTTGTTTGCTCCTTATGTCGCGAGCTTGTTGATGTCTGGTTCTCTTCGTTTTCCTGGATTACACTCAATGCAAAATAAGGAACAACATCATAGCCATTTTCATCAAAAAACTTTGTTGTGGGAGCATCCTCCACGGCGCACACGTCCAGAGTAGCCAAGATGTGTTCCCATCCAAAAGGCTCTAACTCTTCTTCAGGAAATGGTTCTGGGATATAGTCCATATCTTCTATAACCCGCTCTAGGATACATTCCTCACGTTTCAAGCTGCCACATTGTGAATCTCCACACATCCACAGTTCTTTAGGCTCACCTAACCAAGCTGGAAGTTCTGATCCTGCTATTGTGGTGGAATCAAACTCCTCAACCGGCATTCTCGTCACATCCCTATAGCTATGGTCCCTCAAGTTTATCTTTGTTATGGGTTCCATATGTCTCAGGTATTTATGGTCATAACCCCAATCTTGGACCATTTTCAATTGTCGCATGAATGGTCTTCCCAGAATGATGTCATAGTTGTTCTTCTTGCCAAAGTCAACAACAGCAAAAGTGTGTTCATATTCAATGCCACAAGAAGTAACAAGTACTTTTTCTAGCAGTCCTAGGGGCTTTTCCTTGTGTCCGTCTGCAAGCTGCAGGGTCATTCGTGTGGATATCAAGGCAGGTTGTCCCCATTTTTTCCAAACCTCTTTGGTTGCAATGGCCACACCAGCTCCACTGTCAAGGATTGCCATGGTTTTTACACCATTGAATTCCACAGGAAGGGTGGTGTTTCCATCTTCTCCCTCGTAATACTCGCCTACCTTGTTTAATGGCCCTGGCTTAGTATTTAGTTGAGGCATTTCAAGCTCTTTGATGCGTTCCTCGATTTGAGTCATTGGGGTTTTTACACCAAATTTCTCTAGACATTAGCCCACATGTTTGGTCTTATTCTGAGCAACTCGGCTAACATTATTGTACAAGTGACTGGGGTAGATAGAATATCTACTAGCCCCTTTGAATTGGTGGCCTTGTTGGGAGTCAGTCTCTGTGATGGGACTGCAACCACATCTGACATGGTCTCGTACTTTCCCATGTAGGACAGTAGTGTTCTTAGCGAATGGGGTTGACTATCCATAGATTGTACAGATCCTTTGTCATCCCACACGATTGCACGTCTAGATTCATTTGAGATCCAGTCTCAAATTCCTCTATTGGTGATAGAAACACTCCTCGTTCATCACCAGTCTTGTCTACTCGTCTTCTTAGGTCATCGGCTTCCTTGGCCTCTCTGACTTGTTTCCACAATTCGTCAAGACCATTTATCTCTTTACAATCCTCAGGTATAGCATGGTGAAATCCCTCGGAAGAGTTATCCGTGGTATTCAGTACTATCCTTGGTTCTAATGCTAGGTCTTTGAGTTTTGGTCTGAGCTCATGACTAGAATCTGGCTCTTTTAGTTCCTGGTTTGGTGGGATTACTTGTGTAGGCATGACACGGATCACATCCTCAGGTTGTTTGAATCATCTTTCGGCACATTTCAAATCTTTTCTTTTCTAGTTTCGTATAGGGATATGTCATCCACCTGTGTTCTTGGGTTTGGTTGTTTTTGAGCCTCGCATCATAGGCTTTCAAGAGGGCATCTAATGTCTCATTAACCTTCTCTGCCAACACAGATCCTCCTGAACTCGCACTTCTCGGTTTCTCATCCGTGGATGGTTCTTCTAGAGGTTTAACCATCTGTGTAAGAGAAGGTGCCTCCTTTTCTTCATGTTGTTTTATCTTCTCCTCAGCTTCGGTAAGCTTCTCAGCTAGGGATTTTGCTCTCGTTCCCTGCGTGCTTTCATCCTAGTCTTTCTAGCTTTCCAACTATTTCGTTTGCTCTTGGTTTTCTGACTACGTACGTTTGTCTTTGGTCCATCATCTGTCTTTAGACTCGTGTCACTTTCCGTGTTCTTTGTCTCTGGATTCTCATCAGCTTTCTTTTGAGCTTGTGCTCTCGTAACTACTTGAACTGGTACAACATTTTCATTTTCTGAGCTACTAGATAGCTGAACAATCCCTGATACATTTGTCGTGATTTTCCTGATTTGGTTTGGGTTTTTCGGGCATTCGGGGATCAAGTGAGTGATGCCACACTCAAGACAATAAGCATTTACTTCAGTGATCTCCGTATGAGGACATTGTTTGACCAAGTGGTTGTCACGACTTTTGTGACAATCTCTCTCTGGTTGAGGAGATTCTTTTAGCATTTCCTCTTGGCTATAAGCAAGCCTTGACCTAGATAAGCCGCTATTTGCAATGAATCGCAATGTCCTTTCGTCCATTTCATACCTTCTTTCTTTCGACTGAAACCCAGGAGGTGGAGGTTGTACCGGCCTCACCACTCCATGTGTTTGTCTCACATTTTGTTGCTCCCAAGGGTAGTACTCACTTTGGTTGCTATACCACATTGTAGCTGGTACTGGAGTTGGTTTATTTGATGCTTTCATCATTGGCATGTATCTCATGTCTACCTGCATTCTAGCACCTGGCAGCGGAGGTTGTTGTCCTAAGACAAGCTGTGGCCTTAAAACTCCTACTGGTCCTGGCGCATTCCCCGTAATGTATCTAGGTGGAGTAGGTGCTTCTGGAACAGGTTGTACATACCTCTCCCTAGCATTTTCCATGCTATAATAGCACTATTCCCCCGTATGGTTTGTCTATTTTCTCTCAATTTCACACCACTTCGGCTCTCCCGAATCAGACCTTACAAGAGGAATCAACCTCTTGACCAAGTCGTCGATAAGCTTTTCTTGATCAATAGGTGCCGTTGGCTTGGCAATGGACTCACTTATCTGTGAAACACTGTGCTGAGGGGATGTGTCATCTCCTTCACTCTTTAAGTCCTTTTTTTTGTATTCCTCACAGTTATCCACTAGATAAAGAGCTTCTTTGATCAACTCGTTTAGCGTCATCCTGAAGGCCCGCATGTCTCATTCCCTGGATAAAGATCAACATCAGTCGTGCTTGCGTAGGTAATTCCGCTCTCGGACAGAGCTTAACATATCTCTTGAGTCGTAATGATGCTTTGCGTACTGATTCATCCTCTTTCTGTTTGAATCTATGGATTTGCGAGACCGTGTTGTGAGCAATGCCATTTGGCGAGAATTCTTCAATAAACTCCTCAAATAGCTCATCTAGGGTCTCAAAATCCCATATTTCCACCGAGTCGAACCAAGTAGCTGCATCATCTTCTAGAGTCAATCCAAATCCTGCAAACTGTGTCGCAAAATCTGAAACTTCCTCTGCTCTAATCACTCTTCTAAAAGCCGTTACGTGATCTCTCGGATCTTTATCTCCAGAGTATTTTTTGTTTACCCATTTCTGGACTTGGGATGGTCTAACTTGTCGATTGTCTACAAGTCTAACCAGAGACTCTCCCAATCCTTCTCTCGTTATCGCTCTTGAAGGGAATCCTGGTGGCCCTCTTCTTGGTGGAGGCATTTGTGGTCCTTCATTGACCAAATATCCACCTCTTTCTAGTACAGTCTGTGGATTTGTGCTTTCTACAACTCTGTATTCTCGTCCATACTTGTCGACAACTATAGATCTCCATTGACAGTCGACTCCATATGTGTAGACATATAAGAGCTTGTAATCTGTTATCATCTTTTAGGTATGGATCTGAGCACCTATAAAGATTGACCTCATTGTCGTCAATGTATATATATAGTCCTTCACTCTCATGACCAATCATCCAAACTCTCTCAACAAGATGGGTCTTTATCAATTGCAAGTTTGGAAGATTCATTGTGGGAGGATATTCCTCTATCGTCGGGATCTCCAAGCTTGTGTAAGCTGCGTTTGAATCTAGGGTAGACATGATTTCTGGGCTTAAGAGCTTTTGCTTGGTTCAGGTAGACTTAGTCCACTGTGTTCAAGTGCTTTGGTTAGGGAAAAGTCGAAACTATGTCCAAAACCGCAACCGTTTCTTCACAATTCTCGCAAATTGTCGCTTTTAGACACCCCTAACTTGCGGATGAATTTTGAGGCCTTAAACGATGCTTTTTTCAAAGTTGAACTAAATGGTTGCACTAAGATAGTTGAACTAAATGGTTGCACTAAGATCTGTAGAGCCGCTCTCAGGCTACGTTTTGATATAAAAACTTTTCCGATCCGATACCGTTTGTGAAAGTTATGGCCAAAACAGTGAAATGCAGTTTGGACCGGTCAAAATGAGTCCAAATTCAATTTTGAAAAAATATTTGGGATCTCTGTGAGACTGTGAACACTTCTGTATGGTCAAAAGTACAGTTGGACCCTAAAACTGGTCTAGAGACATCCTACGCGTAGTATGTCTATATGCTCAGAATTTAACAAAATTTGGTCCAGAGACTCCTCTTAAGTCCAACAACACAATGGTATGCTCAAAATTTCATTTGGACCTAAAAATGGCCTTGAGACATCCTACGCGTAGGATGTCTTTTTTCTTAGAATGACTTGAAATTTTCACCCCAGCTTCTCCTTGATGTGTTGATCACAGTGGTGTGCTCATATGCTAATTTGGATTCCTAAATCAAGCTGGAGACATCCTACCTGTAGGATGTCTTTTTGCTCTGTTTCAGCTCAAACTTGCACTGTAGCTTCCCCTTGATGTGCTAAACTCACAGCTATTTTTACTTTTTGATTCTGACACCTATAGGCTGGTCAAATGATCAAGAATCTGTTCCAGAAGCCTGATGTCTATTCGATGAATTCCCAAGTCAAATCAACTCCAAATTGGACCAAATTTGCCTAGGAGGCTTGCCTAAGGCTATATGACAGCATGGTATGGTCACAATAGAATTTTGGTTTCAGAATCATGCAATAGACATCCTACGCGTAGTATGTCTAACTGCTCAGAATTTCCCCAAATTTGAACCACAGACTCTCCTTATGGTGCTGATCACAATGGTATGCTCAAAATTAAGTTTGGAGTGCAAAATCACACATATAACATCCTACGCGTAGGATGTCTTTTTGGCCTGTTTGACCCTAGACTTGTCCCACAACTTCCCCTTGATGTCAGTAACCCAGTGGTATGCTTAGATTTTGGTTTGGATTTCAAGAGTCCCAATTTTTACCTGTTCTTTCCTTTTTCAGTCAAAAGTGTTAAAGTCCGCTTTGAACCCAATTTTCTCACCCAAATGAGTTGAAAACTCTCACATGCATTCGATACAACATTTAGAACATGCCTTTGGAGTAATCCTATGGCTTGGTCTCAAAAATTATGTCTTGGACACAATTTGGGTAGGATGTCTGGCAATTCTCGTCTTTTGGCTTTAATCTGTCAAAATTTGGTCAAATTTTCACTTTCCAGGTGAAAATAGGGTAAAACCTACCTTCTAAACACACTGGTAATCTCAGATTTTCAAAATTTCCACCAGATCACTCTATAGACATCCTACGCGTAGGATGTCTACTGCTGATATTTTGAGACTGAAGTGTCCTTGATGCTTCCTTATGCTCTCAGCAAGTGCAAGTATGCTTCACAGTTGCAAAAACATGCAAAAATCACTCAATTTAAGCCTTTGCTGAAATTTTACGTTTTCTGACTCCGCCTTTTGGCTTTTGGTCAACAAAAATAGGGAAAAACACCCAAGTCAATATGTTACTAGGGTAAAACCTACCCTCTGAACGCACTGGTGCAGTCAGAATTTTCAAATTTGGTCCCCAGAACCCCCTTGAGACATCCTACGCGTAGGATGTCTATGTTTACAGAATTGTAGGTTTTCTTCACAGAACCCTTGCAAATGCTCTTTTATATGCACAGCATCAGTCGGTCATACAAAAATATCCACAAAAGCTTGTTTAATACATTTTTATCCTCAAAAGCACACTTTTCCATGATTTCAAATGCAATCAAGCACTTTAGCAAATAATTCAATGCTGAATAGCTCTAGATCAGAATCGGATCACTTACCTAAAGCTACTCCTACAAATCATATGGGGTTTTGCATCTATGAGTAGAAAAACGCTTCACTGCCACACACGGACTAGTAAACGCTTTTATCACCTCACAAATCACTCGACCACCAACAACTTATCTAATCCACGGATCCTAACTAAATCTATCTAGTCGCAGACCCTCGGCAAGACACACGCTTCCTGGCTATCCACTTGATCACGGAATATCCTCTTCCGGATCCACTTAAGAAAAACGCTTTCTTTAGCCGAAACTAAATCAAGCAACCATCACATGAGTGTTAGTAGGAAACCTACTTAGGTCCTTGTGTCCCCGGCAACGGCGCCAATGTTGGACAGGAAGCTACTCACACATCCATGAAGTGCATGCAAACACTACCTAGATCAACATAATGTCAATCGAGGACACAGATGACACGATAGGCACACGGAGGAAATCTTTTAAGCTTGTTAAGCTGAGACCATCCTACACATACAACACTCTGGAAGGCCAACTAAACCACAATCAAGAAGCTCACTGCCCTCAACTACACCACCTAGCCAAATACACACATACGAAAGGTAACTCACCTAATCATGCCAGATTCATACGAAACTTAAGGAACACCATCCCCTCACTAGGATACACCTGTCCCTAAGCTTCTACACTCAAAACCCTCACTCTAAACCCATCTGCGGAAAACGCGCAGGATGACAGAGCCGAATTTCGAAAGTGCCCGAAACTGAAATTTATGAGTACCTATGCGTAGCTTATGTCGCCACGATTCTATAGACTACTAGCACGCAGAAAACAGACATCGTTTGATACACTTACGGCCACAAATAGCTCGTAGATGCGTCGGCGTGTGCGCTTCGTCTCACGTGGAATGCTTGGCGTTGTCGCGTAGCTCTCCTCGAGCCTATCGCAATGGTGCAGTCGGATCTCCAATGTGTTGAGCGAGCCGGGCGTAGCGAGAGGATGAAGCTCACACTCACTCTCTTTCTCTCTCACACACAGTAGACAGCAGCGCTAAAGTTTGATTATGATAAAAGTCCCCTTACAAAATGACCTAGGTACCTTATATACTAAGGCTACCTTAGGTTTTACCAAAAATGGGGTTGAAAGGGTCAAATGGCTTTGTATTTACAATCTGGAAGTGCCATTGCACCCCGGCTTTTGAAACTAGAATAACTACTCATTACAAATGACATTTATAGCCATAGTCCACAGCATTTTATAACTCGCAAAAGATACGACTTTGGTACGAAACTTGAGTTATGTTGTGTTGTTGACCCAGCGGTCAACAGGAGAGATTGAGAGTCTAGAGAGGCCAAGAAGCAACCAAAACACCATTATCACCATTTCACATGATGAGTAGGAGTAGAGTAAGTAGGACATCTTGATTTATGATCTAGAGCACTTCATGCATGTTATACTTGCTGTTAGGTTCATCACAAGGTTGTAAAAGATGCAAAAGAGTATTTGAAAGCTGAAGAGAAGTTCAAAAGTTGTTGTAAGTGTTTCTGATAGAGCTGCAGAGCATCAGGAGCATTTCTATCAGGAAAAAATTACATTTTAAACCAGGATACATCCTACGCGTAGGACGTCTACATGCTAATCTGGTGAAAATTTTGAAATTTTGAGTTGACCAGTGTGTTCAAAAGGTAGGTTTTACTCTATTTTCACTTGGAAAGTGGAAATTTGACCATATCTTGACAGGATAAGGCCAGATAGACTGAAATTGTCAGACATCCTACCCAGATTGTGCCAAGGCATTATTTTAAGACCAAAACCATAGGATGCCTGCATGAGCATGATCTGCATGATATATTGAGTGACTGAGAGAGGTTTCATCTCAATTGGGTGAGAAAAATTGGGTTCTAAGCAAACTTTAGAACTTTTGATTGAAAAAGGCTAGAACAACTAAAATTGGGGTCTTTTGAAATCCAAACCAAAATCTAAGTATACCACTGGGTTGCTGACATCAAGGGGAAGGTGTGGCATAAGTCTGGGGTCAGACAGGTCAAAAAGACATCCTACGTGTAGGATATCATCTGTGTGATTTTGCACTTCAAACCCAAGTTTGAGCATACCAAAGTGATCAGCACCTCAAGAGGAGTCCGTGCTTTGCATTTGAAGCCATTTTGAGCAAAAAGACATGCTACGCGTAGAATGTCTAATGCATGAAATTTAAGCCAGAAATTGACTGTAGGCATAGCAGGGTGTTGTAAAGCATGAGGCAAGCCTCCTAGTCAATTTTGGTCCAAATTGGAGTTGATTTGACTGGTCAGATCAACATCAGACTTTTCAGGTAAATTGACCAACATCCGAGGGAAAGTACAGTTCCAGATTAGTAGACCTAATCCAAAACATCAGAAGTGTATAAATACAGTAGTGGTTGAGGTTAACTCTCCATTTATACCAATCATTACTAAAATCACCTCTAGCAGTTAGATGCTTTGATTCGATTGCCGAAATTAAACGCTTGTGTACAGGTATATTCAGCGGCAAAGCAAGAAGTTGTGCGGAAACTGTTCCTTTGCCAGGTGAGTGGTTGGATTTGTGTAAGTTACATTGCTAAGTTTGTTGGATTTAAGATCAGGAAGATACATTTTTAGAGACCAGAAGGTGGCAGGTGATCAAGGAAGCTTAGTGTCCACCGAGGAGAGTGTAACTCAGGCAAGGCTAGATCCACTAGCACTGATTATTGAGGAGGGTAGTGATACTGACACTTCATCCGATAAATCCTTCTTTATGATGGGTAGTCAACAGTGAGGAGGTTTCTCCTATGATGGACCAATGCCAGGAGGGATCATCTCCCTAAATCCTTTGAATGATTCCAAGTTCATTGCAATCTTCTTAGAAGGAACAAACTCGAGGGGAGCCCTAGTTTATTTTGACTATCGAGGACGCAAGTGTATTTGTATTGAAGGAAGGCCGGCTCAGAGATTGGAGATGATTAGAGTCTATGATGATGAAGATAGATTTTGAGATGAAAAGGGGAACCACTATCTGATAGTTAGTAACCCTGAGGATTATAACAGATATGGAGATAACGTGGCGAAAGGGAAAATGGTTTCAGAAACTCAAGAACCACCTCCAAACATTGATCGATCGGGAGTGCTTTTTATGTATGATAAAAAAACAACCAGGGTCTCAACCTATAATGAGAATGTGGGAATTTACAAGCATGAGAGTGAGGGAATAGTCTCTTACTTCCATTGCAAAGAACCCTACCCAAATGAATTAAGCAAAGACAAGGTTCTTTACTTATTCTCTTATGAAATTGCTATGGGGAAGGATATTGTTTTTGTTGATAGGTACGGGCGAGAATACCAACGTATTCTCCTAGAGGAGGTAGAAAAGGCAACAGTTCTAGGAGCATCAACATATGCCCCCGAAGAAGTTCCAAGAGCCACGTAAACCCCTAGCAAGTCGACAAATCCCTTTTCAGAAGAGTATGACGCGACCTCACATTCTACCCGACAACGGACATTCAACAACCAGAGTCAACCAACAACTTAGCCATCATTGCAGGCATGACTTCGATAGAGTGCAACATTAGAACAAGACCGAAATCAAGATGGTTATCAAGCCGCACAAGGGCTAAGGGATTTACAAGAACCACCACTCTATTCAAGGTATCAAGGAGAGAGTAATCCAAAAACTCAAGGATAAACAGAGCCTGGAAGACCACCCATAGAGCGAGTTCGAAGAGATGAACCATCTCTTGCAAGAACCGTTAGAAATTATGGCTTAGGAGCACCACCGGGAGAGGAACCAGCCCACTACCGAAGGGTAGAGGAGGTATATAGATTAGGATGAAGAGATCCAATGATGAGATTTGTAGACCATCGTAGAATTAGACCTTCTCAAGTGCAAAAATGGGTAAACAAGAAATACATGGGAAACAAAGATCCTAGGGATCATGTAGCAGCCTTTGTGCGTGTAATTAGAGCTGAAGAGGTGTTAGACTTCCCTACCCAATTTGCAGGGTTTGGACTAACCCTAGAGGATGACGCTCCTACTTGGTTTGACTCTGTGGAGCGTAGAGACTTTGAGTTTATGGAGGAGGTGTTTGACGAGTTTATTGAGGAATTCTCACAAAGGGGGATAGCTCATAATACAGTTTCACAAATCCATAAATTCAAATAGAAAGATGGGGAATCTGCGCAAAAGGCAGCCCTACGACTAAAAAGATATGTTAAGTTCTATCTTGTGGAAGAACTGCCAACTCAGTCCAGACTTATGCTTATATTTATCCAAGGACTAAGGAATGCAGATCTCAAGAAGGACTTACATATGAAGAGGAGCACGACGTTAAATGAGTTAACTAAGGAGGCTTTGTACCTTGTAGACAATTGTGCGGTCTACAAAGAGGGTGAATTCAAGGATCTTGACGACGATTCATCCTCACAACAATGTGGAAGCAAGTATGCTAAGACAGCACCAAAAGGAGAAGTAGCTGTAAGTCAGGAGCAACTTGTAGAGGAAGTGCTAAAAAAGATTAACCTGTACGCCAAACCACAGGCTAAACAGCCAAAATGGTGTGCTATTGAACAAAAATAGACAAACCATGGGACGGAGGAATGTTATTATAACAAGGGGTATGTGAGAGAACGACCGTATGCACCGCAAGCTCAGGTAGCATCTCCTCAACTTCCATCGATGCCTAGGTATCAAGCATGTAACCTACCAGGACCTGTAGGTGTAGAAAGACCACAACCACTATTGGGGAAACCACCACCCCTACCAGGATTACGACAAGTCGGCATAAGATACACACCAACCGTAACCGAATCAGAAGAGAAAACTTTGGTACCTATGCATGCATATTACGAAGATCCCAATAGATATGCTACAAATCCTGCCTATTATCCACCGGAAGAACCCTCAACGCCAGAACCATGGAGCATGATGGGAAGTACAGGACCACCAACAGTTGCACAGGCTACAGGAGAATGAAGATATATCTTGGATGAACGGACATTGTTGTTCATAGCCAACGGAGGCATGGGCGGGTAGAGACATGCATACCAACAAAGAGGAGCTCAAGGAGCACCTCAACAGCCTAAGGGACCCTGCTACAAGTGTGGTGGAGACCATTGGCTAAGAGATTGTCCTCATGATAAAATCATTAGAGTCAACGCATATTGCACCAAGTGTGGAGTTACTCATTTGATTCCGGATTGCCCTAAGAACCCGAGCAAAGGAGCAAAAACTACCTTGAACATGCTGGAAGCAGTGCCTTCCAGCGGAGGGTCAAAAAACGAGACAATAATACCTATTCAGGCACTGACACGAGCCCAAGCTCAAAGAATGACGAACGAACCCCTAATTGAAGAGCCAAAAACTGATGCCTCAAGTTCAGAAATGATTTAGCTAGAAAGGCACGTATGAAAGCCAGGAGAGAACGAAAGCAAACGGCTCTATCCAAGGAGTTAAAACACACAAAGGATAGATTAGAGCAGTTAGAGGATCTAGCTAGCATAAGCTCACACTCTGCGGAAACCATAGCACCCAAGGAAATAGCAGAACCCAAGAGTGCAGGATTAGGAGGATCAGTGTTGGAAGAAAAGTTAAATGAGCAGTTAGATGCACTTCTAAAAGCTTACGAAGCCAGACTAAAAAAGAACCAAACCCAAGAGCAAAGATGGATGACTTATCCATATGTTGAAATAGAAAAACAGAGGTTGGAAATGTGTAGAAAGATGATTGAAATAGCTCAATCCTTGGTAGAAAACCCGCTTGGTAAACCTGCAAGTTGGCATGAAGTACGAGCTCCAACCCCTATCAAACCAACTTTAGAGAAACAAGTAGAAACGAAGGAAAGACTCACGAATGCCTCTGAGTCTACGAGAGAGCCTATCATAGTGCCAAATACAACAGATGATACAAGTGAGGGGTTCCAACCTAAAACATTGGTAGAAATGGATAAGGATTGTAACGGTTTAGATGACCTGTGGAAGCAAATCCGTGATGGCCACGAAGCTAACAGGGTGAGTTACCACACGAATAGCGCGAGAAAAGAGAAAAATGAGATCTTACCTCCTATTGAAGAATTTGAGACAAGATCACAAATGAAATTTGATATACATTCACAAGGGGGAGACCAGGGATCAATTAGTTCAGGGCACAGCCAACCAGACCCACTAAAAACTCTACCCTCTTACCTAGGAGAGTATGAAGCCAAGTTTGAGGTGAGAGCAATCCCATCTCAAAAACTGTCTTCTAACAGAGTGATGGATTCACAAGGGTTGATTGAGTTATTGTCCACCCCGGTGGCATGCACAATCACATTAGGAGAACTCCTGAGGTTACAACCAAACATGTGGACCACCGTAGGCAAATGCTTAGAAAAATTTGGAGTGAAAGACCCCACCTCGAAGCTTCAAGAAGGGATCATAGAATTGGACAGGCCTCAACTAAACACTAGGTCAGTACCTTTAAACAAGGTTGGAGAATATTGTGAGGGAGAAGATGGAAACACCGCGCTACCAGTACAATTCCAAGGAGTAGTTTCCAAAGCTATTCTAAACAGTGGAGCAGGAGTCGCTATTGCCACTAAGGAAATCTGGAAAAAATGGGGAAAATTGGCTTTAAGAGCTACTAGAATGAAATTGCAATTGGCAGACAGGTTCATGGAAAAGCCTCTAGGACTCTTAGAAAAAGTAATTGTCACTTCGTGCGGAATCGAGTATGAGCATACATTTGCAATAATCGATTTCGACAAAAAGAACAATTACGAGATCATCTTGGGAAGACCATTCATGCGACAATTAAAGATGGTCCAGGATTGGGGTTACGACCACATATACCTCAGAAATGGCGAGACTACAACCAAAATTCACTTGAAAGACCATAGTTACAAGGATGTGAACCAGACACCAGTAGAAGAGTTTGATTCAGCTACATTTGCAGGATCAGAACTCCCAGCATGGTTAGGGCAACAAAAAGAGGTATGGATGTGCGGAGCTTCACATTGTGGGAGCTTAAAAAGAGAGGAATGCGTCTTAGAAAGAGTGATTGAGGACAAGGATTATATTCCGGAGC
The DNA here is from genome assembly GCF_014529385.1 of Adiantum capillus-veneris. Classification (NCBI taxonomy): domain Eukaryota; kingdom Viridiplantae; phylum Streptophyta; class Polypodiopsida; order Polypodiales; family Pteridaceae; genus Adiantum; species Adiantum capillus-veneris. Next base: position 142,558,589 of record NC_140936.1, read on the forward strand.
CTTTTCCTGAAGATGCCTTAGAACCTCTAGAATGGGAACACATACTAGCAACATTATCTGTACCATTACAGATAGCCCAACGACAAAATTTTGCGATAAGGATGGCTATGATGTTCTACCCTATTACATGGTAAGCATCATACGAGAAGGAGATGAGATTGTAGAACCACCAGAATAAGAAGAGTTTTATGACTCCTCTGGGCATCTGGAGATAAATAACGATGCAGATAATGAGTGTTTGGACAGCTCAAGCGAGCGTGGGGAGAAAACAACGGATATCAAGTTCTATGATTTTGCTAATCAGTGCCCTAGACACTGTGAGCGGGATGGAAACACATAGAACGCCTCTATAACAACCCGACACACACTCTTGAGAAGATACAAACACACACTATGGGGCACCACTCGACTGACACAACCCACCCGGCCGACACAGGGAACACACCTATGGAGTGAGAGGAGAGAGACAATACGTTTACCCACTCCATACAGAGACACACACACACACACACACACACACACCCAAAAACTCAGCTCAAAAGAGGAGAATTTCTGATGTTTAGATTCAATAGATCTTGGGCCAACACCAATGGGGCAAATAGCTCACACAATATGGGTAAAATATACCAGATACAATCACAAATTGGAGTAGAAGATTTGCTCATAGGAGAAACTTACACAGCCAAAATAGCAAAAACATAGTGAGGAATTTGGCAAAATGGACAGCACCATCGCGTCCGGAACGGCTCAAAACCCCAGTCTACAATGTCAAAGTGCTCAAATCCGACCTAGGATGAGCAGTTTACGGCCAAAACAGGCTCCAAAAACAGCAAAAACACAGTTGCGGCTGTTCCTCCTCTTCTCCACACTCTTTTTCTGGTCTTCTCTCTGTTTTTTTAGTTCCACACTTAGATTTATTACTTGGGCACCCTTGGCCTTTTAGTTGACCTCAAACGGACCCCGAACAGGCCAAAAACTGACCTCGCAGTGCGTAGTTGTCACCCTTTTGCATCATCCGCACACCTGGCACTCAGCTTTTTTCAATAATGCATCTCGCCACCACATGAAGTGGCCCCAGAAAAAGGTCCGCATGATGACCTTTCTGTATAATTATCACAAGAAAACATCCACGTTGTGTCCGTACTCATCCACGTGCAACTATTGACCCCATTCGACCTCCAGACGCCACTAGATGCCATCTGACGCACCTGCTTACCTCATGTCGTCGGCCCGCTGTTAACCCTCACGGCTCACGGACACCCTATCACCTACGGCGGACATTGTATTATTTATGTGGTAGAGTCAGGTACCGGGCTTGTCGGTCCAATAGGAAAAGGGTAAGAGTGATCGCCGATGAGAGGAGCACTCTAACTGGAACATTCAAGGGATTAGTTGGCTAAGCATGGGCGCCCAAGTGTGAATGGGGCGAGCTCATATAAAAGTCAACTAAACCTAAAATTCACTCATTCTCTCATTTGTGCAATAGAAGAGTGCTCTTGCTCCATCTCCATCTCCATCTTCTTCTTCTTCACCTCCTTGTGTGTGTGTGTATGTGTGTGAGAGAGAGAGTGTGTGTGTGTGGACGATCGAGCATTACGAAGGCAAGACGGCGGCGGCGAAGCGGTTGAGCGCGGCGAAGCGGCGGCTCCTTCTTCTTCGCGGCGAGGAATCCTCCACGGCAGGAGCATAGAGCGGTGAGTGACACACCATTGCCCTCTTTTGAGCTTACTAGTTAAGCTAGTTGTGTGCTTGGAGCCGTCTGTGGCTCGCACACAGTGTTAGGCAAGTACCTTGCTTCGACAGTGCAGCAAGGAGCGCACATTTTTGGCGCCGTTTCCGGGGAATCGCCCAACACTAAGCCCAAGAGGCAGTTTGTGCTTCTTCTATGAGTTGTTTGTAGTAGGAAAGAAGAGGAAGAGGAAGAGGAATGAGTTATTTTTCTGCAAGTTGTTAATTTCTGCATTGTCTGCAAGTTCTGTGATTTCTACATAATCTTGTGTTTTCTTTTTTCACACAGTCTTTGCACAATTAGTAGTCGTTAGCTTGTTCGCAGTGAATGAATAAGAAGGTAGACAGTTAGCAATTTCTGTTTGCGCACAGTCTGGACACAGTTTTCTGTTAAGGTTTGCCTGCACACAGTCTTTGCACAGTAAGGTAGTCAGAGAGGAAGTAGGTGGACAGTTAGCTCAATGTCAGTAAGCAGTTAGCAGAGTGGTTAACAGATTAGTTAGTAGATTAGTTAGTGGTTAGCAACACTGTTAGTAAGTAGAGAAGGTAGTGAGCTGTGAGCTGTTGACAGAGAGGTTAGGTAGGTGTTGACAGTGTGTGTGGCCAAGAAAGGGTCACCTAAACTGCGCGTGGTCGTCGCCTAAAAAAAAAAAAAAAAAAAACCAAAAATATTTAAGCGTGAGTGACTGGGGGGCTACACTAAAATTTTGATCGGGATCGGTTCCCCAGGCCCAGGCCCAGGCCTCAGTCCTCAGTCTTATGATATATACTAGACTCACTCTTATATATATACCCTACCCCCTCAAGAGGGAATGAGAGCATGTGGGGCAAGTCCTCCACTCTCCTCCCTTCTCTTCCCACTTGCACCCTTAGACTTTCTAATTTGGACCTAGTTCCCTACTAGAAATTGACGGTTTTAGGGATTCCGAGGGCATAAAGTGACCAAACGGAGGGCTGTAAAGCACGGCATGTCTCTCTGACCGAGACGCTCGTTTTGAGCTATCATATGTTCTATTCTATAGCTGGGTCAGAAAAAAAAGGACCAAAAAATAAAAATAAATAAATTAAGAAAAGACTTGGGTTGCAAAACACCCAAAAATAGTAGGTGAGCAGCCTTCACGGGCACTCACTGACACTTCTAGGGGATCAAAGTCATATGAACCTATGCTCTGGACAAGTGTTAGAGCACGAGCATATTGGTAGTGCCTCCATTTACGCGGGCACCCATTATTCCTCCACCCTAGGTTCTGGACCTTCGGCCGGGACTCAAGGTAGCGCGACCCAAGATCCTCATATCGCGTCTAGTGATTCTTCCTCTGACTATGAAGTCATGGAGGGGTATCCTACACCAAACCCTGATAATTCAAGTCAAGACATGCATGCCATGAGCCCACGGCCCGGGTCCAGCGTGTTTAGCCGCTTAAAAGAGACCCTTAGTAGAGCTACTCGCTCCGAACATGGGGTTAATGAAATAAATGAAGGGAGTGGGGAAGTAAATTCGTCATTCATGCCTAAAATAGACCCTATGCTTCTTGAGAGTGTGCATGTGAATGTTCCATCCACTGCACCTCCTGATCCTTTAGGACTATCTCCCTCTGAGGTTTTACTACCCGATGGTAGGAGTCTTGCCGAAGTACAAGAGATCGAACGCTATATGCAAGCAACAAGGGAGAGGGAAATTGAGAACCTACGAAGGCTAGAACAAAGTCGAGCCCTGAAAGCAAAGGCTCCTATGACAACAATCATGCCAGCCGAGCAACCGAGTGCTCAGTCACGGAGGGGCAAGCGATGGAGAGCAATAATGCTTCCACTTCGAGGGAAACCTCCAGCACGCCAGGCCTAGATGGGATATTCCTAAACGAAAATTGGGAGTATGACCTACAAGCAGAAGCTTTAACTGATCGGTACACAGGACACACCTATCATGTGGGTTGGTTAGATGTTCTACAATCCACATCGGGTGCTACTAGCATAGATGAGCAACAACAGAAAGTCTGTGATGTCCTCCATACGCTTGTCGAGTTAGAAAGACAGAATACAGGGATCAACATGCCTTCAACAGGCCTAATGAGATTCTTGGATACGGGAAAGGCCAACCAACCAACCCTATCACAAATGGAGACTCCCTCAGTGAGCCCCATTGATCCTCCATACGTTGTTTTGCCAAGAGCCTCAGTACAATCTGAGCCCACGAGTGGCAGCTTTACCTTCCCAGATCTAGCTCATCTTTCTCTTAATGACACTACGGCTACCATGCATATCCCAGTGGTGAGCATGACAAGAAGTACACCATGGAGTTCATTTGTTAATACTGCGCCGATGCCTAGTAGCACAGTGCCCCCAACTATACCTACATGTATGTATCAATCATGTGCACCTGTCGTACCTCAGCCTCATGTAGCTCCTACACCTCCAATTATTCCAAGAGCTTACAATCCATAATGGCATTATCCAAGCTCTTATACAAGTGGATCCATGCCATTTAATAATAACATGCCATATCAGGCACCCCCTATGCCTAGGGCCACGCCTGTAAACTTTGGACCACCGTCTGGTACACCACCATACGAAATATGGGACCCAAGAGCCGCGCGTATGCCAAGGCCAAGGCCAACTCCCATCTCACATGTGGTTCCAGGAGCACATACACCCATTATACTTGCTCAAATAGGAGATTTGGCAGCATTTGCTCAAACTATTGGTCGCTTTGTTGCGAAAAACATGCGTAGTGCACCTGATAGAGAGCCTAGGAGCAAGGCAGTTCAAGTAGCTAAGCTCACACAGAAATTCAGTGGAGACGGAGATGCTAGAAAGCATATGGAAGTCTTTGAACATGTGTGCAATTCCTTGGAAGAGCACAATGAGCTACATAAGTGTAAGGCTTTGAGTTTGACCCTAAGTGGAAAGGTTGGAGATTGTTTGGAAGGCTATGAGGAAGATATAGATCCTAATATCGCCTATGGGATGGATGTGCTTGAAGAAAGTCCACAATACTACATGGAGGACTATTGGGGACAAGTCAAACTTGTATATCAAGTAGCTGCTCTTGCGGCAAGAGGCCAAAATATCAATTACACTGTTAAGAGACCACCTCTTCAATGCTATGAGTGTGGAGGTCCACATCGTGTAGCCGAGTGTCCTATTAGGCTACAAAATAACTCCACACTGATGCAAACCAATCAAGCGAGCACGTGTACAATGCCGATACTCATGTGTAATCGATGTGGCATAGATCATTTGATTGCCCAATGTCAAAATAATCCAAATGCACCGAAGATCACTCCATTAAACTTGATTGAAGTTACTGAGGAGCCATCACCAAGTACACCCGTGGTACTAGTAAACGTACTCACACGATCGATGCTCGAAAAACAAAATTATATTCTTGAGGAAAGAGACACGGCATCAATTGCCCAATCTCAGAAAAAGAAGAAAACACGAAGAAAGAGATCGCAAAAAGCAGCGAATTTAGACACCAGTTCAAAGACCAACATAGGGACTGGTGATGACCCCGTATATATGAACGATGCTGAAGAAGATTCTGATTCAGGGGAAACCATGGAGACCAAAACGACCACTAACATAGAAACCAACAAGGAAGATGTTCATGAGCCACAATGGCCAGGATCCAAAAAGAAGATAGGAACTTACCCAAACCCTACAGAGGAGATTGAGCGAGTCAAGCAATTAAGGAGTTTGGTAGAAGATACTCAAAGGGATCTAGAACCAGCACCTAGGAAGATCCAGATTACAGACACCGTGTTCCCTACGCAACAACAACCTCACCAAGTCCATAGACCCTTGGACATACCTAGTGTCATCCAAGAAGAAAGTGACTTAAAGTCATGGGAAAGTGGGCGTACTCACTTTTTGATGGAAAGAATGTTTACAGAGGGACTACCTGATCCTATTGAAGAAATGGAGATCCCATCTTCCCCACGTCAAGGGACTCAAGGCCAAAAGGTGCCATTAAACATTGCCAAATTGATGGATTTTATGTCTTCAGAAGTTAGAACCACCATCATGTCCAAACTATATAAAGACCCCGAGCTAGTCTCAGCCCTTCGAGCCTTCCTCAATGGAGAACTAAAGTTTGGGCTACCACAATTTGCACAGATGGATGGAGCTGGGGAGATGCCAATAGAGGAGGAACACTTAGATCCACAACCCAACCTAGATGAGAACCTTGTTATAGAAATACCTGTTAACAAGTTGGGACAATACTTTGAGGGTGATGAATCTAATGCGACTATACCAATCACTACTAAGGGATTAACTGTGAAGGGAATCCTTGATGGTGGCACTGGGGTTAGCATTGTGACTAAAAATTGCTGGGAAACTATGGGAAGACCTCACCTTGCAACCACAACCATAGTAGTGAAGATGGCCAATGGGTCTATTGTTAAACCTATTGGGATGCTAGAAGATCTCAAGATCAAGGTCTTTGGACATAAAATAAGAGTTACCTTCATTGTTATGGATTTCTCCAAGCACACTATGGCATCAGAGATGATCTTAGGACGTCCTTTCATGAGGGGAGAAAAAATGGTGCATGACTAGTCTAAAAACCATGTCTACCTGCAGTTCCAAGATTCTGTCATTCGAGTGGATCTTGTGACGGGTCGAGCACATCCTCTAGGAAACAAGTTTATAATTGATCATAGATCTGACACCACAGTTCACTCGGCCCCATTGCAGTATTGTTACACGTGTAAAGCGGACACTGATGATGGGGAAGATTCTCCTTATATGGATGTACTACCTGGGATGACTGAATCGAACAATGTGGATTGGGTCCACCTAGCAGCAACCATAGACACTTGGGGAAATAGGGGGACAACCTGGGTAACACCTGAAGGGGATGAAATTCCCGTACCCTTAAATATGCTACAAGCAATGTATATAGCTTTTGACAAGACTCATCCTCATGTAACAAAGAAAACATACAAGTGGGTCCCTAAAGCTTCTTTAGCGACCATGGCTAGTGCTAAAAAACAGAAGCCTTGTAAGAAACATACCACTCGCCCCAAGAAATGTAAGAGAATGTGGTGTTGGATCCCTAAACGATTATTGGAAGCCCAAGGCTACTATCAAGGAAATGATCAAATCTGGGTACCAAAACGTAGATTGCGTTCTTACTTGTCACCTGACCCATGCGAGCCCAATCATGTAGCTCCAAAACAAATCAAAGATCGTGGAAAGAAAAAAATCACAGAATGCTACACACCCACTCCAGAGCTAGTTTGGATACCAAAGAAAGAACGATTTGTTCCACCTAGCTCAGGAAGGGGGGAGTCCCATGAAGCTTCTAGCTCCTCATGTAATGCATCCATAGAGGTAAAAGGTTCTCCACAGCCTCAACCTACAATAGTGGACCTCCATAAATCTACAAAGGAGTCCACACCTCCCAGTTTTCAAGAATCACCTAATGAACCACTTCAAGTTCGATCCTGGGAGAGTACCTTACCACCCTTGCAACTTGACGAGGCACCTAAGGTAAGAGAAAACTACTGGAAAAAATCCTCACCTATTACCAACTGGAACGATTGGTTTCAAAGGGTGACAAGCTCATTTCAAACGGTATGATCTACCCAAGGAAGGGGGGAGTGTTTGCTGACATCCATCATTCACTTGCTTCCCTCTCAACCTTCCTCCCTGACTTCTCAATCTCCAATCTTAGGGAATGTATATATAAAGCCTTATACTCACAAAAAACAAAAATAATAAAGAGCAAGAGCAATTAGCAAATGAGTATGCACAATAAAAGTCAAAACATTTGACCCAGACCTACACATTCACATTCGGTACACTGAAACAGAAACCTATGTCATAAAACACCTTTGATCCTCATCACTTGAGTGATGGAGGGTAAGTAGGATTAATACAATAGGAGTGTTTTTGTTTTAGAATTGAGTGATTAGCAAAGTTCTTTTTTCCCACTGATGTGCCTCCTAGAGGTATTCCTTGTGTTTCTTAGTGTGTACAGGAACGTGTTGCTGTTGTTAGGATTTGGACCTTCATGGAATCTTTATCTCGACTCACTCTTCAAATCAAGCGCGACCATCGACACAAACAGGTGTTTCTTGTCCATTAGCATTGCCCCTTATCTTTTTGCATCCATGTTTGTCTGCTTTGATTGTGATTGGTAGCATAATATTCAGCGTATTTGCTTAGTACCAAACATTAAATTCAATGAATTTTTTGTCATAATCACTTGTATAGATTTAAAAATCAAGCAGTCCGAGTAAGCTAGTTTGACCAAGTTAGGTGTTAGATATCTTCTCTTAATACCATGGGGAATGCCTTCCTAATAATCAATGGTTACTTAGGTTCTTAATCCGATTTAAGCAGCATTGTGTGAAATGTACTAGGGATTTATAGTGGGCTTGACCCTATTGACCTTCAGCTTAAGTATTATAAAGGGAGTTTACTTGTGTGATGAGCCTGGGAGGTGTATCAGTGTTATATGACCCCCCAAAGTTACAAAATTAAAATGCTGAAAACGAACAAACAAAAACAAATCAAAGTGCCACAATGTAAAATCTTAAGCTGGAACAGAAATCTCAGCTTGATTGGGTACTTCACTCACATGTATCGCCTATGGTACTAGAGCCCTAGAGGTTCCCAGTGTGGGCGCTTTTCCTTGAAAAGCAAAAAACCCAAGGCATACAAAATAAGCACACACATCAAAATTGAATCACCGTGGAAAGACTTTGGGGGGTCAAAGAAAAGGTAATCAGTCAGGCGATGATTTCATGAGAAATTCCTTTTATCGTAGCTTAACTACAAGGTCTTCTAGGTATAGCCTCTAGTCAGCCCTCGAACATGAAATACTTGGCTCTCGTGATTAAACAACTTAATTGACCAGAGAAAATTAAGAAGCTTACCCATGGTATTAATAGTCGATCTCTAGTGCCTTTCGACCGTTAAATTAGCGACCCCAAACTTGTTTAATTTTTTACCTTTACATCTGTTTATGCATTTGATTACATTGCAATTTAATGTTTATTGCTGACAAATTGTTTTAAATTCTGCTACCAATCAATTTGTTTGCCTAAAACTGCATATGCTTTTTAATTGCTTATGAGAATGCAATTACTGTGACAATGTTGTTTGATTTTGCAGTGACTGAAGAAGGCTATGGACATTCATCTCAAATGCTCTTCCACCTTGACCAACGAGCTTCAACTCAATAGCTTCCGAGGACGGAATCTACATCAGGAAGGGGGGCATGTTAACCCTCACGGCTCACGGACACCCTATCACCTACGGCGGACATTGTATTATTTATGTGGTAGAGTCAGGTACCGGGCTTGTCGGTCCAATAGGAAAAGGGTAAGAGTGATCGCCGATGAGAGGCGCACTCTAACTGGAACATTCAAGGGATTAGTTGGCTAAGCATGGCTGTGAATGGGGCGAGCTCATATAAAAGTCAACTAAACCTAAAATTCACTCATTCTCTCATTTGTGCAATAGAAGAGTGCTCTTGCTCCATCTCCATCTCCATCTTCTTCTTCTTCACCTCCTTGTGTGTGTGTGTGTGTGTGTGTGTGTGTGTGTGTGTGTGAGAGAGAGAGAGAGAGAGAGAGAGAGAGAGAGAGAGAGAGAGAGAGAGAGAGAGAGAGAGAGAGAGAGAGAGTGCGATCGAGCATTACAAAGGCACGACAACGGTGAAGCGGTTGAGCGCGGCGTAGCGGCGTCTCCTTCTTCTTCGCAGCGAGGAATCCTCCATGAAGCAAGCGTAGAGCGGTGAGTGACACACCATCGCCTTCTTTGAGCTGACTACTTTAGGCTTGTTGTGTGCTTGGAGCCATTTGTGGCTCGCACACGGTGTATCGGCAAGTTCCTTGCATTGACACGTGCGACATACGCGCACACCTGCGGATAGCTTCCTCGAGAAGTTTTACGTGCTACCAACTCCTCATTATTGTAGAAAAAACACATTGGTACTGGTAATAGTGAAAATTGATGCACTATGTACATGTTGTCCTACCTGTACACATGTGGGCCCCACATAACCACCTGGCTATGGAAAATGGGCAATCCTTTATTCGATGCACCATGCATGTGTATGTACATATGCGCAATCCCTTGCTCCAAAAAACTCCTGACATAATTTGCCCATCCCCTAGTCTGCTAGATCATTCATGATCAGCAACAACAAAAAGTGATATGAGACTCGCATCGTCACAAGTCTCCTCATCCTTCACCAACACTGCTTGATCCACAGACAGCTCATCCTGCTCGACCATCATTAACCTGGCATGATAAAGTTTAAGACGCAATCCATTTACCCTTGACTTATGTAGAACCCCATCTAGGTTAGCCAACTGATATGTACCATTCGGGAAACACTCCACTACCTTGAAAGGGCCTTCCCACTTAATTTGAAACTTATTTTGGAAGGTGTTGTCCAACTTAATGTTGTAGCGCAAAACCAAGTCATGCTTCTTGATACCCTTACTTTTGACCTTTTCATTTATCTTTGCCAAAGCCTTATCCTACATCTGTCCATAATGCTCCAATGCGCTCATCCTATCCAACTGAACCTCTTGTAACTGTAAGAGCCTCTGTTTGAACGCATCACTAGGCGGCCCAAGCAACTTCTCTAACATCTTGACAGCAGGAAACTCTACCTCCACAAGCAATAATGCTTCTTTCCCATACACCAAATGAAATGGAGTAAACCCTGTACCTGTCTTCACCGAAGTACGGTAAGCCCATAATGCACTAGGCAATTCCAAATCCCAATTCTTTCCTTGGTGCTCTGTCACTTTTGAAAGAATTTGTACCAACTCACCATTGAATCTTTCATTTAAGCCATTACACTGCGGGTAATAAGGAGCGGTATGCTGGTGCCTAATCTTCATCTTTGCGCATAAAAAATCTAGCAGTTTAGCTCTAAATCCTGGCCCCTTATCTGAAAGTAGCTCCAATGGCACCCCAAACTCGCAACATATTTCATCATACACAAATTTTGCCACATCCTTTGCAGTGATCTATTTTATTGCTATAGCCTCTGCCCATCTAGAGAGATAGTCCAATGCAGTCAAAATATAGCTTTTGCCTCTGCTTGTGATAGGTAATGGGCCTATTGCATCAATCCCCCACTTTTCAAACACATCAAACGCCATAATGGTTTTTCGTAGCTTTGGCTTCAACACTCTCTTCCCAAATGTTTGAAACCTATTGCAAGACCTACACCAATGGTGAACATCCTTGTGTAAACTAGGCCAGACATACCCCTCTTGCAAGATCTTATGCAAAGTGATCTTTAGAGCAAAATGGCTGCCACATGCGCCTTCATGATTCTCTTCCAACACTCTGTAAAGCTCCTCCCTCCAAGGTACATGTCTCAACATGAGATCAGCCCCTTTCATGTATAAGACATCACCAATCAATTTGTACCTGTATGCTCTACGCACAAAACCATACTTCTTAGACTTCTGAATCTCCTTTGGAATGATTCCTGTTAGCAAAAACTCCTCTTCTTGAGCCAAAATTTCTCGGCCATGATAAAGAGGTAAAGTGGTCCTCAACACAAATAGCTCCCTAATCATGCTTTGAGCTGCTTCATGTGCCTCGCCATTTAGAGCACGTTCAATGTGTTTGATGCTCCATACTTCGAACTTTTTTAACAGGCCTTTAATTCTGAAGCACATTTCCTTCAATGAGGTGTTCTTGCTCTTCCACACACCCAGCACTTGCTTCACAACTAACAAGGCATCACCTTTTATGCTCAACCTTCTAACCCCATGCTTCAAACAATAGTGTAATCCAGCTTCCAAAGTAGCTGTTAGCAGCGGCTAACACAGACTACACCAATGATGCACCAAGCTGTGGATGTGCCATAGTGCACAGTATTTACTTTTCAATGTATAGGGCTTGGGCTTATTTAGGAGTTCCAAAGTTGTATGAGTCTAGGCTAGAGAGCTCACTTTATCCCATAGTTGAAGGGTTTGAGGCCCAAAGCTATAAAAGAGCCCTATGCTTAATGAGAGGTCATTCTTGAGTGGTCCTTTTGAGAACTCTCTCCCTAGAGGAGGTCTTGATGGCCTAGCCTTTGAGCTTAATGCCCATGCTTAGAAGGCTAGTGCTAATCACATGTAATTAGTGTAATCCTCTCTTAATTAATCTAGTCTTCATTATGTTGTCAATCATGTTTATCTACTTTCCTTCATTGTTTTGAAGTGTTGATCTTCTCTAATCTAACTCTTACTTATGCTAAGCTATCCAATTAGTGGAGTCCTTATCTAACTCTCTCGATTAAGCGGAGTGGGCGTACTCGTGATTGAGGGATTAGAGTTGTCCTCTAATGGTGTGCTTGTGTGTGTGTAGGTTTAAGAAGCCTTGAGCTTGATTTGATTATGTGTGACTTGATTTGGACACCATGATGGGCATGGTTGGGGTGGCCGACTTGAATGCGATCTTGTGTGCTTAATCGTCAACGCATGTAATTAGAGTTGTGCTTGAGAGATTCCAAGATTAGTGTGTTTCACTTCGTTGCTTGATGTGTGTAGATGATTGCTTGAATTGATGCTTGATGTGCGATTAGCATTAGTTGTTTGGGATGATTTCTATTTGCATTGGAGGATGCACGCTCTTGAATCCTCTCAATCTTTGCATCCGATGACGCTCTCGCACATTCTTTGTGTGATGCCTCCAAGCCCTAGCCGGGTCATGCTCTCTCTCTCCGGATTGATAGATTTGTGGGAGATTGCCTATGCTATGGCGAGCCTCCAAAATTTGGCGCCGTTGCCGGGGACGAGAGCCCTAAGTAGGTGACCTTAGACTAATCCTACGAGGTGAGTCGTATAAACTACTTTGTATACGTTAGTTAGAAAAGATCTAGGAGTGGTGGACTCCGAAGATCTCGAGAGATACTAGGAAGTGGGGTATTCTTGGGTCTCCCGTGTTGACAGTATTTTTAGATTAGCTTAGATTTGTTTGTTGTTTTGTTGGTGTTGAGTAGTTGTTGATAGAAGAAGAATTTGCTAGTCCGTGAGTGGTAGTGGATCTCTTTAAAATCACAATTACCAAACCCATTTTATGATTAGGAATAGATTAGGTAGGACTTCATTTGATCCTGATCTGGAGCTAGTAATCATTGGAGTATTTGCTTGATATGGTTGATTGCATGTTAGATCACTAAACCGTCGAGTTAGTAGTGAAACTTGCAATAAACAAAAGTCAGAGAAATTTTCTGTGTATCTGGGAGTTGCTGAGCACTAGAGAAAGATTTAGGAAGGATTCTGTGCCAAAAAACTGGAAATCTGCAACTTTAGACATCATACGCGTATGATGTCTAAATAACCAAACAGAGACCAAAACAGAAATTTTGACTTTACCAGAGTGTTCAAAAGGGGGGTTATACCCTAATTTCAACTTAAAACAAGAGCATTAACACTCAAAGAAACCCAAAAAGACAAGTCGGAGTCCAAGAAACGCAAAGAAGAGGAAATTTTGGATTCAGATCTTGTTTTTACATTCAAACCTGACAAAAACACTTGAAACTCAATTATAAACATTGGAGAAGGCTTAAAACCAAGAATAGTCAAAATTTGGGACAAAAGACATCATACGCGTATAATGTCTTTTGGCACATCCACTGCTTATTTTTGATATCTGACCTGACAAGATTGTTACAAGCACTGTAGGAAGCATAAATATCAAGTCTTGACCCAAATTGATGAAAAAGACATCATACGCGTATGATGTCTTTGACCTAATTTTGGACATATTTTGATACTTTGCCAACACAGATCCATTGTAATAGCTATCTAGAGGTTATATTTCAAGTTTCATCCCATTTGGATCACAATTGACCCAAAACAAGTCAAAAGCGGAAAATTGCCAAGAAAAGCCTAAATTAGCCATAACTTGCTCAAACAGAGTTCAAATTGAATTTTGTGAGTGGACAGAGCAAAAGGGGGCTACTGAGAGTGAGTATAACCAAAATTGTCCAAATCTGTGAAAAAAGACATCATACGCGTATAATGTCTTTTTCAGCATAACTGCAACAAAATTCTCACTTGATGAAACAAAAGTTGTCCAACTGACAAGATTAAACAATTGACCAAGTATCAATTAGTTTGGATCAATTCTGACCACAAAAAACTTGGGGAAAACAAATTGCTGAGACGGAAAAGTTAAAGTCCTTTAGGGGAATTGATGAATTTGAGATCGGGTAGGAACCTCCAGAATAACCAACCAAAACAAGGGGAACCAGCAAGTGTCATATCAACCGAGGGAAGTGTAAACCAAAGTTGGGTGCAACCATTAGAGCCGATCTTTGAAGGAAGTGTCTCTGATACTTCTTCGGAGAGATCTTACGAGATTTTCACTGAACACTTGGAACACTTGAACCTGAACAACAGAGAAAATATGGCAGCAGGATCATCAAACCCTTCCTCCACAATGAAACTATTGTTCATAAAATACCAGTACGACAATGAGCAAGGTGCCAAGATCTACAAAGATGGAATGGACCGCTATTGTGTAAAGATAGAGGAGAGACCTAGTGAGTTCAAGGACTTAGTGCCTGTGAGCTATAGCGGAGATAGATATCTAGATGACGAGGGTACCATGTACTTGGTAGTCCTAAACCCTAACATTGTGGACAAGTGGGGATTGATGGGCACCAAAGCCAAGGTAGATGAAGAACTTGAGGAGAAAGCACCAATAATGAACTTCCCTGATGCGAGGTTAAGAAGAGAGAATGAAACTACAAGGATCAACACTGATAACATCTATGTGGGGCTATACAAATATAATAATGGGGAGCAAGATCTCTATTATAGATGTGAAGAACCCTACACCGGAGAGTTGACAGACCAAAAAAGACTTTATGTCTTTACCTACACAGAGGGATCGGAAGTGAAAATTGACGCTTACGACAAGTATGGCAGGCAATACTCAACAATGGGCAAGAAAGAATTAGAAGGATATACATACTTTGGGGGACCACTACATCAGTATTATGTTACTTCTAGCTCACAAAGACCAGCACCAACAAATGGAGGGCAAAACCCAATGAAGACAGGAGGACAAAGAACTCAGGCTGCTGACTCTTTCAGTCAACCTCAGTACTCGAAGCCCGGACCAATGGGATCATTACATTCCAGAGAGTCAATGGATACGAATCGAGGTAGTGCAGTTCCAATCCCCACGTATATCACTCCAGGTCCAAGGTTCGAAGCGGAACCATCACATTTACCTCCTAGTAGTAGATTCAGGGCGGGGGAACCGACAAGGGTAACCCATGAAGTCCATGATGCTAGAGAAAGCTTTAGCCGGGACACAGGAGCAATGAGATTGGTAGCAGACCATAGACGTATGAGACCATCTCAAGTAGCGAAGTGTATGCCAAAGAAGTATGGTGGTTCGGGAGATCCGTATGCACATGTGTCACTCTTTAAGCAAGTCTTAAGAGCTGAGCAGATAACATATTTCCATACACAATACGAGGGATTTGGTCTTACTCTAGAAGGTACGGCATTGACATGGTTTCAACCACTGAACATAGGGGGATTCCATGACATTGACCATTTGCTAAGAGAGTTTGCTGAGGAATTCTCAAAACGAGGGATTAAGCACAATACGGTCTCACAAATATATGCTTTTAAACAGAGAGAACACGAAAAAGTGAAGGAAGCTTCACTTCGCTTCAAACAATACATTGAGAGATGTCCAGTACGTGAACGACCACAAGATGACAGACTATCTGTTCTCTTTATTGAGGGATTGAGAAACGACACTCTCAAGAAGGACTTGCACTTGAAAGCTTGTACAAGTTTCGAGCAAGTAACGAGAGAAGCATTGTACTTAGTGGATAACTGTACGGTTTATGGAGAGGTGTCAGCGGATACAGATTTTGCATCCAGTAGCTCTTCCTCCGGAGCGAGCGAGACTACCACTAAAAAGAATGTTCAAACAACAACCATGCCAAATGTAGAGCAAATGATAGAAGATGCTCTAAAAAGGATGGCACCATACCAAAAACCATTGCCAAAAACACTGAAATGGTGTGCGATTGAACAAAAATGGACAAACCATCGAACAGAGGAGTGCTATTACAACAAAGGGTATGTAAGGGAGCGTCAGTATGCACCTCCTGCTCAATTAGCACCACCTCAAGTACATCCAGTACCTCGATACCTAACGGGAAATGTACCAGGACCTATGGGGATAGAAAGACCGCAACCGGTATTGGGACAACAACCACCTTTACCAGGAGCAAGACCAGTGGGCATTAGATATGCACCAACCTTAGAGAATCAGGAAGAACAAGCCTTAGTGCCTGTTCAAGCCTATTATGAAGAATCTGGTGCACACATGTCTCCAACTGTGTATTACCCACCAGAAGAACCCAAACAACACGAACCATGGGGCATGATTGGGAATGTTGGAATACCAACAGTTACAAGTGCTTCTGATGAAGAGAGATACAATTTGGATGCAAGAAAATTGATGTTCATAGCTCATGGAGGGTTAACAGGACAAAGACCATCCTATCCACAAAGGACGAATCAAGTGGGACCAAGACCAGCACTAGGACCCTGTTACAAGTGTGGAGGTGATCATCTGATGAATGTTTGTCCACATACGGAAATCATTAGAATTAACGCTTATTGCACTGAGTGTGGGGTTACTCACTTCATTGAGGATTGTTCAAAGAATCCAAACAAAGTGCAAAAGACGACATTGAATATGCTAGAAACTATTCCTACCAGCAGTGGGTCTGAAAATGAAACTCTGATACCAACGCAAGTTGTTACTAGAGCTCAAGCTCAGAAAACCACTAGAGAACCTGAGAATGGAAAGTTAGCGACTGAAGTGGTTAGTCAAGGACCGCGGAGTCAGAGAAACACATGGAAAGCTAGAAAAGCACGCATGAAGTTGAGAAAAGAACGTGAAGACACTATTCTAGCTGAGGAACTAAAGCAAACGAAAGATAGATTAGAAAAACTTGAGAGTCAAAACGGGAAACGAGAGATGAGCCCTGAAAGAACGAAACAAAAGAGTATCAAAGAAACAACTAGCTTAAGCTCAGGAGGATCAGTGCTAGTCGACAAAGTACACGAACCATTGGATGCCCTGATGAAAGCTTACGAAGCTAGGTTAAAGAACAACCAAACACAAGAACAGAGGTGGATGACATACCCAAATGCGGAATTGGAAAAGCAGAGACTTGAAATGTGCCAGAGAATGATCGAGACTGCACAAGCTTTATTAGAACCACCAAAAGAAACAATGAATTGTGGAACGGAAAACCCAATTCAGTAAGAGACTATTGTTTCACGGGTAGCTGAAAAGACTCCCAGTGCACAAAAGCCTGGAAATACACACAAGGATGACCGCATAGTATTGAACACCACCGATCAGGAGATAGAGAGTTTTCAACCAGTCATACAGAGGTCTTACGGAAGAGATGAGGATTACAATGAATTTTGGAAACAAGTGAGAGAGGCAAACTTTGCAAACGAGCTAAGTTGCCAAGCTAATCAGACAAATTGGGAAAAGGACATCAGGAACCCTCCCATAGTGGAATTTGAGGCAGGATCTCAAGTGGACTTGGATCTGCAATCTTACTGGGGAGATGGGGGCTCTGTTAGAACAATGGAGAGCAAACCTCATTCACTGAATACCTTACCTTCATACTTAGGAGAGTATGAAGCATAATCCGAGATTAGAGCACTTCCCTCACGAAGAATCTCATCAGAAAAAGTCATGGACTCGCAAGGATTGATAGAGATCTTGTCAACACCAGTAACATGCACTATCACTCTAGCTGAACTTTTGAGGCTAAGACCAAATATGTGGACCACTGTAGGAAAATGCTTGGAGAAATTTGGGATAAAAGACCCAACATCGAGACTGCAAGAGGGAATACAAGAGCTGAGTAAACCACAAAAGAACGCTAAGCCTGTACCCTTAAACAAGGTCGGAGAGTATTGTGAAGGTGAAGAGGGGAATACAACCTTACCAGTTGAATTCCAAGGAGTGAACACACTGGCAATACTAGACAGCGGAGCTGGGGTAGCCATTGCTACAAAAGAAATCTAGAAAAAATAGGGGAAACCAGCAATAAGGAAGACTAGGTTGAAACTCCAATTAGCAGATGGACACATGGAGAAACCTGTGGGGTTATTAGAGAAAGTTGTAGTGACTTCTTGCGGCATTGAATACGAACATACTTTTGCTATTGTCGATTTTGGCAAGGAGAATAACTATGATATCATACTGGGAAGACCATTCATGAGACAGTTGAAAATGGTCCAAGATTGGGGCTACGATCACATATACCTGAGAAATATGGAAACCACTACACGTGTGAACCTGAAAGACCATAGCTAACAAGATGTGAACCGAACACCGGTGGAGGAGTTTGATTCTGCTACTTTGGCGGGATCCGAATTTCCAGCTTGGTTAGGTAAACCCAAGGAGTTATGGATGTGTGGAGCTTCGAAATGTGGAAGTCTGAAACGAGAAGAATGTGTTTTAGAAAGGGCTATCGAAGACGAAGCTTATATAGGAGAACCCTTTCCAGAGGACACGCTTGAACCATTAGAATGGACACACATTCTAGCAACCCTAGATGTTTGTGCAATTCTGTATGGTCCCACAACAAAATTTTGCGACAAGGACGGGTACGACGTGGTTCCGTACTTCATGTTGAGAACTGTACTCGAAAAAGAAACTGAAAAGAACGATACACTGGAAAAGGAAGATGAAGAAGAGGTGTTTCACGACATTCCCGATCATCCTGAGTGGGGAAATGAAGCAGACAACAAGTCAACGGACAATTCAAGCGGAAACGAAGAAACTATAACGGATGTCCGATTTTATGATTTTCCGAACCAAACTAAACAACGCCAGAAACGCTATAGAGCAAAGAGAAAAACAAAGGGGGTTAGAACCAATCCGATGCCTAGAATAAAGGGAAAAAATCAATTCCTAATGCTAGTAAAGGCAGAAGATTGTGTTAAGGACAAGATTTCTGGAAGAATGAGAGGCAATGATCAAAAGAGCTTACGAAAAGACAAAAGAAGCTCAAGAAATCAAGTTCAAAGGAATGAAACGAAAACTGAAACAGAAAAATCAGAAAAGAACAAGCGCAACAGAGAACACACGGAGTCCAAGTTAGAACGTAGAAACAAGTACAGAGAGCTCAAGAAAACTCTGAAAGAAGTTTGGACGACAGAATTTGAGAGTGGAGAGGACGAAAACGCCAAAACCAAGGAAAACATGGATGTTCCCTCTCACTATAGGAAATTCACAATGGAGGATAGGAAGGTGGTATTAATCCAACCTTTTCGAGAGAGAAAGGAGAACGAATCTTATGATGGACCGGAGGATGCAAAAAAAGTTGATTTAGTAGCTCCAGGTGAGCCACCTAGACCGGTGTACATAGCCACAGATTTGTCTCCAGGTGAGGAAGAGAGACTTTTGAGTCTTCTCAGAGAGTATAGGGATGTGTTTGCATGGTCTTATAAGGACTTAAAGGGAGTTGACCCATCGATATGCCAACACACAATCCCACTGAAACAAGACGCAAAGCCTAGCAGACAGAGACCATACACATATAATGATACGTTTGCTAAGCGAATCAAAGAAGAGATAGATAAGCTAATGGAAGCTGAATTCATATACGAGATTGAACACACCGATTGGGTATCTCCGATTGTGGTGGTACCCAAGAAGAACAAAAAACTCCGAGTGTGTGTCAACTTAAAGAAAGTGAATGCTGCAACAATCCGGGACAATTATCCCCTGCCGATAACTGATCATGTTCTAGAGCGTGTATCAGGGAAAACAGCATACTCTTTTCTTGATGGTTTTTCAGGATATAACCAGCTAGCCATAGCACTGGAAGATCAACATAAAACAGCTTTTGTAACGGAGTGGGGAATTTATGCTTATCGGGTTATGCCTTTTGGTCTAACCAATGCTCCCGCAACCTTCCAGAGGCTGATGAGGCATGCTTTCAAAGAATACTTAAGGTTGTTTCTAGAAATATACATGGATGACTTATGTGTACATTCTCTTCTGAGAGATGAGCATCTAGAACACCTAAGAAAAGTATTTGAGAAATGTAGGACATATCGCATTTGTCTCAATCTTGAGAAATGTGTGTTTATGGTCCGACAGGGCAGAATTCTGGGACATATTGTCTCACAAAACGGAATATCCACGGATTTAGAGAAGATAAAAGTTATAGTGGATATGCCTAGAACAACCAATGCGAAACAAGTACAGAGCTTTATGGGACATTGCGGATATTATAGACGATTCATTTACATGTACGCTATAATAGGCCAACCACTTTACAGGCTAATAGTGAACTTTGAATGGACAGAGGAGTGTGAGGAATCGTTCAAGAAATTGCAAGAGGCACTCATTACTGCTCCAGTCTTGAAATCACCAGATTGGGAGAAGATATTCCATGTGCACATAGATGCTTCGGCATATGCAATAAGATGCATTCTGGCTCAGCCAGAAGAAGGAAACATGGATTTTCCTATCTGTTACGCCAGTCGACAGCTCAACAATGCAGAGAAGAATTACACCACAACAGAGCGAGAGGGATTAGGAATGATATATGCTGTGAAGAAATTTCGGCATTATCTTCTAGCCAACAAGTTTGTGTTTTTTACAGATCACCAGGCCTTGCTCTACCTAGTGAATAAACCATGCAATACCGCGAGAATAGTGAGATGGTTCATTATCTTATTGGAATTCGACTTCACGGTAGTAGTAAAGAAAGGAAAAACAAATCTTAGAGATGATCATCTTTCGCGATTGACGAATGGAGAAGACCCTATAGGAGTAGATGACGACATGCCAGACGCGTACTTGTTCAACATAGAAATGATACCGAAGTGGTCTCAAAATGTCGTTAACCTATTAACCTATGGAGGAGAGTTCGATAGAGGAGAATACAACCAGAAACATATTGCTATTCAGCAATCCAAGAATCTTCAATTGGTTGCAGGAAGGTTGTACCAATTGGGAAATGATCATGTTTTACGACTATGCATCAATCCTGAGGAATATAATATATATCTACACGAAGCACATGTTCAGGAATGTGCATTTCATTGTTGAAGAAGGAACACATATAGGAATTTGTTACAATTGGGAGTCTATTGGCCAGGAATGAAAGAAAGCGTACATGAATATGTCACTGTATGTATTGTATGTTCATCAAAACCGCCAGCAGAGTATTCGACATTATATCAAATAACGATCGCTCCAGAATGGAGTCAGTATATTGTTGAATATCTCACAAATAGAACTTTCCCAGAAGGAACGTCAAAAGCTCGTCAGAAATCTGTAGAGACAGAAGCTAGAGATTTGCGCATCAGAGTCTGAGTATGTGATAATCCTAGAGCAAGCTCATGGAGGAGTAGGTGGAGGCCATTTCTCAGGTGATAAGACAGCAAAACTTGTCTTAGCCGCAGGAATATGGTGGCCAACATTACATATGGACGCCGAGGAATACGTTAGACGGTGCGATGACTGTCAGCGGACCAAAGTGCCACTTAAAAGAGATGATATGCCGCTTAGACCAATGATGGGGGCAAGAGCTTTTGCAAAATGGGGGATTGATTATGTCGGACCCATTTCACCTCCTGCATATAAGACTCATGCACAATACATCATTGTGGCTACAGAATATCTAACAAAGTGGGTCGAAGCAAAGGCAACTCAAAAAGCAGATGCCAGGACCACGGCACAATTTCTATATGAATACGTCTTTGTACGATATGGATTGCCAATAGAAATTGTGAGTGATCGAGGCACACATTTTATAAATGAAGTGATAGAGATCCTTCTAGATGAATTCATGGTAATCCATAGGAAATCAGCCCCATATCATCCACAAGCAAACGGACAAGCTGAGGCAACAAACAAAACCATATGCACGGTACTTACGAAGATTGTATCTGAGTCGAGAACTGACTGGGACCAGAAGTTGCATTCAACATTATGGGCATATAGGGTAGCATATAAAACATCAATAGGAACGACCCCATATAACATGGTTTTTGGGCTAAATGCTATCTTACCAATAGAATTCTTGATTTCAACCTTAAGGGTGGCTAAGGATCTAGAGTGGACAGGGCACGAGCTTTCTGATAGAATAGATGACCTGGAAAAGCTAGATGAGCTTCGCCTAAAAGCAGTAGCTTCTATCTACGCTCAAAAAAGGCGACAAAAAGAATTTTTTGATAAGCATGGGCGGACTAAAGAGTTTAAGGTTGGGGACTATGTCCTAGTTTACACTCTGAAACAGCATGCTAAGAAGCTTAAAAAGCGAGGGATGGGACCTCTGGTGATTAAAGATCTATCACCAAGTGGAGCCATCAAGCTTGCTACATTAGACGGAGATGAAATGCCCAATTGGATTAGTGGATGCAGAGTGAAAAAGTATCTTTTGCCGCTAACCCAAGACATGCTTCTCAAAATACATCAAGAAAAGCTGCGTGTCCAGAAAAAGAAAAAGATTGTGGAGGAAGCGCAAGCCGAGGCGAAGGAAAGAATGGAGAAAAGAAGACTACTACATCAGAAACAGTGCAATGAAGGAGCACTACGAATAAACGCAGTCAGTATAACAGAAATGGATAATGACAAAGAAGAACCCATCATTGAATGCAAAGTAGGAACCAACCAAATCAAAGCCAGAGCACTATTGGATTCAGGAGCTCAAGCTAACCTACTTTCACTCAGTTTGTATAGACAATTGACAAATGACACTAAACTACAAACTGCCAAGCAAGAGTTAAAGAGTTACTCTGAGAATTCAATCAAAACTGTCGGGTGCACAGTTTTACATATACAGATTAACCAGTATGTGTATCCTCATATGTTTTACGTGGTTGAAGACCAAGCTACACAACATCCATTATTGCTAGGACAACCATGGCAGAAGCAATACAATGCAATGATTGACTGGAGTTCTAAATCAGTGCTTATCAAATACGAAGGTGAAAGCCAATCAGTTAAGTTCACCAAAGAAACAGAGCCAACTCCAAAGGAAGAATCCAAGCACAAAGGTAAACAACAACCAGAGAAAAAGAAGAAGCAATGGCAACCAAAAGTTTCTACACAACCGGATTACTCTTCGACAAGGAATTCTCAACAGTGGATAAGGAAGACAAGCAATAATATAACAGCTCAACCTTGGGAAAAAACGGAATCAAAGTTGGTATGGAGACCAAAAAAGGTTGTGCCAGAGAACACAAAGGTGGAAAACAGAGTCTTCAATACCAGACAACAGAGTGATTCCAGACAATCAAGGACAGTGAAACAGATCTGGATTCCAAAGAAATTCATGACGGCACAAAGCCATAGCAAGCAAATTTGGATCCCAAAGATTTGTAAACAGGAACTCCCTTCGGTACAATCAACGGACACTCCTAGGTATTTCAAGGCGAGGAAATCAACACAAAGGACAAAGCAGGTTTGGGTCGCAAAGAGTTTGTGGCAAGCACAAGCGAAGCGGAAGCAGATTTGGATTGTGCAAAAGAACAACAAGGTAAAGATGAATCCATCTACTGATTCTACTACCGAAGTATCACCAACTCAAAACCCGACCACCAATCCTTCAATCAAACAAAGAGCAGCTTTACTGGAAAGACTGTTGTATCATCGCTCTGCAATTGCATCGGGAACTTATGACCAAAACAACTACAATGCTTCGCCCACAGACACTTCATAGTCGTCCGGGAGGACTCAGACTAGGAGGGGGGGAGGTATACAGGTATACAGAAGTTACAAAGCAGCTACAAGCGCCAAAAACAAAGAAAAACAAAAAAATTATATTACAAGGGCAGCGTCTTACATGATTTTGTAATTTTTATGTTTGATTGCGGATATTGATAATATTTATGCCCTTATATACCTTGTTTTGCAACAAGAAGAGATCAAATGATGAATTTGGGTCTCTAGACGTGTAAATATCACTAAATAAGAGTGTTTTTGGAGCTAAAAAGTGGTAATCCAAGTCCAGAAATCACAAATAAGTGTATATTCATATACACAGGGTTACCAGCTATTTATCGTGTATGTTTGGAATTTTTTGGCTTCAATTTGCTATTTTCCTTTATTTTTTATGATTTTCTTAATAAAAGTAAAAGAAAAATAAAAAAGCAGGTGAAATGAGATCGGAAAAAAGAAAAGAATAGACGGTGATGGTCCTAATGACAAGGGCAACCCATGGTAAAAATTGGGTACAATTCTGAAAAAGTTGCGGAAAGCCCGAAATGACAGAATTTTGGCAAAGTGGACAGATTTCTCCAAAACAGGTCAAACGGAGTCCAAATTGAGAAATTTCAAATCCTAAAGTGCATTTCACGACGAGATAGGAGCACATGTCAAATTTGGTAACAAGTGATCCGGGAAGCCCGAAGTTAAGTATTTTTCACATCACTTTCAAGCTCATTTCCACTATTACCTTCTTGGAGAGAGCAAAGAGCACACAGGAGCATCCGACCTTCTACCGCCTTCTACGACTGCCACGAGAGCTCAGAGGACACCAGACATGAGAGGTAGACTCGTTGCCATAAGCTTTTGATGCTTATCGTTAACTTTTGTCGCGAAAACTGACCAAAACCAAGAAACAAGAGCAGACGGGGAATGGGGAAGAACGCTAGGTAGGGGCACAACCGCGTAACCAAACCTTGCAAGAACTTAGAGGTGGGTTACCCTAGTATAGAAGATGGGTTTCTAACACTCAAAGCTCGAGAAAGAACGACTGGAAAAACCCTAGGTCAACAGAGCCTGCAAGTGGCAAACAGGAAAAAGTTATCGAAACGACACAAAACTCCTAAGGAAGCTTAACAACATCGAGGGCAATGCAACCATGGAGTATCTCCAGGTTTGGACCACCAAAAGTGGGTCAAAACAACCGATTCGGCTGCGGACACACAAAGCGTCATTTTGGCATAACGGCTAAAATTGACGACCAAATGACATGAAACTTCACAAGCAGCTTCAAATATACATGGATGACTTATGTTTGCAAGCAAAACCCAAAAGAAAGCTGATTCACTTACCGATGGTGAAAAAGATGCTTTCGGGCAACCAAATGGAGAAAGATGGAGAACGGTGAGCCAAAGTCAAGTTCAACCAAATAGGTGGCTTCAAAACATATCCAATGAGCTGGAAATGCAACTCTCGAGAAGAAAAGTTGAAGAAATTCAACTCCAAGGCAAAAAGACGACTTCGGAGACTGAAATGCCTATAAGGGGGCTTTTTAGCTAAACTAATGACTTTTTAAGTTGAAAACTAGTTAGTAGGGCTTAGGGCACTAGCACAAAACATTCTTTGCACAAAAAGACCAATATTTCAAGAAAAGACATCATACGCGTATGATGTCTCACAGCATGAATTTCATATCCATTTCAACATTTGAGTGCATAGCCTCATTCCACATGTTAATCACATCCTATGAACCAAGTATCATGAGAATTGGAGTTAGAAAACCCAAGGAAAACCAAAAAGACGCAAAGTAGGCCATAAAATTGATTTTTGGTCTTAATTTTGTCAAAATAACTCCAAACTCATTGAAACTTTGTAGGATTGTTGATTAACACATCTACAAGCTATCTGGAACCAAAAAGCACCATTTTGACACAAAAGACATCATACGCGTATGATGTCTATTTGCACTTACAGAGCCAAAACTGCTCATTTGTCATCATACATCCATTATATATATCTAATACATGCTACATATGAAATTTGGAACCATTTGGTCAAGTGGATCACCCCATTAGCCCAATTGAGGGAAAATCCTTCACTTAAAGCCTATTTTATCCCAAATCCAACATACTCAAGTCCAAACCAAGATTTGAGTAGGGACAGTCCTTCACTAGTACATGGGGAGTCCACGGAAACAATCCCATGCAAAATTGATGAAAAAGACATCATACGCGTATGATGTCTCCAGAGCCATTTTTAGCCCAAAATCTATCCAAACTTCATAAATCCACTGAATAAGCCTATATAAAGCCAAATTCAAGCTTATAGAGAAATTTGGTCCAAAAATGCACTAAAAGACATCATACGCGTATGATGTCTCACTATGTGATTTTGGCACCTCAGGGCTTCATCCACCAAACAGAAGTGATCTACATGCCATTTGAAGGTGAACCACCAAGTTTTATCCAATTTGGATCATAAAATCCAATTCCCTTTCAAAATTTTGCCAAGAGCATGAACTGGACTAAACTGGCCAAAACTTGACCAAATGGTATCGAAACTCAAATCCAAACATATGATACTCAGGTATACACTATCAGCTACAAGCACAACCAATATGAAGTCATTTTGACACAAAAGACATCATACGCGTATGATGTCTCCAGCATGATTTTGAGCCCAATTTGCATATTTTTTCACCTACCTTGCATCCTTAGGCCCTGAATAGCTCATGTTTCAATTTTCAAGTCATTTGAATAGTTAAAAGCTTCATTTCGGCTTTCAATACTAAAAAGACGCCAAATTCTGAAATTGGAGTTACAGGATCCATGGATTTCGCCAAGTCATCAGCAACAAAGAGAAAAAGACCGACAATCAAAGATGCTCTTGCAGAAGCAGAACCCTTTGACATTCCAGCAGAAACCCTCAAGCCAACCAAAACTTGGGTGGAGGAAGCAGTACTGGAACAAGAGGGAATAAAGATCTACCAGGGGACTTTCAGAGATCCTCAAGGGCAAGCGGTGGATATACCGATGATCCCACAAGAATTGGTGGATTATAGCAGGTCAGAGAACATCAGCAGGTACCTGGAAAGGGCAGACTTGCACAGATTCTTCACCTCGAGACCATCAGGTGTAGATACAAGAAGAGTGTATGAGTTGGCCACCTCCATTCAGAAGGATGGGAAAGCCACATTGACAGCAATAGATGGAGAGAAAGTAGAGGTACAGATCACTCCACAGCTCATTGCAGATGCATTGAAGCTGCACAACAAAGGGAGCTCTGTCAGGGAAAGAAGGGAGGCTATAGAGGTTTATGGGTCCAAGAAACAGAATGCAACTTATGGAGATATGGCAGACCAAAGAGCGGCAACCCTTTGCCGACTGTACAACCAGTTTCTCCATATTTGCAGTAAAAGACCGCAAAAGTATACGACACCACCCCATGCCATTGCAACTACCATCACATGGGCATTGAAGAGCAATATGCCAAAGGAGGTGAATTACGCTCAACACATCCACGAGCAAGTAATTTCCATGTACAACGAGAAGCCAAAGTATATAGGAGGAGCTGAAGTTCTGACAAGAATAGCTTATGAAGCTATTGGAGCTAGAGATCAGTGGCCAAAGGTTCCCTCCCAGAATGAGTGGCTTAGAGAAGCCGATGAGGAGGAAGAATAGCCTGAAGTATCCAAGAGGGCGTCCACAAGAGCACGCAGGAAACTAGAAATAGTTTCAGAACCTGAAGAGAATGTGGATGAGCCGCTTATGAAGAAAGCAAAGAAGAAGGTTTCTCCCAAGCAAACCAAAAGTCAGAAAGCGGCAAGAATGGAAAGACTGGTGGAGCAGTTTAGAGCGGAAAGAGCTCTAAAGGGGGACTTTGAAGAAAAGTGGGTTCCAGACCCCACTAAAGTCGGAACTAGCTCAGCGAGGCCACATGTTGATCAATATGATCAATATATTAGAGCTTATGAGGAGTCAGAGGCTATACTGGAGCAGCAACCTGTCGAGCCATACACTGAAGAGGAAGTACAACTTTTAAAAGCTGAGCTGAAAAAGGACGACAAGGGGAAGAAGAAAGTAGATGAGTCTACTGAACCTCAAGAGAAATACGGGCAAGCAAACAAAGGGAAAGCCAAGATGACTGAGGACAATCAGCCCTCCTTTACTGATGTACCAAGCCCGAAGAAGACGGAAATCATTGTGGAAGAGACCACAATAGAGATGGACACGGCTGGTATGGAAAAGCCGGAGGCCGGAACCAAGGAAAAGGAGATAGATCCAATTCAGCAAAAGAAAAACGATTATGAGGATCTAGTAGCGATAGGATACACTGAAGAAGAGGCCCTTGAGGCGGTCTATGGAATCCACCTACAAAAACAAGATGATCGGAGAGGGAAAGAGGAAAAAATAAAGAGTACAAAAGAGAGTGAAGAGAAACTGGACGAGCAGAACGTACTAGAAGAGCCGAAGCCAGTGGAGGTGGTGGCCGAAAAAGCTTTAGAGTTGACAGATGAAGATGAAAAAGACATGCACATGGTGCATGAACTGCTCAACAAGATCAAAGAAAGATCCAAGGCAAAGGAAGTGGAGATTGGGACAGCCAAACAAAGGGAAGCCGAGTTGCAGAGGAAATTAGAGGATGCTATGACTGAATCTGAAAGTCATAAAGCATCACTCTACGATGCGGAAAACGAGAGAGACGGCTTGATACTCTAGCTAGCCGAGGCTTCAAGAGAAGTAACAAGTGCACAGGAAGCAAGGGAGCGGATGGAAGACGACTTGGAGGCGGCTAAAGATGAGCTCATTGAGCTAAGGGAAAGAGTCGCGCTCCAAGAAAGAACAATCACTAGACTCAGGACTACCCCTAGAGCTAGCAGAGCAGGAACCGAACAAAAGGGAGCTCTTGTACCAGTCTGGAAGACCAGGTCCGTAGCTTACAAAGAGAGCTAAGATTAGAGCAAGTGCAAAGGTTGCACATTGCGGAGGGATCATTGGCAACAGAGGAGAGGCTTACTTTAGAAAATCAAACACTAAGAACAGAGAATGAGACCCTCCGCAAACAGCTCCAAGATCTACAAGAGCAACAAAGAAGAGAGACAGAGACACCACAAGAAGAATCAGGTGGAACAGCCATAGAGCTACCAGAAATTGGAGAGGCAACCACAATTGAAGATCCAACCCCAGTTCACGAGGTGGCCTCGACTTCAGGAATCTCTGAAGAAGAAGAACAAAGGCTCCATGACCAAATAGAAAAGTCAGCAGAGGAGAGTGCCAAGGCGGAAATGGAATGGGAGAGGAGACTCCTCATCTCCATTAGACTTCAGGGATTAGACACAAAAGTGCTCCATGAAGAGTGGATGCAACCCAGCCTGCCTTTCCCTTTGATGAAGTTTGAAGTGATAAAAACGAAAAAGAGAATAGAGGAGGAGCAGTATGTCGCTCTTTACGAAGGCGGCATCACAAAAGAGGAACAATCAAAGAAGATTGTAGATTCGCAGCCTAGATGGAGGAAAGGTTGGCTGAACAAATACCCAGCCTACCTCATCTACTTGGTGGAGGCACCAAAGGAGATTCGGGAGAATGCAACCTTCTGCCCGGTGCCAAGAGTCAGAAGCTAGAAAGAGCATGGCAGGATTGCAGAAAAGAAGCCAAATTGGCTTAATTACCCCAGGATGCCAGGACCAAAGGCGGGAGAGAGAATAGGTAAAGCCTACATGGTGAAAACCCTAACGGGCACCATCAAGCTCTTTACTGGCTCTCCTGACCTTTCGTGTCAGATGCTCAAGAAAATCTGCAGGACTCTCTTAGCTTGCATTGAAGTGTTCACGCCAGATAAAGCCACGACCTCGAGTCTACTATCGACGGCCGACACAGTGACTGATATGATATATGATCTTTCATTGCAGCCTTCTCCAAAAGTGTTGCACCTCCTATACCAGAGGATTATGTTTTTGCCTAGCTTCCACATGCAAACATTCGAAGAAGTTTTCTACACCGGCTTTTTCACCCATGAAAGCAAAATATTCGGCCCAGCCTTGACCATCGGCAACCTACGATACGAATCACATTTGCAGATGCTCAAGACGACAGAACTTTATTTACCAAGCATAAAAGTCATGTTAGGGATGACATGAACGCGGAAGGGGGGAGTGTTGAGCCAGCAGAGGATCACACCCACATTTTTGCTCACACTCATCATTTTTGTAGCCATTGTTTGTAATAAATGTCTTTCCGACATTGATTTTGAATTGAGCCATTCATTAAGTAACGGGACTCAATTGAGTTTCCAGCTTGTAATCCCGAAGTAATTTCACTTGCCGATGTAATTAGTTAGAGATGTTCTCACCTCCAAGGCTGAGGTATATAAGCCAATGTTTTGTAACCTAAAGGGGGATTCAGATTATTAATCAAAGTGAGTTTTTGAGCGCCATGACTATGTCTGAGAGAGAGAGAGAAAGAGAGAGAGTCTTATCTACTTGCTACGCGAGCTACGGAGCCGCCATTGGAGAAGCGACACCGCCATTGTGTTAGCAACGGCAAGAGCTACGCACAGATACCAAGAGTGCGCGTTATCGGCTTCTATGTGTGGTAAGTTCCTACGAGCTTCGGTGTGAGTTTTCTTCCAACTCGTATGTCGGAATGGAGCGTGCAGCATATCTATAGAACCACAACGAGTTGAGCTACGCATTAGTACCATCGGGGTCAAGTTTCGGTCACCTGTATTTTTCGGCCTGTCTTCATACGCGTTTACCGCACGGAGTGATTATAGGTTGATTTTGCAGTTCAAGTCTTTAGGGTGTTGTTCTTACCTAGTGTATAGACTTCCCCTTGAGTTTGAGATCGATTCAATGATTCTAGATCCTGTTTCGTATAGTATTCGTTCGTAGTACGGATTTCAGTCACTTGCGTATTTTAGAACTTAGATTTGATTTCCTTAGTAGTGATTGTCGTTAGAAGGTTGAGTAGGTGATTTGACACCCACCTAGCTGTTTCCATGCGCCTGCAGGTCAAGCTCCGTCCTCGTCTGACAAATTCTGTTGCTGGTTGAGTTCTCGCTATTTAGCTTCCGGTAGCAGTGTAACCGCCTTAACATTCAGCCTCATTGTTACTATGAGCATCCAATTTGAACCCTCTCTTGCATACTAGCTTCCCCTTTGGATCGTAAAGTGCTATACCCCCTGAAGCCGCATCATGGCTCTTTCTGTAAGAGCCATCAAAGAACAACACATATGCATTGCTGACTGTGGCACTTCTTCAACTACCTTTCTCACTGCCTCTTCCTTAACAAGAAGGGGATTCTCCTTATAAGTCAGCAAATCAGCTAGGGTAGCCCTTGTACTATCTTCCACTAGAAAAGAGAACTCAAACTCTTGCAGATCAATTACCCATTTCTTCACCACATTTGACATGTTAGTGCCATTAATTAACTGTGGCAAAAAGGCATAACTCGTCAAGAAAACAAAATGTCATGGTAGCAAGTAATGACGAAATCATCGGCAAGCAAATATTACACTGGCCATCACTAGCTCTACTTCCGTGAACTTTCTCTCTGCTACCAACTTCACTCGGCTTGCGCAATACACTGGCCTCATGTAATGGCTGCCCTTCCCCTTTTGCAATAGCATGGCTCCAATGGCATCATCCCCTACTGATGGATTTACATAAAACAATATCTCCCAATCACGAGCCTGCATGGCTGACAACCACCCTAACACCTCTTTGACCTCTTGAAACACCTCTTCGCACTTGTCATCCCATTGAAATGGATCATGCTTTGCCACTTGTTGTAATGGATAAAGGAGCTCTGAAGACAATGGAATAAACTGCACCATGTACTTCACTTTGTGTATGAAGGTTGCCAATTTCTTTGTACTCGTAGGTGATGGAAGAAGAATAATAGACTTAACCTTATCTGGATCAACCTCAATGCCATTTTATGACACCATATGGCCCAATAACTTCACCCTTGGCTGTGCTAGATGACATTTATTTGGATTTAGTTGTCCTCCACATTCATCATATCGAGCCAATACCATCTGCAGCTTCTCATGGTGCTCAGCCCTACTGTTGTAGACACAGAAGTCGTCCATAAAAGATTTAACACAACTACCAATGTGTTACGAGACTGGGCACCCTCCTGTTGTAGTGGTTAGCTGCAATTGGGATAGTTGGGCGTAATGGTTAATTATGTGCTGACTATTTATTTTACTAATTGAGTTGATGATGATTTTGTAGAGTGGAATGCGGGGAGTTGATGAAGAGGCGACGGCAACTACTCTTGGCCACTTTATATTTGCACAGTATCTTAGAACATCATTTCAATAAGCCACTATGGCTCTGTAAATAGTTGTAGTGGGAACTCCCCTTATGGGTCATGCAAGAACTAATGAGCTTCACTCATTTGCAAAAGTAAAGTGGTTGTAAAAGAGGGGCTCAATTTTGGCACCTTAAACTCAAAGTAATATATTAAATACCAACTCCACCAGAGAGGTGTTGTGGAGTTGGTATTTAATATATTACTTTGAGTTTAAGGTGACAAAATTGAGGCCCCTCTTTTACAACCACTTTACTTTTGCAAATGAGTGAAGCTCATTAGTTCTTGCATGACCCATAAGGGGAGTTCCCACTACAACTATTTACAGAGCCATAGTGGCTTATTGAAATGATGTTCTAAGATACTGTGCAAATATAAAGTGGCCAAGAGTAGTTGCCGTCGCCTCTTCATCAACTCCCCGCATTCCACTCTACAAAATCATCATCAACTCAATTAGTAAAATAAATAGACAGCACATAATTAACCATTACGCCTAGCTATCCCAATTGCAGCTAACCACTATAACAGGAGGGTGCCCAGTCTCGTAACACAATGAATGGTGCCAATACCCAATTTGCTCTCTCTTGATAAAAGGATGGTCCATTTGTCAACCCAAATGGCAATACCGTGTAACAATAGCAGCCCCATGGCGTAATAAAAGCTATCTTTGTGCGGTCTTTAAGAGCAATCTTCAATTGAAAATAGCCTTGAAAACCATCACACACACTGTACCTCTCATAACCTGCCACTGAATCCAAGATCTGATCAATGAATGGAAGAGGATATGGTTTCTTCTTAGTGGCTGCATTTAATGGCTTAAAATCTACACAAATCCTCCACTTTCCATCCTTCTTTGGACTGACTACTACCGGACTCACCCATTCTGTGGTCTCCGCAGGGACTATGAACCCTGCCTTCAATAACTTGTCCACCTCTTCTCGCAAGGCTTCCATTTGCTCTTGAGCCATCCTTCTTAGCCTTTGTCGCACTGTCTTAGCACCTTCTTTCAGCTCTATATGAATCTCTTCGCCCTTGAATCCTCTGATCTCTTCATATGAAGTAATGAACAAATCAGGAAAACTAGCCAGCATGTGCAAGTATATCTCCTTCTCCATAGCTGAGAGGTCTCCACTGATCATTTGTGTCATCAATTCCTGCTTCTTTGACGATTCAACCTTGGTCTGCATAAGTCCTTCAATCACTTCATAAGGCCCTTCACTTTCATCTTCAATCTCATTTGCAAATGCGACTACACCAGACTCCTGGATCCCTTTGTCCATCAAAAGAAATGCAACATCAACATTCTCATCACTGGTGGTAGTGCTATCACTGTCCTCATCAGTCACTGTGGAATAGTCTTCATCACTAGACTCATCCTCATCTTCATGAAGCTCCTCCAATCGTTTCCTTGTGTCCATATTATAAAGCTTCTTGGCACCTGTCTTTCCATAGAGGCTAGTTGTACCACGTCTCCAATCTTGAACAGCTCCCACTGCACGTAACCATGGTCTTGCCCAATATAATAGGATATGCTCCCAACCCTGCTGGCATCACATGAAAATCAACCACTGCCTTTGCATCATATGCCTCCACTTCTAAGCTTTTTACAACACCCAAACATTTTACTTTTTGATGGTTTGCCAATATGATCCGGAAGCCTGACACCCCAGTCACTGTGAGACCCATCTTCTCAACGCATGAGTGTGTTATGACACATATTTGGGCTCCATCATCCACATAACCTTGTCCCAGATTTTTTCTTTTATGCCACACATCTACTATTGGACAAATGTCTGGTAGCTCATCCATTGCTAACACCTTCACTGAACCTCTCTCTGGTTCTTTCTCCATTGGATTAACCATCCTCTTCCATTGTTGCTTTAGCTTAGTCACCATCTCTATAAGCTGCCCAAAAGTAACATCTGCCTTCCTGCTTGTCAAATCCTCCTTCAAGTCATAGCTTAATTGCCCATCCCCTAGTGGAAAATCTGAAACATGAAACTTGCGACGAGCCCTTCTTTTCCTCTTGGCCTTGACATCCTCGCCTTCATGGCTCTTTCCCTTCTTCTTACTAGGACTTGGGGCACTTCTTCCTTCCTTGTCCTCTGTGGTTCTCTTCCCAATACGCATCACTAATGTATCCTCTAGATTTGATGCCTTCTCCAAGGTGACTACACTTATCACTTTTGTCTTTCCCTTTTCCTCCTGAGTTAATCCACTGGTTCCTTCATCTCCCTTAATTTTGATGCCATAATCATTTGATCTAGTTAGCACCTGTCTTGGAAATGGATACATGTCTCCCCCCATCCTTGGTGGCTTATCACATTGCGGGATAATGTGGCCCAACTCTCCACAATTATAACATGTGGGAGTCTGCCTCCAGAACCTACCATTGCTTTGTCCAACACCATTCCTAGGTCTTTCTTCACCTCTTGGCTGATTTGCAAACCTCCCTCGACCTCGATTATTTCAGACTTGACCTAGCATGTTTAGGTTGAGATTATTCATCAAATCTACCACTTGCCTCATGTCTTGCCTTAGCCCATCATCTTGCACTGCTGTAGTGACCACTGCTGGCATAACCTGAGGAGTAACAGAAACCACTGGTTCATGATGAACCCCTGACATGCGACCTTGTAAAGAGTCCATAGGCTGAAATTCAGACCTCATGGGCAAAGACTCCACCCCTAACTGGCTCATTTTCCTCAGCTTCCACTCTTTGTTCCTTGCTACCTCTAGTGCATCTTCATATGTCCTAGGCTTCTTTAGCTCCACTCTCCAACGTATATTCTCCCAAAGACCAGCCAAGAACATGTCCTTCTTCATCATGTCAGGCGGGGGTACTTGTGGTGCTAAGGCCTTGCACATCCACTCCCATGCCAATGAGAACTGACGTATGTACGCATCTACTGGCTCACCTTCCTTTTGCACTAAAGTCTGTACTTCTTGCCACTTTCAATCCATGCCTTAGATTGTCCCAGCTCAATCTTACAGGTGGATTAGCCCCACAAAACTCTTCTTCGAATGCTTTGGACCAAGCTCGTTCATCACTCTTCAAAAAAATTTGGAGAAGACGTAACATCTGCGCAGGGTCATGAATCTGGTTGCTAATGCAAGCAACCTCCATCTTTTCCAAAAGACTTCCACATCTTCATCACTTCTTCCATGAAACTACGGATAAGAGAAAGCCATGGCTACCCAAGTTACAATGCTTTAAGAACCCGTTCGAACACACATGCAAGAACCCAAAACTTTTGACTGACTCAATTCCCAAAAACTTCAATAGAGCTCAACTTTAGATAAGGACAAACACATGCACATCAAATGAGTTTTCATAGTTGATCATCGGAATTACAACAGGAAAAGGACATTCCAGGATCTCTCTTAATCTTCTTGGCGCGAATATAAAGACTATGTGCTGCTGGAAAAAAAACTTTCTGGACACATGAACATTTATCTGGATTCTTTGAGTTAAATGAAATGGAGTGAATTGAGGTCCATTTTGATCATCCATTAAAGCCAACCATGCAGCTCCCAAGAAAGCACACCTGACTTATCCTCTCATTTTGTCAAAATTTTAGCAGCATAACAACATAAATGGCTTAAAAGACAAAAAAAACCAGCCATCATAACTTGGAAAAATTTTGGCAAAGTTTCCCCAGAAGTAGAGCAGTAAGAACCCAAAATATAGATTGTATATGTTTGCATAAACTGTCAACAATAGAACCCGAGCATCAAGTAGGAATCACTAGTACATAGCCTATGGTGAGGTCACAAAAGGGGTGCTCCAGCTACCTGTATCACCGAAAGGACCTCCACATTTGAGAATCCCCCAGCTCAATAAAACCTCACGCTAACGACCCTCACATGAAGGCTAATGCAAATCGCGTATAGTCAAGTCTCAGAAATGACTATCTTCCAGACCAAGTCTCAGAAATCGCTGGGACTGCCAAATAAAACCAAGTATGGTTACACAAAGGTGTACAATGGCAGTTTCCACAAGTAACGTACAGTACCAACAGACAATGCGCTCAAACAGGCGCCAATTGATGCATACCCACGGCAACTGCAAGTGACTCCCACTTGCCAATGTATCACTGAACTCTAGCTACCTGTACCTGTGTGAATCACTTGTACCTGAACCTGTTCTTGTAACCTGTAATCTGTAATCCCGAATCTCGAAGCTCGAAGCTCGAAGCAGAAGGTACTCGAAGAAGATCCTCCGTGGGGACGCCAAAAGAATGTGAGCGGGATGGAAACACACCGAACGCCTCTATAACAACCCGAAACACACTCTTGGGAAGATACAAACACACACTATGGGGCACCACTCGGCTGACACAACCCACCTGGCCGAGACAAAGAACACACCTATGGAGTGAGAGGAGAGAGACAATACGTTTACCCACTCCATACAAAGAGACACACACACACACACCCAAAAAATCAGCTCAAAAGAGGAGAATTTCTAATGTTTAGATTCAATAGAGCTTGGGCCAACACCAATGGGGCAAATAGCTCACACAATATGGGTAAAATATACCAGATACAATCACAAATTGGAGCAGAAGATTCGCTCATAGGAGAAACTTACACAGCCAAAACAACAGAAAAATAGTGCGGAATTTGGTAAAATGGACAGCGCCATTGTGTCCGGAACGGCCCAAAACGCCAGTCTACAATGTCAAAGTGCTCAAATCCGACCTCGGATGAGCAGTTTCCGGCCAAAACAGGCTCCAAAAATAGCAAAAACACAGTTGCGACTGTTCCTCCTCTTCTCTCCACTCTTTTTCTGGTCTTCTCTCTGTTTTTTCAGTCCCCACACTTAGCTTTAGTACTTGGGCACCTCAAACAGACCCCGAACATGCCATAAACTGACCTCGCAGTGCATAGTTGTCACCCTTTTGCATCATCTGCACACTTGGCACTCGGCTTTTTTCAATAATGCATCTCGCCACCACGTGAAGTGGCCCCAAAAAAAGATCCTCATGATGACCTTTCTGCATAAGTATCACAAGAGAACATCCACGTTGTGTCCGTACTCATCCACGTGCAACTATTGACCCCATTCGACCTCCAGACGCCACTAGATGCCATCTGACGTACTTGCTTACCTCATGTCGTCGGCCCTCGCATAGCTTCCTCGAGAAGTTTTACGCGCTACCAACTCCTCATTATTGTAGAAAAAACACATTGGTACTGGTAATAGTGAAAATCGATGCACTATGTACATGGTGTCCTACCTGTACACATGTGGGCCCCACGTAACCACCTGGCTATGGAAAATGGGCAATCCTTTATTAGATGCACCATGCATGTGTATGTATATATGTGCAATCCCTTGCTTTAAAAACTTCGTGACAACGCCAGGAACGCTATAGGAAAAAACGAGCAGAAAACAAAATGAGAGAGAACCTGATGCCCAGGATAAAAGATAAAACTCACTATCTAATGCTTGTCAAAGCAGAGGATTGTGTAAAAGATCAAGTATTAGGAAGATTCTCGAGAGTGCGAAGGGAAAGAAAACAAATACGAAAAGCTAAAACAGAAAACAAAATACGAAAAGCTAAAACAGAAACAAAATAAAAAAAATCTCAAAAATCAAAACAAGAAAAAACAAAAGACCTAGAGTGGACCAAACTGGAGTGTAAAAAGAAATATCAAGAACTGAAACGGTCTTTACGAGAGGTATGGATGACTGAGGATGAAAGTGACGGTAAGGAGGAGTCAGAAAAAGGAAACATGAATGTACCATCACACTATCAAAAATTCACCATCCAAGACAAAAAAATCATAATGACACCACCAGTCAGGGAAAGAACAAACCAGGAATCTTACGATGGGCCAGAAAATGCAAAACGGATAGACCTCGCTGAACCAAGTGAAAAGCCTCAGCCGGTCTATATCACAACTGATTTAGATCTTGAAGAAGAAGAACAGTTAACACAACTTCTCAAGAAGTATAAAGATGTGTTTGCATGGTCTTACAAAGACCTCAAAGGAGTTGATCCATCGATATGCCAACATACAATTCCTTTGAAATCAGATGACAAACCTAGCAAACAATGTCCTTATACATATAATGACACATTTGCTAAACGAATCAAAGAGGAATTGACAAGCTGATGGATGCTGAATTCATCTATGAAATCGAGCATAGAGATTGGGTGTCACCCATTGTGGTAGTCCCCAAAAAGAACGGAAAACTGCGAGTGTGTGTGAACCTCAAAAAGGTAAATGCAGCCACCATAAGGGATAATTATCCCTTGCCGATCACAGAACATGTACTTGAGAGGGTGGTCGGGAAACGAGCTTATTCCTTTCTAGATGGATTTTTAGGGTATAACCAACTGGCAATTGCAATAGAGGATCAACACAAAACAGCGTTTTCCACAGAATGGGGAATTTATGAGTATCGAGTTATGCCTTTTGGATTAACTAATGCCCCAGCTACCTTTAAAAGGTTAATGACGCATGCGTTCAAAGAATACATGAGAATATTCTTAGAAATATACATGGATGATCTTTGTGTACAATCTCTTCTACGAGAGGAACATATTGACCATTTACAAAAGGTATTTGAAAAGTGCAGAACATATCGAATCTGTCTTAACCCGGAAAAGTGAATTTTTATGGTTAGGCAAGGCCGCATCTTAGGACACATTATCTCAAGAAATGGCATAACCGCTGACCTAGACAAAATCAAAGTCATAGTAGACCTGCCCAGGCCTACTAACGTGAAACAAGTGCAATCCTTCATGGGACACTGCGGATATTATCGAAGATTCATATATATGCATGCATTCATCGCACAACCTCTGTATCATTTGTTAGTCAGTTTGGACTGGACTGAGGAGTGTGAAACTTCATTCCAAAAGCTGAAGAAAAACCTTGTATCAATACCTGTACTTAAGGCACCAGATTGGGAAAAGATATTCCATGTTCACATTGATGCATCTGCATATGCAATCAGGAGTATTCTAGCTCAACCTGGAGACGGAGCAATGGATTTTCCAATTTTTTATGCAAGCCGACAGTTAAATAGTGCAAAAAAGAACTACACAACCACCGAAAGAGAGGGGTTAGGAATGATTTATGCTGTAAAGAAATTTCGGCATTATTTGCTCGCAAACAAATTTGTGTTCTTCACAGATCATCAAGCTCTTTTGTATCTAGTAAATAAACCATGCAATACTGGGAGAATTGTACGCTGGTTTATTATATTGCTAGAGTTTGACTTCACAGTGGTAGTCAAAAAGGGTAAAACACATCTACGGGCTGATCATCTTTCAAGGCTGCAAAATGGGGAAGCTCCTGAAGGAGTAGACGATGATATACCTGACGCTTATCTGTTCAATATTGAAATGATACCCAAATGGTCTCAGGAAATTGTTAGTATTCTTTCCTTTGGAGGTAGATTTGATAACAAGGAAGACAGATCCAAACAACAAACAAAAAACTTCTAATTGATTGCAGGACGACTGTATCATCTAGGCTCGGACCAAATTCTACGAGTATGTATAAATCCAGAGGAATTTGAGTGTTATCTTGAAGAAGTACACGTCCAGGATTGTGCATTTCATTGTTCAACAATGAAAACACACCAAAGACTAAAACAATTAGGGGTTTATTGGCCAACTATGTATGCTGACACACATGCTTATGTTAACAATTGTACTATATGTAGTGCCAAACGACCGGTGGATCACGCGACATTGTTTCAAGTAAACATTGCACCTGCATGGAGTCAATATATCATTGATTTCTTAACAACAAGGACATTTCCTGAAAACATAACAAAAGCACGAAAAAGGGTTATAGAGCTGGAGGCTCGCAACTTTAATTTAATTGGGAATCAACTCTATAAGCGAGGAAAGGACAATCAACTTAGAATTTGTGCAAGTGAAAACGGATACCTGTTGATTCTAGAACACGCACATGGAGGTATAAATGGAGGCAATTTTTCAGGCGATAAGACGGCAAAAATTGTCTTAACCGCAAGAATATGGTGGCCTACATTACATATGGATGCTGAGGAGTTTGTAAAGCGTTGTGACGCATGTCAGTGCACCAAGGTGCCGATAAAGAGAGATGAGATGCCACTACGGCCAATGACGGGAGCAAGGGAATTTGCAAAATGGGGCATGATTTTGTGGGGCCTATTTCACCCCCCTGCATATCGCACCCATACCCAATATATCATTGTGGCTACAGACTATCTCACAAAATGGGCAGAAGCCAAGGCAACACAAAAAGTAGATGCACGAACCACTGCACAATTTTTGTATGAGAATGTCTTTGTACGATACGGGTTACCAATAGAAATTGTCAGTGATCGAGAAACACATTTTCTTAATGAAGTCATTGAATATCTGCTAGAGGAATTCATGGTCATACATAGAAAATCTGCTCCATATCATCCACATGCAAATGGACAAGCTGAGGCCACAAATAAAACACTATGCACGGTTCTCACTAAAATTGTATCAGAGTCAAGAACAGACTGGGATCAGCAGCTACACTCAACACTATGGGCATACAGGGTAGCTTACAAAACATCAATAGGAACGACACTGTACAACATGGTGTTTGGCCTAAATGCTATATTACCCATAGAGTTTTTAATTCCAACTCTACGAGTAGCGAAACGCTTAGAATGGACAGGGCATGAGCTCTCTTCAAGAATAGATGATCTTGAAAAGCTAGATGAACTTCGCTTACAAGCTGTAGCTTGGATCTATGCTAAAAAGAGAAGACAACAAGAGTTTTTTGACAAGCATGTGCGCACGAAAGAGTTCAAAACAGGTGATTATGTACTTGTTTATACCTTGAAGCAACATGCCAAGAAACTTAAAAAGCGAGGGATGGGAACCTTTCTCATTAGTGACCTATCACAAAGTGGAGCTGTCAAGCTTGCTACATTAGCAGGTGAAGAAATGCCAAACTGGATTAGTGGGTGTCGATTAAAGAAATATCATTTACCACTAACATAGGATATGCTTCAACAAATCCATCAAGAAAAACAACGATGAAGGAGAAACAGAGGGTACGAGAAGAAGCCCAAGCAGAAGCAAAAGAATACATTGCAAAACGACGGCTTCTACGACAACAACAACAATGTGGATCACCGTTGTGAATAAATGCTATTCGATTAACGAATTTTGATGAAGACACAGTGGAGCCTATAATTGCAGTCAAAGTGGGTAGCAATCAAGTTGAATCGACGGCATTTCTTGATTCTAGAGCTCAAGAAAATTTGATCTCTTACCGATTATAAAAACAGCTCAAGCCCATAGGTCAACTACATCCTACTCCACAAGTGCTGGAAAGTAGTACATCACATTCGCTGAAGACATTGGGTTGTACTATATTGCATGTACAACAACCACAATATATTTACCCACACAAGTTTTATGTGGTTGAGGATGAAAGCACACAACACCCCATGTTGTTGGGACAACCTTGGCAAAAAGAGTACAATGTATAGATAGATTGAAATGCGGACGCAGTCAAAATTCAGCATGCACAAGAACAACAGGTGGTAGCCTTTGCTCAGCAACCCCGGAAGAATCAGCTGCCAGCAATGCAATCACTGGATAAAGAGCCAAAACTAAAGGTGCCACGAAAACATAACAAGATACCCATGGAAAACAAAAAAGAAACTGCCAACCATGTTCACTACAAACATCCAACCAAACAGACCACAGTGTCAAGATCAAGGTTAGCAACACGCGACAAACAAGTATGGGTGTGGAAGGATAGAAATGACATGGCAGATAAACCAAAAGACACCAGAAGAAGTCAATTGAAGCAGACAGTTCAACCAAAAACCAAGGGAATAAAACAAATATGGATTCCAAAGCAAATGCTCAGCAACAACTTAAATGCGACTCGCATTTGGATCCCGAAACCGAAGCAACAGGAACTCCCTTCAATACAAGCAAGATCGGCATGCAGACAAACACAACATAGGACACTGGCAAACTGATCCATGTGGGTGCCAATCAACAGCAAAACATTGAGTACCGAGGAAGTAGAAAGAAACCTACAAAAACCTCGAAATCAAAGCTACAAATGGAAAGCAAAAGAGACAAAGACTATGGCCAATTCTGACACGAAAATTCTCTCCAAGGAGATGACTACGGCCATATCGACAATGGCGGCAACAAAACCGACTTTTGCACAGAAGACGATCAAACAGAGAGCAGTAGAGTTACAACTTTTACTTGCAAAGAAAATCTGCCGACCAAATCAACAACAAACAGGAAACCTCGACAGAGAATTCCAATAAGCTTATTTCTTATACCCTTCTCTTGCACAACATTAATTTTTCCATGCATTATATAGGGCCACATTACATGGCCAAGCAGTAGCACGAGTTTTCAACCCATGCATGGCACATACACCAAGGCGATAACTTGTCGTCCGGGAGGACTCCGGCTAGGAGAGGGGGAGGCGGTCTCAAATGCGGACCCAATGGCTGAAAGAGCAAAAAAGGGCATGTTTTTTGACTATTTTTAAGGGTTATCGTTTGATTGCAAAATTTTCTATACTAACCTAAGTTTATATGACCTTATACAGCATGAATCTACAAGTATCTGGGACCAAATGCCAAATCAAGTCCCTAGGTGTGTGTATATAAGTAAAAATAGCCATTTTTCGGGCAAAATATTGATAAAACGGAGAAATTCGACCATAAAAATTGCATGTGAGTGTATAAAGTGTTTTGCAGCGATGCTTTTGATTTGTTATGATTTTTTGGGATTTTTTTGGGATTTTTTGGGTTTAATTTGCTATTTTCCTTTTAATTTTACTAATTTTCGGCAGAAAAACTTCAAAAATACAAAAAGTAGGTGAAAAACGGTCGTAATGAAAAACAAAAAATATGGGAATGATTAGTAACTATAGGACAGCCTATGGTACAGTGGGGGTGCAATTATGAGACTAGAGCGGAAAGCGTATTTTGGCCAGATTTTGACCGAAACGTCAAATTTCTCGTAAACTGGGCAAATGGAGTCCAAATCAAGAAATTTTTGAGCCTAAACGGCATCTTGCCAGAAGTTGGGAGCACATGTCAAATTTCATGGAAAGTGGTTCGGGGACCCCCATTATGAGAAATTTTCACTTCATTTTAAGCTCATTTCTACTATTGACCTTGAGAGAGAGCTTCTTCCACCTAGAGCGAACAGAACTTCCAACAGCTTCTACGACGCACACGACTACCCGACGGGCTCCAGACATGAGAGGTAGGCTCACCACCTTGAGCTTTTTGCACATGTTTGTCGTTTTGTCGCGAAAACTAGCGTAGGGTTCACACAGAAAGCGAGCAATAGAGACCTACAAGTAGAAGTGACCACATAACGGCTAACCCAAAAACAATTACACTTCATCGGCAGCTTACCCTAGCATAGGAGACCACTTTTGGATGACCAAAGGTAGTAGAAAACCATCGGGAAAAACCCTAATTCCTAGAGCCCCGCAAGAGGCCACCAAATGGGAAATCGGCGGAAAGGCGCCCAAATGCTACCAAAACTCATGGGTATGAGCATCTCGACATGCTCGACAAGTCTATATAGCCCACATAACCATACGGTGACCCGAAGCGGCACTAAAATTCAGAAACGGCATCATACACACAAAGCGTCAAATAACTCTCGCGGCCAAACCTCATGTCCCTTTGCCACCAAACTTCACGAGCAGCTTTCCTAGACCATTGACAACCAAGTCCTATGGTGGTAGACCACCACAAGTCATCGAAGACATGTAAACGCAACCACAGGTGCTTCTAGAGCGACAAATTGCCAAACGGAGCTCCGGTGAAGCCAAAGTCGACAAAAACCATACGGCAAGGATCCCCAAGGGATCGGGAAGCTATGGAGACCAACATCAAGAAATTTCATCGCCGAAAAGCACTCAAAAAGTCATAAAACGGCTCGAAGGCTTTGAAATCCACACAAGGAGTTACTTTCTATCTATTTGACTTTTTTGTTGAAATAGGGCTTAAAAGGGACTCAGGGGGACTAAGGGCAGGCACCAGTAGCAGTCTCCACAAAAATCTCATCAAGAGACATCCTACGCGTAGGATGTCTCAAGGACAATTTTGGACACCAACCCCAACATCTCTCATCACACAAAGTTTCTGAAAGTCCTTTACATGCTAGCCACCAAGTTTCATCACATTTGGACAAAAATTGACCTCATATACACGAGAAAATGCAAAGTCAGGGCATAGAGGCAATAATGGGCCATAGACCTACCAAAACTTGTCCAAATCACATGAAACTTGCACAATACACTCATGGGCACATTGCCAAGCTATCTGTGTGGTCAGATGTAAAAAATGATGAAATAGACATCCTACGCGTAGGATATCTAAATGACATTTTTGTCCCACAGATGGTGTTTTTCAATTCCATATCTCTTCATATCACCTTCAAGAGCTCATATATCAAGTTTCAAGCCATTCCCATCACTTTTGGCCCCCAACACCTCCAAGATACACTTTTTGAGCCCAAAAACAGTACACATGGTCTTACCAACACCAATTCTTGTCCAAATCAAACTCCAAGAGCAGAGCCATGTTGCACATGACAAGAGCTATCCACAGAACAAATCTCAAGCTATTTTGATGAAAAAGACATCCTACGCGAAGGATGTCTCTAGCATTATTTTGACTTACTATGAAAAAACTGACTTCATAGGAGCAGTTACCATGGTGCAAGAAGCTCATATACCAAATTCAACCCATTTGAATATCATTTGCCACCTGTTGTGGACATCCTACCAATTTGTGAGCCTAAAAGCCTGAATCTGTCCAAAAATTCACT
Organism: Adiantum capillus-veneris; assembly: GCF_014529385.1. Lineage (NCBI taxonomy): Eukaryota > Viridiplantae > Streptophyta > Polypodiopsida > Polypodiales > Pteridaceae > Adiantum > Adiantum capillus-veneris. The sequence continues at coordinate 142,603,168 of NC_140936.1, forward strand.
TTTTGATGCCCAAACCCAATTCCAATCACATAGCCATGTTTCACACGCCAAGGGCCACCAGCCTGCCAAGTTTCACCAAAAACTGATCAAAAAGACATCCTACACGTAGGATGTCTAAATGATAAATTTTAGCCAGAAAGCCACTGTGAGCACATGCAGGGCTTCCCAAGTTCCTTCTACGTTTTATTTTCAATTTTCAAGTCATTTGGATAGTTAAAACTCGGTTTCTCAGCTGATATGGAAAAAACGCTAACTTCGGACTACTGAGTGCAACAGGATTCATGGCAGCCGCAAAATCACCTGCAAAGAAGAAGAGAATGACGCTAAAAGATTACTTGGAAGAAGTAGAGCCATTTGTCATCCTAGAAGGAACTCTGAAGCCAACCAGCACATGGATTCAGGAGGATTTGTTAGAGTCCAACGACTTGAAGATTTACCAAGGTGTGTTCAAAGATACTGAAGGAAATGCAATAGAGCTACCCATGCTATCTCGGGAGCTCAATGAGTTTGTCAAAAGCAAGATGGCAGAGTACCTGGGGAAGATAGATCTCCATAAATATTTTGAAGTTATGCCGACAGGAATTGACATCAAAAGAGTGTGGGAATTCATAACTACAATCAAAGAAGATGGAGTGGCCAGAGTCACTAATCTGCAGAGCAAGCCGAACACTATGATTGTAATCACACAGAGATTAGTGGCAGCCGCACTAGACCTCTCCAACAAAGGGGGTAGTGTAACCAAAAGAAGAGATGAAGTCAAGGTATACTCTGAAAAGAAGAGCAACTACACCTTTGAAGATATAGAAAACCCTAAAGTGGCGGTCATGAGCCAGCTTTATAACTAGTACTTCCATATGTGCACAAAGCAGCCGTAGAAGTACACAAATGCCGCCTGGAGCCATTGCTACCACCTTCACCTGGGCAATGCAGAAGAGCAAGCCAAAGGTGATTAATTATGCGGCTTATATCCATGACAATTTGGTGAAGATGGGCAACAAGAATCCCACCTACATTGTGCCGGGTGAGCTGATAACGAAAGTGATTTATGGGGCATTGCACGCCAAGGGAAGATGGTCTGACCCTCCATCACAGAATGACTGGCTAAGGCTCAAGGAAGATAAAGAGGATGAACCGCCCAAAGCACCCAGGGTAGCAACACGTTTGAAGCGCCGGTTAGAGACCGTGCAAGAGGAGCAGCTAGAGTTGAAGAAGGGAAAGAAGGAAACTCTACAAGTGCCAATCAAAGAGATCAAATCTTAGAAAGCTGCACGGCTTGAAAGATTAATGGAATGCTTCAGAGCCGAAAGAGCCCTCAAGGGAGATTTGAGAGAGATATGGAAGCCCTCACTAGAAGCAATTTCGGGGTCATCCCGAAGGGTGCACAGAGATAGGTTTGAAGATTACATCAAAAATTTTGAGATCCTAGATGCTACGGCAGAAAACATCCCTAACATCCCATTTATAGAAGTAGTGGATGAAGTACGACGACAGTTGCTAGAAGAGCAGGAAGGAAAGGAAAGAGAGCGGAAGACCAAGGTGGACCGGGACTTCAAGAAGAAGCCACCAACTCCACCGTCAAGCCCGGAGTCCAGCCCACTGCCATCACCACCTCCTCGTAGCCCTCCACAAACCCAACAACAGGAGGAGCTAGACACATCTGATGAACAAGAAGAATCAAAGCAAGAAGAGACCAAAGAGCAAGAGAAAAGAGAAGAAGCTAAGCCCAAAGATGAGCAACTAGAGCCAGAGGAAAGAAGGTTTAACACATTTCTTGATCTACTAGCTGCAGGATATTCACGAGAAGAGGTAGCCACAGTAGCATTTGACTTGGCAAGCACAAGGCCCAAAGAAAAGATGCAGAGCCTGCGGTTAGTGGAATTGAAAGAGATGGCCACTGATACAGTGGACCTACAGCCACCTACCAATGATTGGGATGTGGTGATGAACAAGCTAACCGGGCTCAAGGCAAAATCATTGGCCACGGAATGCGAGATTGCTAATCTCAAAGCCAATGAAGTTCTGATCAAATCCAAAGTAGACACACTACAAAGACAGTGCCAAGAGCAGAGAGAGAAACAAGCAAAGCTGCAAGCGAGTCTAGCCATGGCATTGCAAAGATGCCAGGAGATGGAACAAGAGAATCAGGCAGCAAAGCAAAGATTTCAAAGAGCTGAAGAAGAATACAGAAAACTCAGCAAGTCATTGACAGATGCAGAGAGGGAAAGGGACAACCTAACCCTACAACTTGCTGAAGAATCCAAGGAAGTGGAAACACTGAGAAATGCCAAGGAAAAGGCAGAGCTAGAGAATGAGGCGAGCCAGGATGAGGTAATAGAGCTTAAAGAACATATGAAAGTCAAAGATCAAACCATCCAATGGCTACGGGCATCTCTTGCCAGAGTCAGAGCTACTAGCTCGACTCACACTACTTCTGAGACAGATTTATATGAAGAGCAAATGAAGGAGCTCCAAAAGGAGTTAACCCTGGAGACGCGGCAAAGACTGATGTTGGCTGAGGGCTCAGTGGTTATGCAAAACCGCATGGAGAAGAAAACAAAGCCATGCAGAATGAGCTAGAAATCATCAAAAGAAAGCTCAAGGAGGCTGAAAAAATAAACGCAGATCTAAACGACCTCCTTGTGAATATGGGAGAACAAGCTGAAGCAAAAAAGAAGACATTTCAGAAGCAAATAGAAGAGTTGAGAGGCCAGTAGTAAACAGAAGAACAACAATTTAGCACTAGGCCAGCAGCTATGGAGGGAATAGACATAGAGAATGTGGCAGATCCGGTGGACACCACCATGCAAGAGGAAATCCTTGTAGGACCCTCACAAGAGCCACAAGATCTGACACAAGAAGAAGAAGAGAAGATGCAAACGGCAATAGAAGTAGCAGTCAAAGACACAACCAGAGAAGCTTTGGAATGGGATCAGAGGGTCTTTAAATTAATGACTATTCAGAAGATAGATGCCAGCAACCTTCGGCGTGAATGGCTATAGCCCTCTCTCCCATATCCTCTGCTGATATATGAACCTGCCATAATCAATAAGCGGATCATAGAGGAGCCACCAGTGCCAATGTACAAAGCAGACATCTCCAAGCCTGAAGGGGCCAAGTTGATAGTCGACTCTCAACCCAGGTGGAGAAAGGCATGGCTGACAAGTATCCTCAATATCTAATCCATTTGGTAGAGGCACCTAAAGTGATCAGAGATAACCTAAGTTTCTGTCCACTACCAAGGATGAGATGTGGAAGGCCCATGAGCTCTTGCAAAGAAGCCAACCCACTTTGTTGAATTATGTGAAGCTACCAGGCTCGAAGGTAGGTGAGAGAATAAGTGAGCAATACATGGTGAAAACCCTAACGGGCGCCATCAAATTGTTCACTGGCTCGCCTGACCTATCTTGCATCATGAAGAGAAAGATTTGCAAAACACTTTTGGAAGTCTTCGAGACATTCAAACCAGGCCAGGCAACAGACAATATCTTCTTCTTTCAAGATACATACAGATGTGCATACAATCTGACTGGTCAGCCTTCACACGAGGTGATACCTTGATACATGCATTGTATCAAGGATCATGTTTTTGCCATCCTATCATCTCCAGGCCTTTGAAGAAGCCTTCTACACTGGCTTCTTCACAATCAGCACTGACATATTCAACCTGACGCTACTAGCTCCACATGCAAGATATAAGTCACTACTCAAGACGAGAGAAAGTCTACGATGAAGAAGCAGCTCAACAGCCATGTCGGGGACGACATGAACAAGGAGGAGGGGAGTGTTAGAAGTTGGACACACCCTATGGAAAATGACTGCTCGGCGGATTATTATTTTTTGTAATTATTCATTTATTGAGAAAACCCGACATTTCACCTTTGTTAATATTGGGGCTTACAGAAGTTTCTAGATTGTATCCCAGTTTTGACATTTAGATTGAGTAGATGGTTAAATTGGAACATTAGGGTTTGAGATTGTAAGGTATTTATACCACTTTTTGACATTAATGAAAAACCTTTGTCATTTTAAAAAAGTGAAGTCTGTGAGTGAGCGTACTGTGTACGAGAGAGAGTGAGAGCTTCATCTTGACGCTACGCGTGCACCGGTGGTCAAAATCGAGTGCAGAGAAGTGCAGCGTGTTGCCCCCGACGAGAGCTACGCGCCAATACCTACATTGCGAGCGTACGGTCCGGTTTTGCGAGCTCGACCTACGAGCTTCATCTGGTGATTCGGTGAGCATACATTGTCCGTTTTTGCATTTCAGCATATCCACACATTCGCATTGAGTAGAGCTACACATTAGGCACTTTAGTTTTCGAAAACAACGACCTACAAATTTCAGCCAGACATCCTACGTGATTTTGCACCAGGTGTCTTGGGTTGGGATTTTGGTCCATGGACCTTAGGGAGAGCGACCTATTGGTTTTTAGTAGGGTCTCCTTCAAGTTTTGTGGCGTTTTGAGACCGTTTGATGAGTATTTGGCTCTAGAAATCGTTGTAGGAAATCTCCTCTTATGCACTCCTGAAGGCTGTAGCTTAGACATTGGGTAGAGACCTTTGTAGGAATTAGTCGAGAGTCGGTCGAGTGTAGATTGACACCCTATGCTTGCTTCCACGCGTCTGCGGGTCGAGCTTCGCCCTTACATGACAAATCTTGTTAGGTGAGTTCTCGTTGTGCTGACGTCCGTCGCGACGTATCTATCCAACACCATGGGATTCTCCAATCTCCTCACCTAGAAGAGGGAGTGCCTATGAAAGCTCCTAGTGAGATTTCTAAAAGAGGTCTCTCTATGGTGAGAGAAGAGGAGTACCCATACGAAGGGCTCAAAAGCTTACAAGTTGATGGGGTAACTCCCTCACAAAGGAGAGACCAAATCTGAAAGGAGAGCCCAAATCTCAATGGTAGAGCCCCCCCCCCCAAAAGAACGAGAAAGAAGTGAATCTCCCGCCACCTCGACAGAGATTGCACCACGAAGACGGCGGGCAAAATGCTCTCCAACACCCCCTAAATGGAGAAGACCATTGCATAGTCCTTCTCACCATAATTCAAAGAAGGAAGAAAGGAAGTATGAGAACAAAAAGGCGAGAAAGAGGTCACCCTCTTCTCCATCTTCATCATCCTCCTCCTCTTCTAAAGGAAGTGATGGTGCAGCTCCCAAAGAACTCAAAAGGAGAGGCCATAGGAAATCCTATGCCGCTTGGAAGAGGTCGTCCAAGCTCGAACAGTTCAAGGAGGGAGGAAAGAGTATGTCTTTTCTTACCTACGATGGCACATTTGGTGCTACGGACAAAGTCTTGGCCTTTATTCAACAAGTTGATGCGGCATTCAGAGATGAGGGCTTCATGGAGTCCTCTAAGATACGTCATGTATCCATGCATCTCCAAAAGTCCGCGAGGCAATGGTGGCCTAGCCTACGAGAAAACGGTGAAGCTCCACGAACATGGAAAGCTTTAAGAACTTCCATTATAAAGTAGCTTTTGGCTAGCAATGCCAAAGACAAAGTGCTCACCAAATAGCAAAGCTTGAAGCTCTCTCCCTACGAATCTATTCACAAATACGTAGACAAGCTTTGGGATTTACATCTCAAAGCCATTGTCTAAAAAAAGATAGATTTTGGAGAGCAAAAACAACAATTTTGTGCGGGTTTATATGAAGATATTGTGGAGTATGTCAACTCCCAAAGGCCCCTGCTCTATTTCAGCGGTCATACACCATACTATGGTGGCTTCACGAATCAACTTCCAACAAGGGGCTAAGAAAAATCTTAAGCCCATGGAAAGCAAAGACCGTAATGAGCCTAAGGGGAAGGACCATGTTCAAAAGTCTCCCAAGGGCAACTTCGACAACAACAAAGCTAAGGAGAAGGGAGTCTACAAAGGCAAAAATAGACTCTCTCTTGAAAAGCTAGAGCGTTATCACAAGGATAACCGTTGTTTCAAATGTGGGGAGCAAGGGCATGCTTATCGTACTTGCCCACAAAAGAACACATGCAATGAACCTCCTAGAGCTCCATAGTTGAAGTTCAAGAAGAAGATGCTCATAGCAAAGGATCTCCTCTATGCCATGCTTGGGGAAAGGTAAGAGAACAAAATGCTTTCATTCTCTTTGACAATGGCTCTACTCATAATTTCATATCCACGGAGTTGGCCGCTAAGCTAGGCATCCAAGCCTTTGAGATGGGAAATACCCTACAAGCCGATGGTGCTTTCAAGGGAGAAGAAGTCCCAGTTACTCCCTTAATTGGGAAATCGAGGCTTTATGTCCAAAGCTATGTGGACAAAGAGGATTTCTTCATCTCTCCCCTTAAGCATGAGGACGTAGTCCTAGGGGCACCATGGTTTGATCGCATGGCGGCCAACATCAAGTCCCTAAAAGGAAAATTTACTTTAATTATAGGGACAAAGACATGTACATATATGCTAACAAGTCAGGTAACATTATACCTCTTGTACATAAGCAAGCTTTTGATAAATCAATAAAGAGTTCTATTTCCGTGTACATGATATTTGTAAAAGACTCTCAAAATGAACCTAATGTTTTGTCAAATAAAAATAAAGGGAGTCAAAAAGAATTAGGGTTATATAATTTCCTTAATGAATTCCAAGATGTTTTTATTGACGACATCCCTAATGAATTGCCTCCAAAAAGAGAGTATGATGACCATGCAATTGAGCTTCTTCCAGGAAGATCACCGCCTAATAAACCTCCTTACCGAGTTTCTCAAGCTCAACAAGAGGGAATTATGCGGCACGTGCATGAGTTGGTTGAGAAAGTAATGGTTAGGCCTAGTTCATCTCCATTTTGTTCACCATTTTTATTAGTGCAAAAGAAATATGCCACATATCGTATGTGTGTCGACTATAGAGCACTAAATAGGATCACTAATCAAAAATAGGTTTCTCGTTCCGTGGGTAGAAGACCTTTTTGATAAGATACAAGGATCAACCTACTTTAGTAGGATTGACCTAAAAAGTGGCTATCACCAAATAAGGATAGTGGATCAAGACATTGTAAAGACCGCATTTCGCACTACATTTGGTCTCTACAAATTCATTGTCATGCCTTTTGGCTTAACCAATGCACCAGCTACATTCAACCACATGATGGAGAAGCTCTTTAGGCCTCACCACAGTTACACTGGAGTGTTCTTTGATGATATAATCATCTACTCCAATTTCTTGGACGAACACAAACAATACCTCCGGGTAATTTTTCAAGTTCTGCGAGAGAATAAGCTTTACATAAATCAAAAGAAAAGGTAATTTTTCTTACAAGAGATTCAGTATTTAGGTCATATTATCTCTAAAGATGGAATCAAAATGGATCCATAAAAGTTAGAAGTAATAAAAGCATGGCCTAATCCAAAGAATCTACATGAATTAAGAAGCTTTATAGGTACGTGTGCATACTATAGATGCTTCATAGAAAAATTCTCTCTCATAGCAGGACCATTGCATGACCTAACAAAAAAGAACATTAAGATGCATGGTCTACCAAGGAGAACAATGCTTTTGAAAAGCTTAAAGAGAAGCTTATCTCTCAACCCGTGCTTACACTACCGGATCTCTCAAAGCCATTTGAGGTCCAATGCAATGCTGGTGGTGATTGCCTTGGAGCCGTGCTTCTCCAAGAAGTGCATGCCATAGCATATGAAAGTTGAAGGCTCAACCCAGTTGAGCAAGCTCTAGGCATATATGAAAAGGAACTGTTAGCAGTTCTACATGCCCTAGACACATGGAAGCACTATTTATTGGGGACTCCTTTCAATCTGCAAACGGATCACCAAAGCGTTAAGTACTTCATGATGCAGACCAAGCTCTCCGACAAACAAATGAGGTGGGAAAATTTCCTTTCACAATTTCATTTTCATATTGCTCACATTGCTGGCAAACGTAATCAAGTAGCCGATGCACTCTCAAAACGACCAAGAGTGAACGCAGTATCAATAGCAACTCACAATGATCTATTTGATATGATAGATGAGTATGCTAATGATCCCAGTTTTAAAGATGTGACATTAGCCCTTGCACTAGGGAAGAAAATGGAACCATTTACCCTACAAGATGGTTATCTTCTCTATGGTAATAGGCTATGCGTTACTAACTCACTACGTGAGTAAGTAATGTATGAATCTCATGCTCCTCCATATGCGGGGCATAGAGGGATTCAAGCTACCCTAAGAGGGATAGAAATGTACTTCTATTGGCCTACCATCAAAAAGAATATGCAAGGTATATTTCAAAATGTGTGGTTTTCCAAAAGATGAAGTTTGATAGAGGGAAGAAACCTGGTTTGCTTCAACCTTTGCCAATCCCTAATTCACCCTAGGAGAGCATATCCATGGATTTTATCTTTGGATTGCCTAAGTCTATCCATGGGAATATGGGAATATGGAAAACAGTAGACAGGTTCAACAAACAAGTACATTTCATACCTGTCAAAAAGACTATTAAGGCCCATCAAATGACAACCCTATTTATACCACAAATCTTTAAGTATCACAGCTTGCCAATGTCAATAGTGTCAGATAGAGATTCTAGAATGACCAGCAATTTTTGGAAGGATCTCTTTGAGAATTTAGGTACAAGGCTAAATTTCTATTTGGCCTATCACCCGCAAATGAATGGCCAAAGTGAGATAGCTAACCTAACAATTCTTGATCTACTAAAAGCTTATGTCACTGAGATAGATCAAAGGTCCCAATGGGAGAAGTACTTACATTTAGCGGAGTATGCTTACAAGACCACATTACATACATCCACCAGAAAAGCACCTTTTGAGGTAATTGAGGAAAGATAAAAAAGTCCCCTGCTACTTAGCTAGAGATGAATATATCCGTGACCTACAAGAATCTTTCCAAAAGATTAAAGATGATATATCCATCTCACAGCAAATCTGAATTCCTATTGGAACTTTTAGTCTTTTGGCCAATAGGAATTAAGCAAATTTAGAAGTTGCTTAATTCTCATTGGACCTTTTGACTGTCCAATAGTCTTTTAGGGAGACTATTTCTTATTGGTTTTTAAGCATTTATAAAATAAAAAATTTAGTTTACACTAGTTGAGCCCTCATTACTCCACCTCTATGTCCATCCAATAGGATTCAGGCACGAATTGGGGTTTTCCTGCATGCCTGACATGTGTCCGATTTGCTTTGTGAAAAGTGGTGTGTGTGTGTGTGTGTGTGATTCCCAATCTGTGCTCTTCCCAGCTAGCCCTCTCCTTTGTCTTCTTGCTGATTGTCTTTTGTTGACTTCTAGAGTTAGCACTTTTAGTCACTAAGCCAAGTTCCCATGGCCTATGAACTTTAGAGTTAAAAAATTGGAATTTTGCCCTATGGAAGTCTTAATGGGGTTAAACCTAGGGGTATTTTAAACTCCATTGATGTACTATGCTCTTTAGCAGACCATCCCCATCTGGATCCTCAATTCCCGTCTTTTGGATCCCCTGTTGAGACCGGTCTGGCAGCCTTTCCAATATCCAATCTTTGCTCCCCCCTGGTATTTTCCTATATCATTTGGAGAAAGTAGATATTAGGTTTTTATGACATTACCTCTCTCTTGATATCATAGTCATCCTCGAGTATGAGGTAGAGAAGATAAAGCCTAATCACTAGTCTGTTTGCTAGCGGGTAGAAGATCCCTATTTTACCCTACGATATTGTTCCAAAATGGATGACTAATCCATTTGGTGCTTGAGAGACTTAGCTGCCACAAGCATGTTTGCTCATTAGTCCATATCAATCTTCCATGGTAGAGTGACAAGCTCTACTTGGTGTTTGGGAGACGTCGTCTCCACAAACATGATCCTAAGAATGCATACTTCTTAACATTTGTGCACAATAAAGAAAAGGAGAGTCTTAAAAGACAAAAACATTGATCATTTAAAACATATTTACATTTTCTTACTCTAGGGAATCATTGTAAGCATTGACAAGGTTTAGGTTATCCTTTAATTGTATGCCTTGCATCCATCTAGCATCTTCAAAAGGATAATTCTTAACTTGATAAGATACCGTTGGATAATCTTAACGCCTCTCAATACCTTGTCTTCATGTCGGAGAATGGACTCGGGCTGCAGTACCTCTTCTTGGTCTTCAATCTCCAGTGGGTCTTCTATGGTTGCTTCTTGGGGTGGCTCTCCTTGGTAAGGCTTTAACATGCTCACATGGAAAGCGTTGTGTATGAGCCAGTGGTTGGGCAACTTGAGCTGATAAGATGTCTCATTGATTGGCTTAAGAATTTGAAAGGGGCCATAGTACCTTTTAGCTAGTTTAGCATAGTACTTTTGGTGTCCCGTAGGATTCTTTCTCGTCGTGTACCTTAACCGAGCCTTGGTAAATTTAAGCAGGACCCAATCATTTTCTTTAAAGGTCGGGGCTCTTTTGTGCTTGTTAGCAGCAGCCTTAAATTGGTTAATTGTACAAGGTTTAGTCACTTATCTACCAACACCCAAACCAAGCCGACCTCTATTGGTGATTGGTAGACCCACAACTAAGCTGGTAGATATACTGCACATAAAGTACCAAATGCTTCATAAGCTATCAATTTCATGAATTTGCATGTTGCTCCAAATTAGTAAACACTAGGGGCAAACACCTACTATGCATGCCTTCAGCAAAAACTAATCCAAACCTGCATTTTCATGACTATAACTACCATGTGTGTGGCAAATGTGATGCTCATAGCACACACAAAACAGGAGGGTAAATAGTTATGAAAAGAAACTAAATACTTCATGCTGCAAGCACTTGCAAGACTTGATAAAATGTTTGAACCATAGTAGAATGTGAAACATAAACTACATCTAGTACAAATAATGAAACATTTTCATTAACAATACATAGCCTTGCTATATGCATAAACAACCATCTGTTAATGTTTTTGAGCAGCACTTGTAATCTTTAAAGTCATTCTAAGTACTTGACAAGTTTTGGCCACTCAAATTGTCCCTGATACTATGAGCTCAAAATGGCCTATAAAATGGATTTGACAACACCTCGAGAATCTATCGCAACACATAATTGAAATAACAGGCATCAATGTTAGTCTTGGAGACTCATATTCTCTACATGTGGAATATGTCTCGGATAAGGAGGTCCAAAAAAATAACATCCTTGAAGTATGAGATGTACTTGTGTGTGGAGATAACTGTGAACACTCAATGACATGAGTGAGAGGTCCTTCATAAACCTTGTTGCACATTGGCTAAATTGAACTCCATGAGTTCATAGATCATGTTGCCCCCCTTGTGAAAACATGTGTCAAACAAAACCCTACATTTAGGTCTATAACTATAGGATGCAAAAAGTACCAAGTACACTACTGTCCCATAATTATTGCTCCTCATGACCTTCTTATGTGTCTTAAGAGCAAAATGGACGAAAGCATTCCGGCATATTCATCCCACTTGGAAACTTAATCAAATTACATGGAGGAATAAAATAACACCAAAATAAGTCAAAACCCTTAAGTTAGATTCTACATCATGTAAAGAGCTAAAATGATGACTAATGTAGTCTATTGTGTCCTATAAGTATTGTAATCAGCTTGTAAAGTTGAACTTATTGACTACCATTGGTAGATTCTAGACTTTTCTCCTTGAAAGTACAACTGTGAAGAGATCAACCAATGACAATCAACACGCATGAAGTGATTTGGAATTAGCTGGGTCATACCCCTAAAAATATCACTCCTATAGCCGTAATCAATGCTATATATTAAACAATAGATCTTTATAATTTGGAATTGTATTCACAACTAGAGCTTGAAATAATCATATCTCACCATGAACAGATGAGAATGATTCTCAACACCCCAAGAAGATAGTCATACTAAAGTTTCTTGGGTGTTCAAACAAGAGATCACCGGCTATGAGGCTCTCTTAGTCTATTCATATCACCCCTTGCATTATTTGCTCGAGTGGAATAAATCCTGCCATACTGGCATGCCATCCATGTATATCAACATGATAATGATACTAAGCCCTTGGCTACAATATCAGTCTCAACACTTTGACCCAATGCTATATGTGCCTTGCACAATTTGTAGTGGCACGAATATATCACAACTCGAAGTTTTAAAATGTAAAATGTGAGCTTATATTTGTATCTTTCAAATTCATCAAACCTATATACCATGACTCTTGATCCAAATAAGTCAAATTGTAGCACTGTGGCATGAAAATGATATGTCAAAGCACTTTGTTTTGCATAGCAGGAATTTTTTTTCCGAATTAAAAGCATTAGGAAAAAATTGGACTCACAAAGGGGCCCTTTAAGGAGTTTGACTTTACCTCTCTCTACCAAAGCAGGCGCATGGATAGTTTCTTGCAAACAAACTCCAAAGTTGGCGGAGGTTTGACAGTTAGAATGTCCTCTTCAAGCTCTATCTATTGATATATAGCACGCCATGAGATTCCTCATATTTTAGAAGATTCTTTTTTTGATTCACTTAGATTTTGATAGAGTTGTCACATCATATGTGAATCAAAAAAAGAATCTTCTAAAATATGAGGAATCTCATGGTGTGCTATATATCAGTAGATAGAGCCTGAAGAGGACATTCTAACTGTCAAACTTCTGTCAAATTTGGAGTTTGTTTGCAAAAAAATATCCATGCGCCCGTTTTGGTAGAGAGAGGTAAAGTCAAACTCCTTAAAGGGCCCCTTTGTGAGTCCAAATTTTGCCTAATGTTAAAGACATGAAACAAGAACTTAAAATTGTCTAACCTTGTCGCTCCTTGGAAAGCAGTTGCCTTCGGTTGAAGCTAGATCATAGTAGGGTATATTGATAAATACAAAGCTATCCAATGTCCCTTTCATGCCCTCTTGGCTTGGTTTATTCTTACCTCTAGTGAAAAAGCATATAGACATGTTGCAAAGTTCCCCAAGTTCATATGCTAATATCATATTTTAAACTTTGGCAACTTCTATGCAATATGCTCTAAGTTGAAGCCTTGTTTTGCCTAGATACATGAAAAAGATAAGATAAGATGGAGCCCATGCTCATGTCCAATAGCTTTTCATGCTAATAGCATATTCCAAACAAAAATTTGGAATCTTCTATGCAATATACCCTAGTTGAAGCCTTGCTTCACATAAATACATGAAAAATATAAGATAGGCTAGAGCCCATGCTCATGTCCAATAGCTTCTCGTGTTAATAAAAAGATGTCAATGCAAAAGAAAATCAGCATTGTGGATCTTTCATAGAGAAACGACCTTGCCAAATCATGTAGCTTATTGAGAATCATGAGATTGCCCAATAGTATTAAAAGAGCTAGCTTCTGAAGGTTAGCTATCAAATGTCATCTAAATGCCAAACTCCACTTGACCAAAGAAACCTTTGCTTGTCAAGTTGGCATGATAAAAACTTATGCAAAATTAGTTCAAAGTTGTAAACTGTAACTTTCTTTCTAACTTGCTTGAATTGATGCCTTTGGTATAGAAAGAAGTTGTGGTGCACCCTAGACCATTGTCTTGATCAACGAAGTGCAAAAATATTTTGCCAAGGAGCCATAAAAATGCAAACCCCAAACTTGTAGATGGAGAAAGAGAGATGTCTACCAGATTCTTGAATTGAAAAGAGCCAGCCATGTTGAACATCTTTGGACCCTTCAAAAAGCTTAGCAATAGGCCTTGCCATACTAATAGCTCCAAGTATCTGTGACCTCCGTGGATCAAGAGTTAGCATTTCCGATTGGCCTTTCTTTTGCATCAAAAGTTAACCTCTTGGAAATCTTTTGCAATATGAAATCATACATAAAGCTAAAAAATCAATGAAAATAGGAAGTCTCAAACTTGATGGTCCTACTCAATTGAGGTGCTCTGGTCAATGGATTGCGTGAGGAGAATTTGTGCTTCATATCGATTTCATTTCTCACTCAAGCTTTGCTTGTGACTATGGCTAGACTGTGTTTTGATGAAGTACTTATCCCAACTAGCCTTTCCATCGTAATAACCAAACAAATCTCAATCAAGAAGAAAATTGATAAACTCTTTGTAGAATGCATTCTTTCATATGAAAAAGCACGCAGTTTTGTGTTGGTCCACATGCCACATTCCCCCTCCTAAGAGCTTCTACACACAACGGTCTTCAACTTTGACCTTCCTTGCTAAGCAGTCTTGCACACGACCTTCTCCACCACGCCTTCATCTTGACATCTTTGCATGAGCATGAAAGCCATGAAAGCCCAAAAGGCCTAAGCTCTAATACCAATATGAGACTGCAGGAAGTCTAAATGCCCACTCTCCACCCAACTGTAGTCTCTTATAAACACCCCCGCGAGTCGCATTCAAACTAGCTCGTGGCTCTAGCCCTTGGCCTTACATTGAGGTGTTACCTATTTAGAGCTAGAGATAAATCAACGAGTTAATTTTTAAAAAACTAATAGCAATAATTTAATTTGCTTAAGTCACTTGACGAGTTATTTAAAAAGAATAACAATTTCTCATTTTTAAAGTAACTCATTGAGTTATACATCGAAAGCATGATTGCCACGGAGGACATGGCACGTAACTTGCCCAATTATGTGGCGGTCCGACTTGATGGGTTGGGTTTTCCATGTCAATCCGACTTCAAGCACTACATCATGCGGCCACGTAACTTGACAAGTTACATGGTGGCATGACTTGGCACTTGAAGCCGGATGGCGTGGCAAACCCAACCCCCCAAGTCGAACTGGCATGTAACTTGACAATTTATGTGGCATTTCCTCTCTGGCAGGTGTAGGTAGCCGAGGTAGCAAGTGTCACAGGCCACGTCGAGTTACCAGGAAAATCACCGAGTTACGTGGTGGCTTCAATGTGTAACTCGGTGAGTTTCGGTTAAGGCCACACAGTGGACAAAGGTGCCTCTGGAGCAAGAGTATCACTTCAAGTTATCTGTATCATGGATGTCACACTTCGGGGGAAATTGTAAAAAGTGGGTACTCTTGATCATGCGTACACCCTTTTCAAGATGTCTTATATGTAGCCAAATTATTCAAGCTACCCAATCTGTGTGTTGTCATCCGTGGTGCTACTGCGACTTTCTTGGACAAAGCTTTCTCTAACACCACTATTAAAGGTGACTCTTTGCTCATTGATTTTCACTCTAAAGTGTCACCTATATGACCACATTGCTCCATAATTGTGATACTACAAGCACATAAAACAATACCAGCCTTACTATATAAATGGTGTCATGTGGATTACAATAAGAATCATTGAGTTTCATTACATGCCAATCACAAACCCTCGACATCTCCTCTTCTTCTTTGTTTGCGGGTCGCCGTGACTGACGTCCATAGCATAGCTCTCAAGCATCAACATAAAATTATCGATACAGAGGAAGCGACTCGGATGAGGCATGGAAACTCACTAGGATGTCAACCCTAATGAAGTGAGCTCGAAGAGATGCAGCTACTAACTCTACAAACAAATCAATCACACTAAAGCCAAGTAATCTGCCTATGTCCTTCTACACAGCTCTATAGTCATCACGCCCGTTCACCATGCAAATCATATTGGAATCGCATGAAACTTGAAGGGAAGCTACAGGGGACTATCAAGAACATATCCTATCACTGTCACGACATTCTGGGAAGGTACATGCATCACGATCGTTCGTCCCAAAGTATGCAAAAACAGTAAACGGATGACCCTAAAGGGTCTTTTTTGGGTCCCTAAAGCCTCTCCTAGGGTCAAAACAACATAAAATACGCATATAAACACTCAAAACAGCGATTTAAGGCCTAAACGGATGCGTTTGAAACCTTCAATGAATCTTGAATGCTTACACTTGAATGAAAGAGCAGAGTAAGAGGAACACAATGCAAGAAACAAAACTGAATTTGGATTACCGTAGCCACAGATGCAATGATTACAAGTTGGAGCAAAGAGGTAGCTCTCTATGCGTAACGCAATAGTCACTTATCTTCAAAAAAATAATCTCCCTTTCCCACTAACCTTAGTGTATGATATACCTATGGCTTTCTAAAGTGGCCGGCGGCCAACTTCTCATGGACCTTTACATACTTCATTGGAAAAATTACATCTTTGACTTAGACTTGACATAGATGATTGACATTAGGCTTTACAGGGTTTGATGTATTAAACATCGGAAAAATAATGTGACCACATCAAAACTTTGGCCGGCTGACCCAACAGGCGCCTTGGCTAGGTGGGCACTTGTATGTTGTTATCACCTCCAAACACTCCCCCCTTCCTAGCTCGTGTCGTCCCTTGACACGACCATTTGTAGTCTGGTCTTCTTGTTGATGAGACTCCCCCCTTCCTTGATTGAGTTATAACTGGCATGTTTTGCTTGTTCAAATGGGGTTCCCATTTGCCTTTGATTGATGAACATGTGTTCTTTGTGATTTGGATGTTGTGGATGAGGCATTTGTGCATGTTGTTGCACATCCTGCTTTACCTTTCCATTTGCGCAGTTGGTCGATGATACCAGCTTCTTTGGATACTTTGCCTCCTAGTGCAGTTGACTTTTTATTGGAGCTCGTATCTCAAAATGTTTGAGACTTTGACATTTGTGCACTGGCATCTCTAATTTGATTTTCTTTGCCACTTTGTCAATCGAGCTTTGTTGGTATCTTTGAAGATAAGAGCTGTGCTTGTCGAAGCGTAGTTGAGAACAATGTAGCCCCACTTTATCTCTTTGAAGATCGTGTAAAAAATTATTTATTGGTTTCATTTGATGGAAGGAATATATACAATAGAATAGTGATGGGTGTTTCTAAATTAGGGTCTAGAACCTGAATGACCAAAAGGAAAAACCCAGTGGGAAAAATTCCTTTGGTATACACTCTTATTGGGGTTGAACACTTGGAAGTTGAGTACCTGTTCATGCAAGGTGAGTGCTTGGGAGAAATAAAGTAAGAGTGTGTAATGCAAGTGCCAATTATGGGACACTCTATATGCACACAAGAGTTCTTTCAAGAAAATCATGCGGTGTGAAAAAATGAGTTGTTGGGTGCTTCAAGGAACAAATGTAGCACATGTGATATCCAAGGACATCTCAATAGCTTCCATATTTTCAAGAAGGGTTTTTGCTGTGGAAGCTTTTCCACTCATTACTCACTATGCATAGTGCGTGAGTGTCTTTTGGATTCTCTTCTTCACTTTACCAAACTTAAAATACATAGACTTGGACTCTTATGCTCACCTATACCAGCATGAGTGACACGACATAAATATGCTCAACTCCTCCACCTTGAGCAGTACCTAGGATAGCTAAGACTCTTAGACCACAGCGAATATTACTTGAAGCTTTGGGACTAATGCCTTGCTCATTTAGTGGCTCAGCTGCCCGACTCTTGACTTTTATGCCATGTATTTTTAATGGCGACTTGGACTTACCTATTCATGGCCTGAAACCCAATGCCATAAGTTCTTGAGATTAAGTCCTCTATCATTGCTTTGGTCTTTGGATGCCACCATCTTTTCAAGTAAGTTGGCATACTTTGACTCCTCTAGCTTCTTTTGTTGCATGGGATGTTCCGTAAGGAGGCCACATTGTTGTACCTTTACTTTTTCTTCTTTGTGAGGAGCCTGAGTTTTCAACAGTGGTTTTGGGACCCACTTTGTTCTTGCTTCATGAGTTGCTCCCTTGACTTAATGGACACTAGGCTTTTGTATCCATACTTGGCTATTACCATTGTAAAAGCCTTGATTTTGTAGTAGAAGACGAGGAATCCATTTTGAGGTTGTTTCTCCCTTGGTTGTGCTTAGTCTCCATTGGCTCTTTGTTGTTGTTGATTGTCTTTGTGTGGGGTCCTTTGCTACTTGGTTGGTCTTAGTGGCTCTAGGTTGAGCAACTACTTTGGGTAACCATATTTGGGTGTTACCTTCATAGAATCCTTGTGCTTCAAGTACCTTGACAGGAACCATTCTATTCTTTGTCTTCATTTGGTCTTGTTGGGTAGCTTGATAAATCTCTGACTTTGGTACCCATATTTTTTGTATTGTTTGCTTCTTTGAAGCTCTTTTCTTTTTCTTCTTCTTTCTCCTAGTTGAGTTGGTTATCTTGCGTTGAATACTCAGCTTGTTCGTTGTGGGGTTTCTTTGTAAGGGTGAGACGTTCCATGCCGTTACCTTGGGCTTTTTGGCCCAAACATCATTTGAGGCCACCCACCTTGTTGCCTTTTTTTTTTGAGATTGTTCTTGAGAGTGTATCCAAATTGGATCTTTGACTTTAATGTGTTCCTCGGATACCAACACCTTCTTGACATTTCTTTGCTTCTTTTGGAGATTTTGCTGCAATGGAGATTTAGGTTGCAACACCTTTTGTTTAGGGATCCAT
The DNA here is from genome assembly GCF_014529385.1 of Adiantum capillus-veneris. Classification (NCBI taxonomy): domain Eukaryota; kingdom Viridiplantae; phylum Streptophyta; class Polypodiopsida; order Polypodiales; family Pteridaceae; genus Adiantum; species Adiantum capillus-veneris. The sequence continues at coordinate 142,621,466 of NC_140936.1, forward strand.
TGCATTGTTGAAGCTTTCGTTCTTGACGTAGAGGCTTTGCTTGAGCTTTGATGTGGGCTTGTCGAAGGTAAAACTGACTTGCGAGGATGATCTTCTTCAATGTTTAGTTTGGCCTTAGCTTTTTCTGCTGCAGATGGTTGTGTCTTTTTTTTTTATGTCTCTTGGACCCGTCTTTGTTGTTGTTGATGATGGCTTTTTGTTGCTGCCCGAAGAAGATATTCTTCCAACTCTTTGTTAGTACCAGACTTTCTTTGATGTGATGCGAGTCAACTATGTTGAAGCTGTCTTTGAACTCCCCATGACTCATCTTGAGTATTGCCTCCGCTATGCCAAAACTTCACTACAAGAGGTTGTGTGCTCTTGTGACGCTGTTAGCGACGGAAATACACTGGGTTTTTATAACCCCCGGCGTCGCTAAAACCGTCGCTAACAGCGTCGCTACGAGAGCGTCGCTATAGGCGTCGCTATATAGCGACGCTCATAGCGACGCCTATAGCGACGCTCTCACAGAAGAGTATAGCGACGCTACAGAGCCATAAATAGCGACGCTTATAGCGACGCCTGAGAGAATATTTTTTTGGTGGCAGGGCATTGAATGCCCTGCCACCCATCAACCATATTGTACTTGATTCAGTTTTTAAAAAAAGTGCAAAAGTAGATAATAGACCCAAAATAGTCACCCACAAGACGCATTGTTTGCAAAATTGACAATTGTACACATCATAGGCAAACTGAATTGATTGGCAAATGTAATAATGACAATTGTACAACATCATAGGCATAAAGAATTGATTGGCAAAAGGAATTGCGGTGACAAATGTAATAATATACATGGTTCAAAAAGACGTATAAAATCCGTCTCATGATACATAAGCTACGAGAAACCCTAAACTAATGCTATCTAGCTACGGCTAAACTGACGTCGTCTAATCAGACGTCTCATCGCGTCCAAGCGGCGTATCTGTCGGATTCTGCAAAAAAAGACAATAAGACAGTTTTCAATAAATATAAACATATAACGACATTTATAAAACAATACAAAAAATAAAAAAGAGTAAACCCTAATACTAACCATGCCGCCGCGAGAACTGAGAATGTCCATCAGGGCGTTTAAGCCCTTCCTGCCTGCGTACTCGCGCTCGTACGGTGTGGGATCACGTCCTGTCATCGACCACTGTCAAAACATACAAAGATTTCATTATGTTAGAACTAAAAAACTCATAAACCCTAAACTATCGAACATGCATAAAGAGCAATGTGAAAAGACTTACAAAATCGGCCTCAAATGATGCCCATCCACCGCTCCCCAAGTGGTGCGAGCTCCCTGCCTCTACTCGCGCTCTGGCTGCATCCTTTTGTTGCTTCCACTTGTCGGGATTCTCGCGCGCTGCTTTCTTCGCATTCTTCCAATCTTCTTTGGCCAGCCAATCTGGCCTATTCCACCCATTCTTGATTGCTTTTTGCACTTCGGAACGCTTGTGTTTGCAGTATTCGCGCATTCGAATCTTCATCAGGTCTTCATTGAAGCGCTGATCCCGTGTTGGAACGGGAAACTCATCATGAAGTATGCTGATGACTCTGTTTTTTTAATCACTTGGTACTTCACTCCATTTGTTTAGTATATAGTGTCTAAACAGCTGAGAGCAAAGACCACGCATGCGCGAGATCACCTTCTTGCCGTCATCATCCATGATGATGCCGCCGCTGATGTCGACGGAGTAAGGCAAGCCCTCTGGCCGGTGACGCGTGAACCTGGGTGTCCCGGCAGGGGTCTCTAGCGGCGTGTCGATGGGGGTACGGACGTCAGGTGTCTCCACCGGCATCTGGGCGCCGAAGCGAGGAGTGTCGAGTGGGGTGGCTCCCGGCGGAGTAGGTAGACGTGTGTAGCTTCTAGGAACAGTCAGCCGTGCAAAACCTGGCGTAGATGGCGATGCTGTGGCTGGTGTGGGGGCGGGCAAAGAAGGGGAGGGTAAAGAGCCTCGTCGAACACGAGGCGGTGTGGAGGCATCGGTGGCGGAATCCCCACAACAACCGCCACCGCCACCACTAGAGCGCCGGTGTCTAGACGAGTGTGACGCTCGTCTCGTCGACGCCGAAGCTTCGGAGCGCGCCGAATGCTCCGAAAGAGAGGGAGATGCGGATGGTGTAGGAACGCGCGATGATGCGCCAGAGCGATGACGCTCCACGTACCACTGTCTCTGCTGCGGTGACAAAGAAGAAAGAAACTCCTCATCATCCATACCTGCATTAAACACACGAATATTTAAACTTAATATTGAATGAATAGAGTAGACAATGACGCAAAGACCATTAAATACAATGACGTAATGACGCATATAAATACAATGACGCAATGAATCGAGTGATAAAAGAGGCAAGTCGAAAACTCAGAATTTTCAATCAAAAGATGTGAGCGCGAGTAGAAAAGAGCGTTATACACCATGGAAGCTACTTAGAGAGCCAGAGCTTTTACAGCACGGAGCAAAATTGTTCAAATACAATATTTGTGGCTTTAAGAGATCTCTCTCTCATCCTCGCATAACTCAGCATAACTTCCTATATCTATATAGAGCTCTCCGTTTAAACACATATCCTCTGTTTCATTTTGTAGCTCCTCTGCATGCACCCCATATAGAGTAGTAGCATCTTGATGCTCGTCTGGCACCACCGCAGCGGCTTCTGATTGAGCATCTTCTCTGATCTCCTCCATTGATGTCGTTGTGATTGGTACATGGTAGCCTTCATACGTCCGCAAAGATCGAATGGCCTCTTTTACTTTGCGTTCTTGGGCTCCTGTGAAAATCCATGGTGCTTTAGGAAGTTTTATCGATCCATCAGACGCTGTTTGCGGCCAATATTGCTCCATACGATCCACATTTCTAAGGTCAACTCTGGCTCCCAAAGTATCTTTCTTGCCGGTCAAATGGTCCCATAGTAGATTACCCACATTCTTGAATATGTGCATTGGATCGAGCAAGTGATTGATCACGAGTCGGGGCCAGTATGGTAACTCGTACCATAGAGATAGTCTCTTCATCCCTGGAGGCAATCCGTCATCGCACATCTCCTTCTGCTCTAACCATGCTTGTGCAGACATCCTTGGTGGCTCTCTTCCCAAAAAGCCGTCGCGTAACACATGATTCTCCGGAAGATACGCTTGATGACCTTCGTAGATTTGCTTCTTCAGTGAGGGTGCCCTACGTGCATTCAGTCTAGGTCCACATGTGACACATGCTCTGTATCCGCTTGTTTGAAGCCCTGCATGTATACACATGATAATAGATCAACTATGGGGAAAAACAAGATTTACAGTGTCTGAGTGAGGAGTGTCAATAGATCACCTGAGCATTCTGTTAGCCCGGGATAGTCATGCATGGTCCACATTAGAATACCTCTGATCAAAGCATTCCGTCGTCCTGTGTGTCGGCTCATATCCACCACCTCTATGCCAATCCACAATTGTTGTAGCTCTTCCAATAGTGGACGAAGATACACATCCATATTCCCCACTTTATATCGCCCTGGCACAATCAAGCTTAGCCATAGGTGCCCCTTCTTCGTAGTCAACCACGGGGGAATGTTGTAGTTGACGATGACAACAGGCCATACACTGTAAGATGTTGATCTTTGACCAAATGGATTTACGCCATCCATAGCCAGGCCTAAGCGCAAATTTCGAGCTTCCCTGGCAAAATCCGACCATGTTCCATCTATATGTTTCCAGGCTGCGCAATCTGCAGGAATTCGTAGCACACCATCCGAAGATTTATTCTCCTCATGCCATGATGCTAGGGCGGCCATGGACTTACATTCGAAGAAATGCTTGATGCGAGGAAGCAAAGGAAAATGTCGCAAAACCTTTTGTGGAATTTTTGTCCCGTGGAGATCTACTCGATATCTTTCGGAATCACATTTCGGACACTTCTCCATGTCTGTGTATTCCCCTCTGAAAAGAATGCAGTCATTAGGACAAGCGTGGATAGAATTGTAATCCATCCCCAAGTTTCGCAAAATCTTTCTTGCTTCATCTCGGGAATCTGGCATCACATTGTCAGCTGGTAGAATGTGCTCTTTCAGCAATCTACACAACATAAAAATATGATACAGTCGTGTAAAAATCTATCAGATCATTATACATTTAGAGTTCTATTAAAGTAAACTAATTGTAATAGATCACCTGAAAAGCGCTGTGACGCTAGTGTCACTCCATCCAAACTTTGCCTGCATGTTGAGAAGAACCAGGAGTGCTTTCAATCTAGACATACGTGCTCCATTATACAATGACGTATCGGCTTCACTTTTCATATCATCATAGATAAGCCTTTCTGAATCCATGATCGTCTCGATCATTTCATCAATATCGGGCTCAAACATTGCCTCATTGGGAATATGCTCTGCATGATCATCCCCTGAGATGTCAGAGGGTACATCTTGTGGCCTCACATATGCTGCTTGACCAAAGCGCCTGCGAATACGTCTATTGGGTTGCAAGATTGCTGCTTGTTGGCCAGCGTCAGAGTCCGACGAGTTATAATTGGCAACAACTCGATCTATAATAGATGGATCGAACTCGCCAAATTCGCGAACGTGCTGCAAAGAAACACGTCTTGTCCGTCGCACAGCATGCTTGCATTGATTACAAGGACATAAGACCCTCGTTGAGAGATAGGTGTTTCGGTTGGACGGTCCCACATCCTCGTCGCTACTCATAATGAGGATAAAAAACTTATAACCTGGACAACAAATTTAATATTCTATTGGCATTCTTCGTCTTATCTCTCTCTCTCTCTCTCTCTCTCTCTCTCTCTCTCTCTCTCTCTCTCTCTCTCTCTCTTTACCTCCCATTCTCTAGTCATGTCCAATCCCCGCACACCTCGGTCTAGAGGTGCACGGAGATCAGAACCACCGGGTTATAATCTCGTCTTTATTGGTCAATACCTATATTTGTGGGTACAAGAAATCTACACACCCACGTCTACATGATACTGCATGTAGTGGACAAAATCCCTTTGCCTCTTCTCTAGCTGTAGCACTTCACTTCATCTTAACATCTTTTCACAGTAGATCTTTTCACTGTTCGTCTAACTCTAAACCCTAAACCGTAAGTAATTCTTGCGTGGACTCGATCTAACGTAAATAAGCGTAAATCTAAATAAACGTAAATCTAACTAAAAATAAAGCTAAATCTAATTTAACGTAAGTCTAATGACTAGAGGTTGTTTAGATGGTCATTGTGTCGGGGATGTAGTGACTCTTGTCGCCCTGAAGATCCACCTTCTTCCCTATCTTCTGAAGACATTTCACCAGTACTTTTGGATCGACGGAGCCCACCATGAGTGAAGGCAGCAATACCCTATATTCCATTGAGGGCTTTCTTCACCCGCTTCATGCAGGCATCGCAGTCTATGGAGACCCGCATCTAATCTAATATAACGTAAATCTAAATCTAGCTTAAATAAACGTAAATCTAGTTAAAAATAAACCTAAATCTAATTTAATGTAAGTCTACATATAACCTAATCTTTAACGTCTTTTAAGATAGTTTCCTACGACGTTATAACTCTCTTCTTCCTGTGTGTGTGCGCGTGTGTGGATGTGTGTGCCAATAAAAAGAGATAAATGGTATAACCTTTCTATCACCCATGCCAAGTATGATAGATTGATTATGCCATTTCCCTCTTGAATAATAGGTCTTCAGTTCAACTCCTCGTCGGCTAGATCTTTAGGTCTTTTAATTTTAATTAGTTTCCTACGACGCTCCCTTAGTTTCTCTTTCTTTCTCTCTCAATGTGTGTGCGTTTTTTTGGATCGTATGCATGTTTTCTTTCTCTTTTCCTCTTTCAATGTGTGCGTTTTTTGTTTATGCATGTTCTCTCTCTCTTTTCCTCTCTCAATGCGTGCGTTTTTTGTTTATGCATGCTCTCTCTCTCTTTTTCTCTCTCAATGTGTGTGTGCATTCTTTGTTTATGTATGTGTGTGCGTTTTTGTTTTTGTTTGTACTCTCTCTCTCTCTCTCTCTCTCTCTCTCTCTCTCTCTCTCTCTCTCTCTCTCTCTCTCAAAAACACTATGTGTGTGTGTATGTGTGTGTGTGAGAGAGAGAGAGAGGGAGAGAGAAAGAGGGGAAGGGAACATGAGAATGAGGAGAGGGAAGGAGCATACCTGGCTCTCCTTCCTCTCCTCGTGTGTGTGTGTGTGTGTGTGTGTGTGTGTGTGTGTGTGTGTGTGTGTGTGTGTGTGTGTGTGTGTGTGTGTGTGTGGAGAAGAAAAGAGAGAGAGAGAGAGAGAGTGAGGGAGAGCGTTACCTGCTCTTTGCTTGAGGGCGCCGAAAAACTCAGATCTGAGATCTGAGTTTTTGGGCGCGCTCGGTTATTTTTTTTACCCCAGCTGGCGTCGCTATGAGCGTCGCTATAAGCGTCGCAAATTTACAAATAAATTTGCGACGCTCATAGCGACGCCGGGAAAAAATTTTTTGAGCGTCGCTGTGTGAGCGTCGCTAATATGAAGAGCCTTTTGTAGTGCTTGGGATTGGTGTTTGGCACTGGTGTATCCTCTTTCCTCCACTTCTTTAATTCTCGGCTTTCCCATCATTATGCAAGTGCCATATGACATTATATTCTTAGTAGCATAAGGATCAATTGCGGCCAAACATGTAACCTTGATCCCTGTTTGTCCGCATAAATTGAATTTGATCAATGTGGGATATTTTTCATCTTTGGCTTCTTCCTCATTCTTCCTTTGATCTTGAGTTTGTAGAACATCTGTTGATGTGGAGCTTTGCACATTTGATTCTTCCTGTATTTTTCAACTCTACATCATTTGAAGTTAGTTTCTTTGGAGTAGATGTTGTTGACTCTTCAAGTATGTCAATGATGACATCTCCACTTGGTTGTATTGCTCTCCTAGTTTGTGTTTGTGCAGCATCCTCCATGACATAGCTATTTGTCCCTCTATTTTCATTCTCACAAATCTCATTAGCATTTCTCAGCACTTTCAACATAAAACATGAAACTAGGTCGTAGCCTTCTTCATCACAAAACTTGGTTGGATTTAGCTCATTTCCACACACATCCAAGGTTGCCAATATTTGAGTCCATCCAAATGGCTCAAATAATTTCTCTAGAAAGGGTTCCGATATGTAATCTTCATCGTCCATTGATCTTTCTAGGATGAAATCCTCCTTCACTAAGCTTCCACACTTCGAAGCACCACACATCCAAAGTTCTTGTTTGGTTTGTAGCCACGCAGGTATCTCTTTCCCATTGATTATAGTAAAGTCAATTTCTTCTAAAGGAGTTCTATTCACATCTCTATAGCTATGGTCTTTCATGCTTATTTTTGAGGTGATCTTTTTATGTCTCAAGTAGATATAGTCATAGCCCCAATCTTGAACCATCTTAAGTTGACGCATGAAAGGTCTTCCTAAAATGATATCAAAATTGTTCCCTTTTCCAAAATATACTATTGCAAATGTATGTTCATATTCAATTCCACAGGAAGTCACAATACTTTGCTCTAGGATACCCATAGGTTTTTTCGTGTATCCATCTGCAAGTTGCAGCTTCATTCTAGTTTTTCTAAGTGCTGGTCTATCCCATTTTTCCCAAATGTCTTTTGTGGCTATGGCTACTCCAGCCCCACTATCAAGTATAGCCAATGTTTTAACTCCTTTGTATTCCACAGGTAAGGTGGTGTTTCCTTCTTCTCCTTCGCAATATTCCCCCACCTTGTATATTGGCACAGGTTTAGCGTTTTCACTTTCTTGTTGAGTTTTGTTTGATTGTTCATTTGAGGGTAGATCTTGAAGAGGTATCTTTAATCCCATCTTCCCCAAATTGTTGCCTACTTCATCCCATACATGTGGTCTAATCTTAAGCAGTTCAGATAGAGTAATGGTGCACTATATTGGAGCTGACATCAACTCTTGCATACTCTTTGTATCCATCATCTTGGATATGGCTTTCCTATGAGATGGCACTACTCTAGTCTCTGAGTCTGCCTCATGTTCTCTTATGTATGAGGATAAGGCCTTCAAGGACTCTGGTTTTCTTTCAATTGAAACTTCCGTCCCTGCATCTCCATTTAGAGATTGAATGTCTCCTTGATAGACTTCATGCCCTGTAGTGACCTCAGTTATGGGTGCAGATTGGAAAATCACACTTCCATCTTTTGCACTTCTAATTGCTTCCCACAATTCATTTGGCCATGGCTCATCTATCTCTGGGATAGGTGTCATAAATTTTGATCTTGACCTTGCATCATTAGTGATGTTGGCCACTACTTGATCATCTAGTTGAATTTCTAGGTTGTTGGTTTCTTGTGTTGCAGTCTTTGCTTGCACATCCTTTTGTGATTCTAGATCAATGCTTCTTTGAGTTAATGTTTCAACAACCTTTGCCTTAGGAATTTAAAATCCAACACTTTTTGGTTTTGTTTCTGGAGGTGGAATTGGTGCTTCATGCTCCATCATTGTCTGTGCAGTTTTTACCAATTCCTTACACATTCTCAACCTCTCAATCTCTACCTCAGCATGAGGATATTTCATCCCTCATTGCTCTAGGGTTTGGTTGGGTTTCAATCTAGCCTCATATGCTTCCAGTGCAACATCTAATGGCTCTAGGACTTTGTCTACCAACACAGATCCTTCGGAAGACGCCTTCCTTGGTTTCTTATCGCTCGCCAGTGTTTTGTTTTCCCATTCTTGTTTAACTGCTTCTTTGTCTCTTGTAATTATGTTTGTAGTGCAGTTTGATTTGTAATTGTTTTTGCTTTAATTCTGTCTCTTTTGGCTTTCCAGGATTTTCTCCCAGTCCTCACTGACACACTAGTTGTTTCCCCTTGTTTGGGTTGTTGATCTTTCTCCTCATTAGCTTGGTCCTCAGCATTTTCTTTTGCTTGGGCTCTAGTCACTACCTTCACAAGAATTTTGGGTTCTGCCTCTAATCCACTTGGAGAAGATAACACTTCCACAACATTCTTGTTGTTTTCTCCTGTTTGTTTGTGTGTTTTGGAAAATTAGGAACAACGTGTGTAATGGCACACTCCAAACAATATCCAATTATCTCTACATGAGAAAAATTCTTGGCCCAATGATTACCTCCACACTTGTAGCATGGTCCATCTTGTTGAGTCACTGGTGGAACAATTGATGGTTGTTCTTGCTTATCCAGAATGGTCTCTGGTCTACGCTCTTGATTGGCTATGAACATCAGAGTGTCCTCATTCAATGAATAGAGTTTTCTCATAGGTTCTTGCCCTAGCCTAGGTTGTGATACCTCAGTTCTTTGTAAAGCCCTTGATACAACCCTATTTTGAAATAATGGATGATTTGGTAATGGCATTAGTATCCCCCTCGTGTAGGTTTGATTATAGTAGCACTCACTCATCTCATGATTGGTCCATTTTTGCTCAATGGCACACCCTTTTATTCATTGTGCTGCTAGCTCATCTAGGTTGTCATTAATTGAGACATAACCACTTGCCTTGTGTTGGTTTCACCAAATGATAAAGGAGCATTATCCATGGTGATCTTTGTATCACCAATTTCCTCGCTATAGGATTTACAATTGTCAACTAGATATAACGCTTCTCTCGTGACTTGTTCAAAGGAATTACATCCTTTTAAGTGCAAATCTTTCTTGAGAGTTTCATTTTTCAAACCCTCTTTGAAGAGAATTGATAATCTCTCATCCTGTGGTAACTCGTGTTCTGGACATCTCTCTATATATTGTTTGAAGCATAGCGATGCTTCCTTCACTCTCTCATCTTCTTTTTGCTTGAATGCATAGATTTGGGACACTGTGTTATGCTTGATTCCCCTTTTAGAGAACTCCACAAAAAATTCTTGCAACAGTTGTTCAACGTTTGAGAAGGCATTTTTGTCCAACGGTTGGAACCAATTCAATGCTATCCCTTCCAAGGTTAAGCCAAATCTCTCATACTGTGTATGAAAATAAAATACTTGTTCGGCTCTTAACACTTTTTTGAACAAGGATGCATGTACATATGGATTCCTTAATCCATCATACTTCTTCTTGACACATTTGGCCAATTGATATGGTCTCATTGGTTTTGGTTCAACCATGTATCTTAGCGTGTTGGGGTCTCTCACAAAGACATCCCTCGTTCCTTCTTCTCGTCTTGGAGCAAATCCTGGTGGAATCCCCTTTGAGACATGTTTTGGAAATGTTGATGGATTTGTAAGTCTAATTGGTGGTCTCTTGGTTCCACTCAATGAGGTAGGAGCTACACTCCCGTGAATAGCAATTTTGGATGTTTGAGGTCCATTTTATTCCATAGTTTCAATGTTAGCTTCTTGCAAATCAGTCTCAAAAAACCCTGGTACGCTTACACTCGGTTAAAAGTAGTAAGCAGAGATTGGAGTACCTATGTATGTATATCTTTCTAGCTCAATTTTGCTGATAAGTTTGTACTCTCGTCCATACTTATCTACCATTAGAACTTGCACTCCCTGGTCATCTGTGTATGTGAAGACATAGAGGTTCTTGTAGTCTGTCAACTCTTCAATGATGGAATTTAAACATCTACAGAAGTTGTTTTGATCCCCAATAGGTAACCTATAAAGTCCATCATAAGTGTAATCCGTTAGAACTCTCGTGGCTTCATTACGGTTTTGATGAACCTCACGTTGGGTTTGTTGATTAGAGGATGCTTATCCTCTAAGTCTCCAGCAATTTTTTCACTTTTTTCCCGCATTTTAGTTGATTGGTTTGGCTTCCAGTGAGCTACATGATCACTTGACAAATATCCATGAGCCATGCCTTGAGGTTTGGCTTGATATGATTGATAAGCCTCATGGTCTTGTCTCAACCCTCTTGTTATAGGTGTTGCAGTATTTCTGGCTGTTTGTGTAGGTGGCATAGCTCTGAGTTGAGTGGGAAACCCTAATGATGGATGAGTTGTCATGTTTAAGCCTCACTCAATACTCTCAAGATGGTCCTTGATAAGAACACCTTGGTTTAGTGCACACAATCCCTTTTTGCCCTTGGTCAAGTCTCTAAAAAGTCAAAAATTTGTGACTTTTTTCGTCTCTGTGGAAATTGATTCTGGGTACCCTAAAAGTTTGGAATTAGCAAACCTAGAAAAATTCAGGTCTAGGTGTGTGCTATTGCCCGCAAGTTTTCTTCCTAGCTATACCTGACTCAATTTGGAGTTGCCTATCAAAAGCTAGAGCACTTTTAGTGAACTGCACTTGAAACAGCACTCAAAAATAGTCTCAGGACCAGAACACGGGAACTGTGGCTTTTATCTTAAAACCCGAAGGTATTTTTAGCTCAAACTTGAGATTTGGGATGTCCTCAAGTATGTCTACAAACTTATGAAGTCAAATACCCTCACTATGGATAGGTACACCGATCACGATCATTGACCCCATGTCACAGATTTGGAAGATTTTTGCACAGTAGCTAACCCTTGATGTCTTGATACCAAGTGTCTTTATATTTTTGAATTTGGAGATGTTTTGACCAATGAAAACCCAAATCCCAGGTGTTTTTGCGGTTATTGGCATGATTGTGTAACTGGGACTTTTGACCACTTTCTTTTGCTTTTTTGACCTTGCTCCTTATGGAAAATATGTTGCACTAGATGTCAGCTACATACTCATAAATTTTCAATCCAAAATGTCACTAGGGTACGCCGATCGTGATTGTAGTACCAGCTCCTTTTTTCATGAAGTTTTAGGAGTTGATAGACATGGGTATGATTAGTCTATTCCCAAACCCACTTTGCATTTGGATCACAAAAACTTGAATTTTCTCAAAATTTTGGTCTAAAAGATCAGTGATCAGTGTTTGCCCTATTTGACAAATGTCTTTTGGTTTTTTGACCCTGGTTCTTTTGAGAAAGTTGTTTGTCTAGTTATCAACTACCTACTCACCAAGTCTCAACCCAAAATGTCACTATGGTACACCGATCGCGATCGTAGTACCAACTCCTTTTCAGGTGAAACTTGTGGATATGGTAGACAATGATATGCACAGTCTACTCCCCAAATATTTTTAAATTTGGACAAGAAAAAGTCAATTTTTCACCAGATCTTGGTCTACTGCAATGGTTTTTTGACTGTCTGCTATTTTTGGCTATTTTGGTCACTTTTTTGAATTTTGAAAATTCCTGGTATCTTATATAACCTAGGTGTATGTGTGGGTCTGGGACTGAGTTACACAGATCGCGATCGTAGTTTGGAGCCCAAATTGGATAAAACTTCACCAGCTTTTTCACTAGGCTATTTTAAGACTACCTGCCAGACACTTTCGTATTTGGACTCAAAACAGTCAAGAATTTATAGTCTCTTGGTCTGAAGTGCCTGATTTTCAATTTTATCAGGTTTGATTGATTTTGATGTTTGATTCGGGATTTGAGAGATACCTAGGCTTGTCCTATGCACACGCTATCCCTCTGCATGGTTTCTTCCCAGTTTTGATGTGTTCTGGTCTACTGAAAGTCAATTTCTATGCCAGTTTAGCAGTTTTTGACTTGGATCCATATTCAATGGTTTTGACCAGTTTTTTGTGGTTTTTGACCCTAGGTGCTTTAGACTTTTATGTTTGTATACCCTTGAAGATTCCACTCATCAAATCTGGTACAAATATGAGGTCTAGGTACACCGATCACGATCGTAGTTCTGAGCCCAAATTCAACCAAATTTGGCATGCTTGTAGACACTAATATTTTAAGGCTATCCCCCAAGTTTTTTTGCATTTGGATCACCAAAAGTCAAGATTTTACAGCTTTTTGGGTCTGTCAGGCTAGTTTTACCCAAGTGGCCTGATTTCCTTGATTTTTGATGTTTTTGGGTGTGGTTGCTTTAGACAAACTTGTTTAGAATCTTATCAGGAAGGCACATGTCAAATATTGTACAATTCTGACACTGAGGTACACCGATCGCGATCGTAGTACCAGAGCCAAATCTGATGAAATTTTACAGGCTCTCTTTGACAAGTATTTCCCAGTGTTTGATGCTACCACTTTGTGATTTGAATCATTTCAGCTCTGTTTGGTCAGATTTTCTAATTTCATAGTCTTATGGCCCTTTTGCCAAAGTTATGGTTTTCTGGTGTTTTTGACTCTATCTTTTGCCCCAAATCTGATTGGAATGTGATTTACTTATCCTACTCCTAAGTACAAAAATGAAAGAACATAAAAAAATGAATCAAACAAAACAAACAAGATAAAAAACGGATGATGGATCAGTACTCAATCAATACAAAGAAATTTGAAGAGAAAAAATGCTTAAAGCAACCTCACTCACAACTTCCTATATCTCTCAAGAGTAGAATATCCAGTCCACCGACCCTAGACTCCACTAAGCACTAAACCCCTGTGTAGATGCTTCACTGAAATATAAATGGAATGGAAATTATCTTTTGAAACAATAAGAAAACTCTGAATACGCACTCGATCACTCATCACCTAAGATTCATTCCCTGACAACGGCGCCAATGTTTGCAGGTCACCGCGACGGGCGTCCATAGCATAGCTCTCAAGCATCAACATAAAATTATCGATACAGGGGAAGCAACTCCGATGAGGCATGGAAACTCACTAGGATGTCAACACAATGAAGTGAGCTCGAAGAGATGCAACTACTGATAGCCGTTTTTCGGCTCTCTGTAATTGCCATAGTGAGTTATCTCACCCTATCAAATCACTCAAACATTGTGGTTACCCTCACCCTTTCACTGTATATAGGTGTGTGTGAGTTAGGGGACTTTTCCCATATCTCCTTACTGAAATAAAAAACCCTCAATTAGCTAGTCATTGGGCTAGTTGAGCCAAAAAAAATATATATATAAAAAATATAAGTATATTATGGCCCATGCGTATGTAAATATTTCTTTGTATATAGGGCCTAAATAAAAGATTTTTTCATAAGTATTTTGGTATTTATTTAAATATTTCTACCTAGCTGTGTGTTATTTATGCTTTGTACATTGCCTCACCATTACCACAATTTTTCTTACCATTTTTCATACTCTTTATTCCATATAGAAATATTTTCATGTAAGCTTCTCTTATATTTCGTGTAACTCCACCCCAACAAAAATCCAAAAAAACTAGTTTTATTTATGTGTATATTTTTTCACTATTGTGATTTTTTCCTTCCTACATCTATTTTGTTTTTTTCTAAAAAATCATAACACCAAAAATATTTATCTTTTTATGGTAGCCTCATAATGAGAGAGATTTCTTTTGACCCCTTTATATTTTTTTCACTTATATTATTTATATTTGACATATACATATTTTTTAGATCCCTCAATATTTGATTTTCTTAGTTGTACTATTCACTTATATCATGATCTCAACAATATCTTCAATTATAGACCTACCAAATAAGGTCAAGGGTAGGTGGCATGCATACATGCACTATGGAGGGCTCACTCTTGGAGGTATTCAAAAGAATCATCCAAAGAAGGACCCCACAAGGACTTTGTGCAGTGGAAAAAAACAATCAGTTTTGCTGAATTTTTAAAGTTCACTTGCTCTCCGAATTTGAAAAGGTGATACAAACAAAAGTTGTAGCTCGTGGGCTGAACTTTTGCCTCAATTGTTTTCATATTTTTTTGAGCTACGAGCTGTGAGCTATGATTTTATTAGTGAACCCCAGTTTTCCCATGCTATGCAGCCACACTCTCTCTTCCACTTTATCATTTTCCTCTTTCACACACACTTCTCCACTCATCATCCCCACCTCTCTCACCACTCCTCTCTGCACCCTACTCACCTTCTCCTCAACCTTGAAGAATAAGAGAAACCATGGTGAACTCATACCTCCCACACACAATTCCATTCCAAAATTGACCACCTAGTCTCATTTTTCCTCCTCCAAATTACCCATATCTATCAAAAAAACCACAAAATTCAGCCTCTTCTCTTAATAGACAGCATCATGGTGGTTGATTACTCAGCTTCAATTACCTTGTCTCTCAAGGAAGGTCAAGAGTGGAGAAAAAATGTACCGTCAAAGCTAGTGGACCGTCAACAAGCGTCAATATTGGCCCTACTCAAGACACTTGGAGCATCAACCTTGTAAGAAATCCACCTTTTCTTACCTCTTAAGAGTTTTTCTTCCTTATTTGTATCCTACATGGATACTCCCATTGTAAATATCCAATTCCATTTGTAAATTAATACTAACTCTACTAACACTAACCCACTATGAAAAGTCCTATCACCTCCATTTCTCTCCTGTCTCTTTTCCCACCAACTTCTTGATAATTCCAAGCAAAAGAAATTAGGTAAATTGCTGAAAATCTAACCCAACCATGGTTAGAGGAGTAACCCTAGCCTTCAAAATTTCTATAAAAGGAGGGTGTAGCTAGCACAAAAAAGGGAGAAGAAAGAGCACTATGCTATAGCTTGAGAAGCCAAACTCAATCTCTTGAGAAGGAGCTCTTGAGTGGAATCTCATTGGTATTAGGCATATATATGTGTTGTATTACGGGTGATTAGCAAGGGAACTCTATGCCATTGTAAGAGAGAGTGATCACTAAATTGAGAGTAGGAAATCTATCATTTCTCCTACTAGTGTAAGCCCAACATTTGTTGAATCAAGGAGGGTGAATTTGGACTAAGCATGGATACCTTGTCTCCCTTCCAACGTGAAGTCATGGACAATAATGATGTGTAAGTGTCTTGGTGTTTTTTTTACGTTCTTGATAGCTTGTCTCCGCGTATTGTTATCAATTTAGCCATAAATCCCACATGTTGTAAGAGGGCGACAGGGTGGAGAGGACTCCCCTGGCCTTAAGACAGTGATTGGGGTGGCTTTTTTCTTGTGATGTGTTGTGGTGTAATTTACTCAGGCTATGTTGAACAAATACTAATCTCACTTTGATTGGTCATGACAGATTTGTAAGAAAGCATTAGTGCAACAAGCACCCCCTTCCCCCTTCTCTCTCTTTCTTACATATATATATTTATGTTTGCTTGATCATTAATGATACACTTCAAAGCATCCCAAGCACCATCTCTCTCTCTCTCTCTCTCTCTCTCTCTCTCTCTCTCTCTCTCTCTCTCTCTCTCTCTCTCATGTTTTAGTGTGTTAGGATTAGTGTAAATTCCTTGCTTGTTTCTTGGTTGCTCTAACGATTCTCCTCTTTTGCGTCCTAGTTCGCTCTTAAACTAGGTGGTGCCCCTTGTGTAGTTGGGATTTGGCTAGGGGTTTGTTTTTTTGGTTTGTGTTGTGTTGTGCCCCAGCCCCATTGAGCAGCACGGGAGCCTTGAAGGGTGTCTAGAGGTTGCTCTTCTTGTTGCCCGCCCCGGACCGCTTCAAATTGGTGCCCCCACTGAGGAAAACAACTCATGTATGTTTTTGTGTAGGATCAACTTTTAGCATAGTCAAGTAGTTTGCATGAATCACGAGAGTTTGTATGATCCTTCCATTCCCATTGCAAGGCAAAAGATACACATAATTGTTAGTACTAAGTTGCAATTTCAACGGGTAATTCGTAGGATTTTAGGTCCTCTTAGGTTAGCCAAGATAAACACTTCGGTAAATCCTTTTATTTTGCCTCTCATTAGGTACGATATTAGCTTGGACGTCTATATTTTTGTGTTATTTTAAGCATTAGGACATGCATAGGCCATGGATAATGGCTCAGGAATAGAGGTTTTGCCCTTTCATTTTAGTCCACACATTAGAATAAACGTTGCAATTAATAGAAAGATCCATTTTCAACAACGAATGGTGTTCATGTTTGGTGCCCAAAGAGTAGAAGAAATTCTTGCATCACCAAACCCTGTCATTCTACCTCTCATCAACTACCACACTTCTTTTGATGTACATGTGTTCATTTTATTTTAAAATGAAGTGCAGCCCGGCAAAATAGTGTGTATGTTTGTTTTTTCTTTGTCCAAGTTGTTACAAGAAACAAGAAACGATCATTTTTTCTAACAGGGAATGTGTGTGCAGTGAAAGTTCAATCCTTAGAGATCTAGCTCTATTACCAATTGAGTTGTAAGAGCAAGTAGTAAGGCGTCTCCCTCATAACAAGAGGGTGGTGAAGTTAAGACGAAAGGTCCTACGCGTGGATTCCATTTTCCTCTTGTTGTTGGGCACTAAGGAAGACCGCGCATTCATCCAACTAGTGTGTGCCCTAAGATTAGTAAATAGAGTGAAATTTGGCGTTTGTCGAGTGCATTTCACCATTGAGGAAGACTCTTCAGGAAACTTGCAGCCAGAGTTCATGCTTCATAGACTCACATTTGGTGAATTTTTCCCTCATTTGCGTCTTATTAATAGTCTTCCTTTCGCTTTCAACAAAGGAGATAGGGAGCTATTCAGAGCTTGTCTTAATAAAGAGAGGATAGAGAAGATTGCAAATTTGTATAAATTCTCATCCTTCTCTACTTTCTATGACACTTTGTTCATAGAGACATTGTAAATCTCTTTATGCTTTTGAATGATTTAACCATAATCCTAAGGAGTTTTTGTCCAGGAATTTTGTAGCACAAGTGGAGTCTTTAAATCTTGCAAACTTGATTGGACTTGATGAGGATGTTCTTTATGAAATTGTGAGAAGGTTGCCTCACTCCGACTGTGTGGAACTCGAAGGAAAGGATCTCCTAGTCAATTGCTACTTTCTCACGGTCTTCGACGAGCATGAAGATCTAGTTTTTATACAAACCGCTTGTGCGTTGGGAATTGTAGAGCAAGTGCAATTTATCACTTGGGACATGGTTGCTCTTTTGGATCCAGAAAATGAAGTTCTAGAGATTTCTATTTATCGCCTTAGCTTTGAAGAATTTCAACCCTTCTTAGAGCTCATCAATAGTCTACCTTTTTGTTTTGATCAAACAAATCGAGACCTCATTGAAGCTTGGATAGCTGAAGAAGAAAACCTAGAGTGGTATTTTCTTACTTCTTCATTTGCAGGCGAGTAGTTCTAAATCTCTATTGTATCTCTTATTGTAACTCGTGTTGTAATCTTTCATAATAATGGAGAGCCAACGCCAAATGTCTGGATATCCTCTTTTCTTTGGAGAGCCTGGAGAGGATGCAGAATTATTTTTAGCAAATTTCAAGATGTCTTGCCGTATCAAGAGGATAGTAACCGATCAAGAACGTGTAGAAATGTTCTAGGTGGTCCTTAGAAAGATGCTAGTACTTGGTTTGACTCTTTGCCTGAGGAAGTTAAGGAGAATTACACAGAAGTTTTGAATCGTTTTAAGAGATACTTCTTTGATCCCCAAAACACTCAAAAACTATGGCAAGACATTGTTTCTCATAAGCAAAAAGACTTAGATGACTACTACTTGTACAAGCAAGAGTTTCTACGTCTTTGGGCTCTATGGATACGAAATGTTGCTAACCATGGTGATGGTGCAGAATTTTTAAAGAAGGAGAGGTTCATAGCCGGACTCTTTCCTGACCTTAAGGTAAAAGTTGAGGCGGGTGCACCTGCTACTTTTGATGCAGCTGAAACTAGGGCTGCTGAGAAGTATAGGAAACTCAAGTGCTTAAGGGGAGAGGTTCCAATAGAAGTTCTTAGACCCAAAGGTAAGTCACAAGCATCAACATCTAGGGAGCTTCCTGAGGTAACGGCTGAAGTGATTGAGAAGTTAAATGAATCTTTAAGCAGCCTGTCAATTTACCTTGCACAAGCTGTAGGTCCAAAGGGACAAGCAAAGAAGTCAAAAGAGAGAGAGCCACGAACTAGGAGAGTCTTGCAATGTTGGAATTGCGGAGAGTCTGGACATGGGATGTATAATTGTCCTTGGCTCCGTGGAGAGCCAGGGAGACCTAACTTGAATTACCCAGTGATGAATGCAGGAGAAGGAGCTGGTCAACAACCAAGGCTTCTACAAAGGCCAAATGGACCAAGACCACCTCCACAAGGGGTCGAAGGAGTTCCACCTTTGCCAGATCCAAATGTGCATGTGGTAGAGGTGACAAATTCAAATGAGGTTGACATGGAAGCCAATGGCATTAAGCGTGGCCGAGGAAAAGGTAAAGAGAAAGAAGGAGTCACATCACAGAGTGACCATGGACAAGGCAAGAAGGCAAAGGAAACCAAGGAAACCAAGAGGACTCGACGTCGTATCAACCTCCAAGACTTCCCTTTTGGACATGGTATGGCTTCGTACAACTTGTTGGAAGACATGAGAGGTAAGGGTCCTGATATTTCATGGCCTCAATTTCTTGCATTATGTCCACAAGTTAGGAGGGATTTAACAAGGGCAGTTAGCACTAGGAGAAAGGTAAAAGAGAGTGTGCCTGTTGTAAAAATTGCACAAGATGAAATGAATGAGGACATTACACCAGTGCTAAACTGTTACATCAAAGGAAGATTGGTTAGGAAAGGTCTAGTGGATGGGGATGCACAAATTTGCATCATGACAGAGGGACTCCTGCAAAGACTAGGCATGCACATCCATGAGACACCTGAAATCAAAGTCAAGATGGCAAACAATAGCAAGGCTAGGTGTGTAGGCATTTGTAAAAATGTCTTTGTAGAGGCCTTTGGCATTAAGAAAGTGGTGGATTTTTATGTTATGTCAACCAAGGGAAGTGGTTATCCATTTATCCTAGGAAGACCATGGCTAATGAAAATGCGAGCTTTGTAGGATTGGGAGAATGGGAAATTAATTTGCAGGAATGACAATCATAAGAAGGTTGTCTTTGACATGAAGAAGCAACGCCAAGAGGAGCTCCATGAAGAATCATCTCAAAGTGAGACGGAAGAAGGTTGGACCGATAGCACTCAGAAGAAGAAAGTAGCGGCAGCATTACTGAAGAGGAGTCTTCCATCAAAGTCATGGGGGTAAGTTTTAAGCCAAGCAACCAAGAGACCTCTTGTCAAGGCTTAGAGGAGGTAGGTCCTCAAGAGAACGAAGGTGTTCAAGATGAAGGGATGCTGGAAGGTATGCTATCAACAACACTTACAAAGGATGAAAGAGAGGAGTTCAAATGTGTGCTAAGGAAGTTTCCTAGGCTTTTTGCTAAAGACTACACCGACGTGCGTGGGGTAGATGTTGTTCAACACAAGATTGAGTTAAAGCCTGAAGCCACACCTAAAGCTCAGAAGCTACGAAGGCTAGGAGTTATAAAGGAGCAGGCTCTACTCAAGGAGGTAAGAAAGCTTCTAGCAGCAGGTTTCATTTATCCAGTGGAGAATTCAGAGTGGGTCTCTCCTGTTGTTGTCACTCCTAAGAAAAATGGCAAGTGGAGGGTGTGTGTGGATTACCGTCCCCTCAATGAGGCAACAAAAAGAGATCACTTTCCCCTCCCATTCCAGGATGAGATACTAAATGAGGTAGCTGGTCATGAGAAGTACACTGTGTGCGATGGTTACTCAAGTTACTTTCAAATAGGGATTGCATTGGAGGATCAATTGAAAACAACCTTTATCACTCCTTGGGGTTGTTATGCTTTTAGAGTCATGCCATTTGGTCTGACAAATGCTCCTACAACATTCCAATGTTTCATAAATATGGTGTTTCAAGCATTCTTTGGAAAGTCAATTAGGGTGTTCATTGATGATTTCTGTATTTATAGCTCAAAATCATTGCATCTACAAAGGGTAGAAGAAGGTTTAAAGAAGCTCTACGACATGGGAGGTCAACTCAACCCCGACAAGTGCCATATAGGTGAGGATGAAGTAATCTTGCTTGGTCATAAAGTTTCTTACAAAGGCATTGAAGTGGATCCTTCAAAGGCAAAGGCTCTTATTGAGCTACCATCACCCAAGAGTCTTAAGGAGGTCATCTCATTCATTCAAAAGGTGAAGTATATGTCACGCTTCATTCACTTAGCCTCGGAGTTACTTCACCCTTTGCAAAAGTTGACACAACAAGTAGAATTTGCATGGTCTGATGAGCTTGAAGAGTACTTTTGTAACATTAAAGCCATTTTGTCAGAGCTACCAACACTCATGCCTCCTTGTTGGGAGTACACATTCTTTGTTAGCTCTAGTGCTGGGAAAGAAACAATTGGTGCAGTTTTGCTACAACAAGATCCCTATAGTACCAAGATGCGGCCCATCTACTTTGCTAGTAGGGTCATGAATGCTTTAGAGAGAGGCTACGCGGAGGCAGAACTCATGATGCTTTCTCTCATGTTTGCGATAAGGAAGTTTAGATCCTACTTGCTCCCAAAACCTTTTGTAATCCTCACCGCAGAGAATTTGTTCCCTTGGGTGTCATCTCAAATGAATCTTAGTACTAGCATCTCAAAGTGGATTATGGAGTTGCAAGAGTTTCAATACTCTTTTAAGGTAGAAGATAGTGTGCGTGCACAATTGGCAGGGATTCTCACTTATAGGGTGCATGAAAAGGAGATTAAGGTGCCTGAAGTAAAGACCCTACCATTGCCACCACCAAAAAGTATTCCTAATGCTTTTACCTTGTTCTTTGATGGAGATTTTCGTCGAGCCACAGGAAAAGCAGGGGGAGGGCTAGTGTTGCTCAACCCAAGTGGAGAGGTGGTCATGAAAGAGAAGTTCAATCTACCAAGTTCAGCTAGCAACAATGAAGCAGAATATGACACACTACTTCATGGTTTAAAAATATGCATTGGCCATGGTATACAACGTCTCATGGTAAAAGGGGATGCACTTCTCATTGTGAAGCAGATTTTAGGCATTTGGGCATGCAAAAATGAAAGACTAGGGGCCAAAGTTCATACCATCCGTAGGCTATTTAATCAATTTGAGGAGGTGAAATTATATCATATTCCTAGGAAACAAAATGAAGATGCCGATTTACTTGCACAACAAGCCGTTGCATGTGTAAAGAAAGAAGTGCAAGTCATCATGGTGGCGGCTGCTGTGAAGCAACCGAGGTACCAGGGATTGGAGTCATTGGCTCCCATCATTGGCTACATTTTGGAGGGTGAGTTTCCACCAGACTTCACAAAAGCTCAGAAGAGGAGACTCATGAAGAAGGCAAGCATGTATCTCTTCCTAGAAGGCTCCCTCTATCAAAGAGGGAAGGATAAAGTGTGCAGAAGAGTACCAACTATCGCGGAAATTCCAGCCATTCTAAAAGGTTTGCATGAAGAGGCATGTGGTGGTCATTTTTCCCAAGAATTAACTGTGAAGAAGATTTTGCTTACGGGGTATGTTTGGCCAAGTCTGCATGTGGATGTCCAACATTGGTGTAAAAGTTGTCACAATTGTCAGGTAAATGGGAATAGAAGATTGATTTATGGTCCAAGGCAAATCGTGCTTGCAAATGGACCCTTTGAAAAGTGGGGCATTGATGCTATGGGTCCTCTGCCTAGGACAAAAAATGGTAAACTCTACATTCTAGTGGCTGTAGACTATATGACTAGGTGGGTGGAAGCACAAAGTGTGGCAAAGGTAAATGAGAGGACAGTGAGCAAATTCGTCTACACTCACATTTGTTGTAGATTTGGCACACCTTTGGAGATTGTTTCTGATAATGGTCTAGGGTTTAGAAAGGGATTGCGCACAGAAGTCTGTGAAGAACTTCACATTCTACATCGTCACAGTACACCCTACTATCCCCAATCAAATGGTTTGGTAGAAAAAGCTAATGGTGTCATTGCAGGCATCATTAGAAAGATGGTGAAAAACAAGACAAAGTTGTGGGATGACTTCTTGGATGGTGCCTTGTGGGCGTATCGAACCACATATAGGGAAGCCACGGAGTTCACACCATTTCACTTGGTCTATGGTCAAGAGGCTTTACAGCCAATTGAGCTAAACATTCCAACAATGCGACTTCATGGCAAATCAGCACAAGATGATCAAGAAGCATGGATGGATCGACTTCTTACCTTAGCTGAGCTTGAGTGGAAAAGAGAAGCAGCATACGAGTGCTATAAGAAGAAAGCCACACAGACAAAGGAGAAGCTTGACAAGAAACTGAAGGACAAAGGCATCAATGAAGGAGATCTTGTGCTAAGGTATGACAATCGACTCGATAATCGTTTTGATGCCAAATTTGAAACAAGATGGCAGGGGCCATACATAGTCAAGAAGGCTTTCAATTCAAGTTACTATCAACTTATGGACTTGCATGGGAAAGAGAACTCCAGGAAGGTAAACGGCTATCGCTTGAAGCCTTACTTGAGTCGCCTTCTACCAAAGGATCTACCAGAGCAAAAGGCAACTATCTCATGTAAGTATTGTTCCATGAAGCATGAGTGTAACACAAACCAAAATTCCAAGGGGCCAAACAATGAAGATCATGTCAAGGACTCTGAAGCACTCTCTTTGGAAAAGATTCTTTATGATGGTACATGAATATACCATCATCCTGGGGGAGGGCTAATGATAGCCGTTTTTCGGCTCTCTGTAATTGCCATAGTGAGTTATCTCACCCTATCAAATCACTCAAACACTGTGGTTACCCTCACCCTTTCACTGTATATAGGTGCATGTGAGTTAGGGGACTTTTCCCATATCTCCTTACTGAAATAAAAAACCCTCAATTAGCTAGTCATTGGGCTAGTTGAGCCAAAAAAATAAAACATATAAAAAATATAAGTATATTATGGCCCATGCATATGTAAATATTTCTTTGTATATAGGGCCTAAATAAAAGATTTTTTCATAATTATTTTGGTATTTATTTAAATATTTCTACCTAGGTGTGTGTTATTTATGCTCTGTACATTGCCTCACCATTACCACAATTTTTCTTACCATTTTTTATACTCTTTATTCCATATAGAAATATTTTCATGTAAGCTTCTCTTATATTTGGTGTAACTCCACCCCAACAAAAATCCAAAAAAACTAGTTTTATTTATGTGTATTTTTTTCACTATTGTGATTTTTTCCTTCCTACATCTATTTTGTTTTTTTTCTAAAAAATTAGAGCACCAAAAATATTTATCTTTTTATGGTAGCCTCATAATGAGAGAGATTTCTTTTGACCCCTTTATATTTTTTCCACTTATATTATTTATATTTGACATGTACATATTTTTTAGACCCCTCAATATTTGATTTTCTTAGTTGTACTATTCACTTATATCATGATCTCAACAATATCTTCAATTATAGACCTACAAATAAGGTCAAGGGTAGGTGGCATGCATACATGCACTATGGAGGGCTCACTCTTGGAGGTATTCAAAAGAATCATCCAAAGAAGGACCCCACAAGGACTTTGTGCAGTGGAAAAAAACAATCGGTTTTGCTGAATTTTTAAAGTTCACTTGCTCTCCGAATTTGAAAAGGTGATACAAACAAAAGTTGTAGCTCGTGGGCTGAACTTTTGCCTCAATTGTTTTCATATTTTTTTGAGCTACGAGCTGTGAGCTATGATTTTATTAGTGAACCCCAGTTTTCCCATGCTATGCAGCCACACTCTCTCTTCCACTTTATCATTTTCCTCTTTCACACACACTTCTCCACTCATCATCCCCACCTCTCTCACCACTCCTCTCTGCACCCTACTCACCTTCTCCTCAACCTTGAAGAATAAGAGAAACCATGGTGAACTCATACCTCCCACACACAATTCCATTCCAAAATTGACCACCTAGTCTCATTTTTCCTCCTCCAAATTACCCATATCTATCAAAAAAACCACAAAATTCAGCCTCTTCTCTTAAAAGACAGCATCATGGTGGTTGATTACTCAGCTTCAATTACCTTGTCTCTCAAGGAAGGTCAAGAGTGGAGAAAAAATGTACCGTCAAAGCTAGTGGACCGTCAACAAGCGTCAAAATTGGCCCTACTCAAGACACTTGGAGCATCAACTTTGTAAGAAATCCACCTTTTCTTACCTCTTAAGAGTTTTTCTTCCTTATTTGTATCCTACATGGATACTCCCATCGTAAATATCCAATTCCATTTGTAAATTAATACTAACTCTACTAACACTAACCCACTATGAAAAGTCCTATCACCTCCATTTCTCTCCTCTCTCTTTCCCCACCAACTTCTTGATAATTCCAAGCAAAAGAAATTAGGTAAATTGCTGAAAATCTAACCCAACCATGGTTAGAGGAGTAACCCTAGCCTTCAAAATTGCTATAAAAGGAGGGTGTAGCTAGCACAAAAAAGGGAGAAGAAAGAGCACTATGCTATAGCTTGAGAAGCCAAACTCAACCTCTTGAGAAGGAGCTCTTGAGTGGAATCTCATGCGCATTAGGCATATGTATGTGTTGTATTAGGGGTGATTAGCAAGGGAACTCTATGCCATTGTAAGAGAGAGTGATCATTAAATTAAGAGTAGGAAATCTATCATTTCTCCTACTAGTGTAAGCCCAACATTTGCTGAATCAAGGAGGGTGAATTTGGACTAAGCATGGATACCTTGTCTCCCTTCCAACGTGAAGTCATGGACAATAATGATGTGTAAGTGTCTTGGTGTTTTATTTAAGTTCTTGATAGCTTGTCTCCGGGTATTGTTATCAATTTAGCCATAAATCCCACATGGGTGGAGAGGACTCCCTTGGCCTTAAGACAGTGATTGGGGTGGCTTTTTACTTGTGATGTGTTGTGGTGTAATTTACTCAGGCTATGTTGAACAAATACTAATCTCACTTTGATTGGTCATGACAGATTTGTAAGAAGGCATTAGTGCAACAAGCACCCCCTTCCCCCTTCTCTCTCTTTCTTACATATATATATTTATGTTTGCTTGATCATTAACGATACACTTCAAAGCAGCCCGAGCACCATCTCTCTCTCTCTCTCTCTCTCTCTCTCTCTCTCTCTCTCTCTCTCTCTCTCTCTCTCTCTCTCTCTCTCTCTCTCTCTCTCTCGTGTTTTAGTGTGTGAGAGTGTTCCATTGGTGTTAGGGTTAGTGTAAATTCCTGGCTTGTTTGTGGGTTGCTCTAACGATTCTCCTCTTTTGCGTCCTAGTTCGCTCTTAAAATAGGTGGTGCCCCTTGTGTAGTTGGGATTTGGCTGGGGGTTTGTTGTTTTGGTTTGTGTTGTGTTGTGCCCCAGCCCCATTGAGCAGCACGGGAGCCTTGAAGGGTGTCTAGAGGTTGCTCTTCTTGTTGCCCGCCCCGGACCGCTTCACTACTAACTCTACAAACAAATCAATTGCACTAAAGCCAAGTAATCTGCCTATGTCCTTCTACACAGCTCTATAGTCATCACGTCCGTTTACCATGCAAATCATATCGGAATCGCACAAAACTTGAAGGGAAGCTACAGGGGACTATTAGGAACATATCCTATCACTGTCACAGCATTCTGGGAAGGTACATGGATCGCGATCGTTCATCCCAAAGTACGCAAAAACAATAAACGAATGACCCTAAAGGATCGTTTTTGGTCCCTAAAGCCTCTCCTAGGGTCAAAACAACATAAAATACGCATATAAACACTCAAAACAACGATTTAAGGCCTAAATGGATGCGTTTGAAATCTTCACCGAATCTTGAATGCTTACACTTGAATGAAAGAGCAGAGTAAGAGGAACATAGTGCAATAAACAAAACTGAATTTGGATTACCGTAGCCATAGATGCGATGATTACAAGTTGGAGCAAAGAGGTAGCTCTCTGTGCGTAACGCAATAGTCACTTATCTTCAAAAAATAATCTCCCTTTCCCACTAACCTTAGTGTATTATATACCTAGGGCTTTCTAAAGTGGCCGGAGGCCAACTTCTCATGGACCTTTACATACATCATTGGAAAAGTTACATCTTTGACTTAGACTTGACATAGACGATTGACATTATGCTTTATAGGGTTTGATGTATTAAACATCGGAAAAATAATGTGACCGCATAAAAACTTTGGCCGGCTGACCCAACCGGCACCTTGGCTAGGTGGGCACTTGTATGTTGTTATCACCTCCAAACATTCTTCTTCAAGAATCAATACTCCATTTTTGTTTGCCTCCAAAATTGTTGCACATAGCTAGATGCAACATACACCTAGCTAGATGCAACAATTTTGGAGGCAAAGCGAAATGAAGTATTGATTATTGAAAAAGAAGAGAAGATGATCTAGAAAGGGAATGTTTCTAGTGGAATGATTATGCTTCAATTGCAAGAGATCTACCAAACATTGTTTCTTTTCCTTCTCATATTTCCACTTTTGCATGACTTCTGAGTTGAGAAGAGAAAACCTCATAACCCTTTCACGCATTTTGATATCTTTCTTCCTCATGATGCATTGCCCCTAAAGATCCTTCCCAGTGACCTTGGTGTTGGCCTCAGTAGTCTACATTTAGTATCTTTAGGTCAACTGAACCCAAAAATCACTGATAAAAACAAGAGACTCTTACACGAGCTATCCTTTGGCTATGCTATCGTCAAGACGAGCTATTTGACAAAATGAACCCTTTTAAATTCTTTATGAATCTCTCCAAGAAGAACATCCACTTGCTATGGACGATCCCAACAATTACAAATTCATCAACCATATGCACAAGTTGAAAAATACTTCTCCACCATACACACTACCTCTATAGCATTTAAGTGAGCTACATCTATGTTGTTTTTCATTATCTCTTTTGATGAGATCTAGCCTCGATCCAGTGCACTAACTAATGTTATAAGCCATGTTCCTAATGGCATCTTCCATACAAACTTTAATGGAAATGGGTAAGATAAATGAAAATTTGTGCCAGTCATGAGACTTAAGACCACTGAGATAGTCATCTCTAGTAAAATCTTTTTTCAAACATGGCATACACCTACTAGGAGTCTTGAATGAAGATATGGTTTTCTTCACATTTTTCTCCTCTGCACAACTCAAAACCCATGGAGCTTTTGGAATAGCATACTTTCCACTGGGCATAAGTCAAGCCCTCATCTCTAGCTCTTGTCCTTTAGCCTATAGGTCATCTCGTTGGGCCTTTCTAGATTCCTTTTTCCAGTAATGAGCTTCCATAGAATCTCCCCCACATTCTTAAAACTATGCATTGGGTCAAGAAAATGATTGATAAGTAAGTCACTCCAATATGAAAGGTCACAAGAGATAGAGATTCTTTTCGTGCCAGGTGGCATGAAATCTCCCATCGCTTTCCACAAGTCTTCCAGTCACTCTCCTTCAGTGGGTGCATGTCGTGTTTACATATATTTAGGCCATGTAGCTCACATTGTTCTTTTGATAAGAATATTCCATGCTCCTCGTAAACTTTCTTGCCGAAGTAATCAACACGAGGGAAGCCAAGTCGAGGACCGCATGAGGATATGAATGATTGCCCAAGTAGCTCAAACTTTAAAATCATAAAAAAGAAGAATAAAGCATCAAGCATTGACTAAGCACCAAGTATATAAAGCATATAGGTCAAAATTTCAAAGTACTTACCTAAAAACTTACCAAATCCTTGTCAATTGTGCATGGTCCACATGAGAATTCCTCACACATGGGCATGTCATTGTCTCATTGGTTAGGACATATCAACCACATAAATCCATGTGAACAAGATTTCAAGCTCTTCTATAAGTGGTGCTAGATAGACGTCCATATTCTTTGCCTTGTACTTTCTTGGGACAATTCCAATCACTCTCCTTCATAGGGTGCATTTCGTGTTTACATATATTTAGCCCATGTAGCTCATGTCCTTTTGACAAGAATATTCCATGCTCCTCGTAAATTTCTTGCCAAAATAATCAAAGCAAGGGAATCCAAGTCAAGGACCACATGAGGATATGAATGATTGCCCAAGTAGCTCAAACCTTAAAATCGACAAAAAGCAGAATAAAGCATCAATCATTGACTAAGCACCAAGTATATAAAGCATATAGGTCACAATTTCAAAGTACTTACCTAAACTCTTACCAAATCCTTGTCAATTGTGCATGGTCCACGTGAGAATTCCTCACACATGGGCATGTCATTGTCTCATTGGTTAGGACATATCAACCACATAAATCCATGTGCACAAGATTTCAAGCTCTTCTATAAGTGGTGCTAGATAGACGTCCATATTCTTTGCCTTGTACTTCTTGGGACAAATAGTGACAATAGCAGATAGTCATTCTTGATAGCTAACCATGGTGGAGGAATCTAGCTTACCAAGAAAATATGCCCTTTGCTCCACAACAGCTCCATAATCCAAATGGGTTCTCTCTATCCATTGCTAAACCAAAAGGGACACAACAAAGCACTTCTTTAAATGCAGGCCATCTTTTGTCTATGTGCTTCCATACAAGAGAATAAATATGCACCTGCATCACATTAGCTAGGATCTTGTGTTTTGATGCCATGTAAGCAAAGATGCTATAGACTTTCACTTGAACATGCTCTTTATTCTTGGAATGATAGGAAAGTGCCATAGAATCTTTGCAAGGATAATTTTTTGTGTGTGGATCCTTTCTATACCTCTTTGACCCACATTTGGACATTCTTTTAAATTTTCATATTCATTTTAAAAGACTATACAATGATCAATCAGTAGGACATGCATGGATTTTTATTATAATTCATGCCAAAATTAGTAAGAAGCTTTTTGGTGGCAGGTTGGGTAGGGGGACATGTGATTGCGTTTTGGGAAAATTTCTCATTGAGAAATCAGACAATACACTCAAAAAATTTAAATAAGAGCAACACATCAACACATTGATCTGTTATTGAAGTCTTGAGTTGTAGAGAGAGAGAGAGAGAGAGAGAGAGAGAGAGAGAGAGAGGAGAGATAAGACATACGATCTACGCTCCCAAAGACTGATTCACATTGAGGACAAGATATGTATATATAGGTGAGACCAAGTTGAGTAGAGTGAGCCATATATAGCTCCAATATATCCACTAAAACAAAGGTCTCTAGCTTTGGATGAAAAAACCCTTTGCGAGTACAGGGGAAACACCCAAGCCCTTAAACAAATGTGAAAATATGAATCAGCAACAATGATGTGAAAGTGATTTGTATACTGATATACAAATATACAAGTGACCAAGATTTCACAGTGTGAAAGTGTGGAGTGTGCACATTGCATGGTACCTATATGATTACAATGTCATATGTACAAAGCTACCATAATAGAGAGAGGCTAATCTAAAAAGAGTGAGGCTAAAGTAACTCCAAGCTTTGAGCACAAGAGGATGAAGCATGAATAGGCCTTTGGTAGGAATATCTGATAGCATCTGGTCACTTGGACAATGTTCAATCATGATAGCACCTTTGCGTACTTCATATTGAACATAATGATAATGCACAATAATATGCTTTGACTTGTTATGTTGAACATATTCTTTTGCGAGACTAATAGTGATAGACATTTTTTGGCTATCAGTATTTTCCATCGTGGGCTACCTCAGTCTACCAAAATCACTTAAATAATATGGCTATCCTTACCTTGTCAATGTACATAGGCTTGTTGAGTTAGGGAATTTTCCCATTCCCTTGAAAGTGGATGGGGGTGCACAAATTTGCATCATGACAGAAGGCCTCATGCAAAGATTAGGCATGCACATCCATGAGACACCTTTAATAAAATTCAAGATGGCAAACAATAGCAAAGCTCGGCACTTAGGCATTTGTAAAAATGTTTTTGTTGATTTCTATGTTATTCTACCAAAGGAAATGGTTACCCATTCATCCTAGGAAGACCGTGGCTAATGAAAATGCTAGATTTATAGGATCGGGAAAGTGGAAAGTTAATTTGCAGGAAGGAATGACAGGGGGTGCACTTCTCATTGTGAAGCAAATCTTAGTGGGGAATTCAAGAATGAAAGCCTAAGGACAAAAGTTCATTCCATTTTTATTTTGTTTAATCAATTTGAAGAGGTGCAATTGTATCATATTTCTAGGAAACAAAATGAGGATCCTGATTTACTTGCACATCAAGTAGTTGTATGTGTTGAGAAGGAAGTGCAAGTCATCATGGTGGCAGTAGCTATCAAGAAACCAAGGTACCAGATTGTCTCCAATTATTGGCTAGAGTTTGAAGGGCGAGTTTCCACAAGGATTCACAAGCTCAGAAGAGGAGGTTCATAAAGAAGGCAAGTGCGTATCTCTTCCTAGAAGGCTCCCTCTATCAAAGAGGGAAGGATCAAGTATTTAGAAGAATACCAAAAATTGAGGAAATTCCAGCCACTCTAAAGGGTTTGCATGAGTAAGCATGTGGTGGTCATTTTGTAAATAGTTCTCGCAAATGGACCCTTTGAAAAATGGGGCATTGATGCTATGGGTCCACTACCTAGAGCCAAAAATGGTAAACTCTACATTCTAGTGGCTATGGACTATATGACCAGGTGGGTGGAGGCACAAAGTGTGGCAAAGATAAATGAGAAAACAACGAGAAAATTTGTCTACATTCACATTTGTTGCAGATGTGGCACACCTTTAGAAATTGTTTCTGATAATTCTCCAGGGTTTAGTACTTAGGTCTTTCTCACTAAGGTCTAAGAAGAACTTCACATTCTACATTGGCACATCAAACCCTACTATCCACAGTCACATGGTTTGGTAGAGAAATCTAATGGTGTCATTGCAGGCATTATCAGAAAGATGGTGAAAAACAAGACAAAATTGTGGGATGACTACTTGGATGGGGCATTGTGGTCATATTGAACTACATATAGCGAGTCCAAAAAGTTCATGCCTTTTCACTTGGTCTATGGTCAAGAGGCCTTGCAGCCTATCAAGCTCAACATCCCAACAATGTAGCTCCATGGCAAAGGAATGGGGGGAGATCAAGATGCGTGGGTAGATCACCTTCTTACATTAGTGGAGTTGGAGTGGAATAAAGAAGCAGCTTATGCATGCTAAAAGAGGAAATCTAAACAAGCAAAAGAGAAGCTTGACAAGAAACTGAATGATAAAGGCATCAAGGAAGGAGATCATGTGCTAAGGCATGACAATCGACTTGATAATCCTTTTGATATCAAATTTGAAAATAGATGGCAGGAACCATACATAGTCAAGAAGACTTTCAATTCAAGTTACTACCAGCTCATTGACTTGAATGGTAAAGAGCACTCCAAGAAGGTAAACAGATATCGTCTAAAGCCCTATTTGAGTCTCCTTCTACCAAAGGCTCTACCAAAGAATTATCAAACAGCAACTATCTCATTAAGTTTTGCAACATGATTCATGTGTGTAACTCAAGCAATAGCCAAAAGGAGCTACACAATGAAAATCTTGTCGAGATACCAAAAATCACGAAGGACTCAAAACCATTCTCTTTGGACATGATGCCTTACAATGGTACATGAATGTACCATCATCTTGGGGAGGGCCTAATGATAGCCATTTTTTGGCTATCAGTATTTGCCATGGTGAGCTACCTCACCCTACCAAAATCACTTAAATACGATGGCTATCCTCACTTTTTCAATGTACATAGGTGTGTGTGAGTTAGGGACTTTTTCCATATCCCCTTGAAAACCCTCAGCTAGCTAGTCACTGGGCTAGTTGAGCAAAAAAATTTAAAAATAAATTATGGTCCCCCCTTTGCATCTAAATATTTTCTCTTAACTTGGGCCTATCTATATTGTGAACTCGATTACTCCACTATTTGGGAGTTATATACATACTATATTTAAGTGTGCATTTTTACCAAGTCTAGGTAAGACACTTTGCATTTTTACCATCCATAATATATTTTAATATCATCCATGTATACATCTCATGCATTCAACTCCACTCTAGCAAAACTCACAAAAAATCATTTTACTCCCTCAAGATGACATTTTTTTAACCTATCACATATATTTTTCTTTACAATAGAAAATTAAATTGACAGTCACCTATAATGCTAATCAATAATTAAGGGACACTTAATTTATTTTATTATTTATTTATTATTATCTCTTTATCCTAAAATCCTATCACAAGTCAATGCACTAGTTTGTTTAATCTTCCCTCTTGTATATATTTTATTTCACAAAAATTCTCATCCTTACATGTGTAAATTCTCCACACTCTTGGAGCCACATGGTGGTTCAACCAAAAAGGGGCCATCAGAAGACTTTTGCAGTCCTGAATTGTACATGTTTTGGTATGATTTTTGACGTCCACCTCCACTCCAAATTTGAAGAAGTCATCAAAATAAAAAATGTAACCCACAAGTTGGATAATCTCCTTAAAAATTTTCATAATTTTTGTGAACTACCAGCGGTGTTGTGCTGCTATGCGGGCACGGGGTGAAAGATAAGAATCTGCCTGCATTTTCAAGGTTTTTCCAAACTGATGATTTAGGCCAGATTTTGTCATGGCATCCACGTTAGAGTGGGGTCTCGTGCCCATTTAAGGGCCACAAGTTTTAAAAGAGCAACCCCCCCCCCACACACACACACACACACTAGCGATACCGCTAGTGCTCGGGGTGAGGGTGGGTTCATGTTGCAGAGAGAGGAAGTTCAAATTCCGGGCTCCCATGTACAAGGGAAGGGATGCAGAGAGTGAGATAAAGGGTAAAGTGGGAGGCCAGGCAAAGCTTGAGGAAGGAGAGAATGGCCGGGCAATGGCAACTCAAGCCGGGCCGGGCAAAGCTAGAGGCAAGGGATAAGACCGAGCAAAGAAAGGGGGCAAGGCCGGTCAAAGGGGATAAGTTCACATGCAACTGAGAGAGAGAGAGAGAGAGAGAGAGAGAGAGAGATTAGAAGCTTACACACGTGGTGAGCCATGCAGTCTAGATGCTAAATGGAGGGCCACATGGGAAGGGAAATCATGCATAGGAAATTCTAAAAAGGGACTAAAAAGGAGATGCACGGGCAGAAGGAAGCCATTTTTTTAATTTTTCTTGCTCACCTCCTATAAGAGGGGTTCTTTATGAAGTTGAAGGGGTTCTTTTTGTTATTTTCCTCTTTTGGGGAGTCAAGTTTCTAGGATTATTGGGAGGGTTTTGGGGGAATCAACGGCAACGGTGGGTGATTCTTCTTCTTGAGAGCAGTTGGAGAAGACAAGGGAAGGTCGGGAAATGCATCGAGAGCACGAAACGACTGAATGGCGGTGCAATTTGGGGGAGTTTTTCTGAGCCGAGGGTTGCAATTCGAAGGGCATACCGAAGCGGGCGTATGCAACAAAATTGTAAAAGAGAAATGGGAAAAGTTGAAGCTGTATCTGCTGCCAGTTGAATAAACCTCTTAAGTCTCAAATCTATGTATCTTATCGCCGTGTCAATTAATATTGTTCTTATTTGTAGTCTTCTCTCTCAAACTCTCTTGAATCATCAGTATTACGTGTATTAAACTATTAAGTAAGTCTATCTACACTCTGTTATCCTAGTTTGAGTTCTTGCTAAGCGTCTGTCTACAACCAGAGGCCAGGTGCTTTCTCAGTCAACCCTGGAGAACCGCACACTTTGACAGGATGAGATATGATTTTTCTTGGTGGACCTCAATCCACCCACTTTTCTCACAACAAGCCACCCCTAGTCTTCTCTCACATCCTTTCATACTTCTACACACACACACACACACACACACACACACACACAAACACACATTTCTCTCCATCCCTCACTCAAATTTGCACCTTCCATGGCTTCTCTCACCCTCTTCACCATTACCCTCCCCTCACCTCCATAGCTCATATGAACTTCTTACATGTACATACACCCTCTCTATGTCTCTCTCTATCACTTCTAAATACACCCTCTCTATGTCTCTCTATATCACTTCTAAATACATATAATTCAGCACGTAAACCATGCTTAGTCTCTACTAATTGGAAATTATTATCAACCAACATCGAAATTTTCATCATGGTGATTCAACCTTGGCGGCGATGATGTAAGAAGAGAAGAAGAAGAAGGGGATCGGCAGTCATTTTTGAGAACCTACACAAGTAAGTCCAAAATTTATTCAAAGCTTTACCATCACAAGGATTCCCTCACTTCATTCACCCATCTTCCTTCAGCGATCCAACTCACTCTACCCATTGTAAGTGTATTATTAACTTTTTAGTGATTGCTAAAACTATTAACCTAGTAACACAAACATCCATTGATCTAACTTCAAAAATCACCTCCCCTCAAGACATGTACATATAGTTAAAACTCTCTCTCTCTCTCTCTCTCTCTCTCTCTCTCTCTCTCTCTCTCTCCTTCTCCTTCCTTAACTCTCTCATTTCACCCTATCTACCATCAATAATGTCTTTCTCTTGAGCCCACATCCATGGCTCAAGCAGACAAAGAAGACCCATTATATTTTGATATTCAAAAAGATCATAATCTCAATTTGATTAACTTGTAAAGTAGGATTTCCCATAATGTTAATGAGGGGTCTCCAACCTATAAATAGGCCCCTCTCATTCTTGTAAAGCATCACTAAAATCTCACATAGCACACCAAAACTCTATACATGAGAAGAGACTTAGGTGTAGCAACTACTTTGTGTTTCACACTTGGTGTGAGAGAATCTTTTAAGCTACACATTTGCAAGTGAGAGAGTGTGAGTTCACAATCTCAAAACCACTTTTGTATATGTTCCTCCATCATCAATGAATTGAGGTTTGGTGCTTCAAAGGTGTGATTTGGCGTTCAAATCTCCACCTATGCAATGCGGTTTGGTGAATTCAAGATGACTTATGTCTTTTAAGTTTAATCATTTGAGCTTGTTTGAGAAAGTAATTAGTGTGTTTTCATTGCCAAATTTAAGTCCATTGTAAGAGGGTATTGTGGTGAGAGGTCTCTCACACCCTAAAATAGTGTGTGTATGATGGCAATGTTTAGCATTTACTACGCATTGGGTTAGTTTTGTACAAGCTCTATGATAGCATAATAGCAAACCATCTCCATTTGCAAGTCACAGACAAGGTGTTACACAGGTTCCATTCCTCTCTCTCTTCCCTTTGCTCTAGCTTTCTCTTGATCCATTTGGCGTGGTATGATATTTCTTGTGTGTGTTGTTGCACCTACTCTTGGTTATGACAAAATCTCTCTTGCATCCTAGCTCACATGCCATAACTAGGCAGTGCCCCTTCACATGTTTGGTTGTGGGTTTGTTGTTGTTTTTCTTGTTTGTGGTTGTCCCAGCCCCAATTGAGCAGCAAAGGAGCCTTGAGGGGTGTTTAGAGATCACCTCTCTTGTTGTCCTCCTTGGACTGCCTCAAAAACACTATGATTATCACACCCCAAGGGCGTGCTGGAAAGAGGAGAATGAACAATATCATGCAGCATTTGTTAAACTAGATCAACTTACGAGCTACAAATTATGCGGCAACGTATTTAGACTCGATGCTAGAAACTGCAACACAACATTGTTTTGTTTTTAGTTCAAGAAACAAGACAACCATTAATGAAGAAGCATTTGCCATGTTGTGTGCAGTTCCGTGTGGTGCAGCTAGTCGAGGGTAAGCTATGACTGTGACTCCTTGCTTGTACATATGCAAAAAGGCAAGGTTTTCCCCAAGTTTTCCATTAATTTTTTGAAGTTTTTTTTTTAAATTTGTGGGTTTTCAAATTGGGCTTGATTTGGATGGGTTTTGGTCAAACTATGTGTATATATGGGAGCGCATATGGAGTCTCTACTAGCACATGGAAGGGTGTTTGAAAAGAAGTGAAGCCCTTGTTTTTATGAGAAAAAGTGCATACATTTTCATTGTTTTTCCTTACTTCTTTTATTTGGTTTTCTTGATCCCCTTTGCTTCCTTTAGTGCATCCAAGTGTAGTGGGAGTTGTAGCTGTGTAGAGGGAAGCTAGTCGAGGCCGAGTGTGACTGAGGTTGTCAAAATTTGCGAGTGAGGATCAACACGTATTATCTTAAGAGAGCCATTTCTTAATCCTTTTTTCTTGGTGTTGGTTTGAGTTGTTGTAGAGGCGAACCCCCAATCCTTCACAATTACTTTTATGGGATTTTAGGAATGACTTGCTTTTTTTGAGTGTGATTTTTGCCTCTCTCTCTCTCTTTGACATCCATGATATCCTCCAAATTCTTCCCAAATGTAAGCATGCCCTTGGGCCTCTCAAGTGCGTCAATGCATGGCCTAGTAGCCATTTTACCTGCCCTTTATGCAAAAACATAGCTGAGGCTAATGATGTTTTCATTGTGGAAAAACTTTCATTAGTGGTTAAGCACAACATCAATAAGCCTAGTTGAAATTCCAATGTGAGGAGGCCATCATCAATCTAGCATAATCCAAATCTTAAAGCCTTTTTAGTAATTCATGAAGCATTTCAAGTCTATGTGCAAAGAGAAGCTAAAAAGTCAAAAAATGTAACGGAGTGTCGATGATCCCAAAAACAACACAGGGAAGAAAAATGAGCTTTTGGAGGTCTAGTAGTAGAAATTTGAAGCATGGGCAAATACCTTTCAATCAACAAGAGTTTACAAAATGCTTGGGCATTGCATCCTCCTCAAAGATGCTCTTTTTGAACATCGTGGAGTTATTTTCTACCATTAGATGCCGTCTTTCTAAGCTTAGGACAATTTGCTATCTTGGTTATTAGTCTCAAAGAAGGAGGTGCAACTGTCATCAAGCTCAAGAAATATGGATGTACCGACAAGACTCTCAAACTCGAGAATTCAAGACATATTCCTATCAATCCTATCAACATCACAGAAGGAAACATATAGGTTGTTGAATCCAAGTGAGATGGATTCAAGTGAGATGGATTATAAGGTTGTTGGCTTGCGAAGTGTAGCAAGCATGATGCAAGAGTGGAGGAAAAGAAATCAATTTTTGATAGGACATTTTAGCCTCAAGGAAGAAGGTGCCGACATCATCGACCTTGAGCAATATGGAGGTACTGATAAGACTATCAAGCTCAGCAATTCAAGACATGTTCATGTCACACCTATGAGCATCAAGTTCACGTTACACCTACCAACATCATGGAAGGGACAAGTTGGGCTAAGATGGGCTATTTAATTTGAGCAATAGGGTCGTGGAGGATGCCAAATATGGCAAGCAGGATGGAAGAGGGGAGGGAAAGCAATCAATTTTGGAAAGGCATGCAATATTTTCCATCAGGGAGGGAGGATCTCCGTAGAAATTTGCAAATGACTTCCTACTTCGAGCCCATATTATACCTACCTCTCTCTCTCTCTCTCTCTCTCTCTCTCTCTCTCTCTCTCTCTCTCTCTCTCTCTCTCTCTCTCTCTCTCTCTCTCTCTCTCGACAAGACCATCATTCTTGGGAATTCAAAACATATTTTTGTCTCTCCTATTAACATCACAAAAGGAAAAATCTAGGATGTTGAATGCAAACATTATGGACTTCAATGTTGTTGGGCTGCCAAGTGTACAATGCACAAGGGAAGGAATAAAAATCTATTTTTGTCAGGACATTTTGGCCTCAAAGAAGAAGGTTCCAACATCTTTAACATTGAGCAACATGGATGTATCGGCAAGACTGTGAAGCTCAAAAGTTCAAGACATGTTCTTGTCACATTTATCATCATCATGGAAGGGTTGGGCTAAGTTAGGCTCTTGAATTTGACTGAGGGATTTTAAGGTTACGAAGGATGCCAAATGTCGATAGCACGATGGAAGAGGGACAAAAAATAAATCCATCATGGAAAGGCGTGCAAGCAAGCTTTCTACGTGGCAAGCTTTTGCACTAGGGAAGGAGGAGGAAGAGTGGGAGGCCCAAGGAGGTAGCAAAATCATCCCTACCTATCTAACCTTCCACTCACCTCTCTTCTCTCCCTCTCATGCCCCATTTGAATGGATTATCTCTAGAGTTGGAGGCCCAAGGAGGAGGAAACATTACAAGTCTCAGCAAGATATTTTCATGATATGGAGGTTTTCTTCCTCCTACTTAAGAGACAAACTATGTGCCTAGACTTACAACCTATCACAACCCTAATATTGAAGAGGTAACAATTGTAGCAGGTATGTCATATAAGAGATGGGAGTTTAGGTTTTAGTGGTGGATGAAATAAATGGGAATCTACAATTGCCAAGGAGCTAGGCGGGCAGAGGAGGTATTGTAGAGAGAGAGAGAGAGAGAGAGAGATAGAAAAATAGATTAGATAGATAGATAGAAAGCTTATATTATCGTCCTCGGAGGTCATGGTGATGAGAGTCACAATGGAGAGCCCAAACTTTGGTTGGGAGAGTAAAGTGTGTAGGTCTAAGTTATCGTTGAAAATGGGAGAGAAGCAAGTTCGGATGTGACCAAAAGCTGAGCAGTCTAGTAGTGTGTGGTACTCAGACTCTCGAACTTGCAGTGAGCATAATGTGCACAATCAATTTGACTCTTCTCCATTGCCCCAACGCCCTATCTCGCATCGAAGGAAATGGGAGCTAAGCCGAACGGCTGTGATAGTGTGTATCGCCGACAAGGGGATAGGCTCAAGCATGTAACTGTGAGTACGGTTTCCTCTTTTAATGAAGAACATGGTTTTGGAGTTGGGGGCAATATGGGTGGTGTAATGTATGAAGCGTGACCCACCGGATTTCTCCCAAGCCATAATACATTGGCATTGTAGAAAAGCTTCATTCATTTAGGAGTCAATTGAAGCATCATGTACCAAGTGTAATGCATCCCATCTCCAAAACCACTTCTTTATGTCTTGCATCCATATTGTGCTCAAGATCTTGATTTTATGCATCTTTTGAACTTTTTTGCTTGCTTCCCATGCAATTGTAGGAAGTCGATGTGATGGGTTTTGACGCATCTTTATCATGTACTCCACAACCCTTTCCATGCCCATAACCTCAATTGGACGACATCTCGACTCAAGAAGTAGGAGCATATATGGTGTTTGGGTCTTCACTTGGAGAAAGTTTGTGAGAAAACACTTTTGGACATTCTCAAACTCTTTCCAAGTAGACTTTGAGATGCTCCCGCCCCACACTTCAACTCCATAAAGAAGAACCGGTGTCACCAATGCATCAAAAAGATACTTCTTGAGAACCCAACACTTGATGTTTCCTGCATTACACATGTTCTCAAATGCATAATATTCTCTCTTTCCCACTTCCAAATGATGCATAGCACATTCATACCACTTGTGATTGGACAAAACCTCAAGGCCAAGGTACTTAAAGCTCTCAACAACTCCAAGTGTCTCATTGTTGTACACAATGCATGGCTTCTCCTTATGGTTGGTTTTCACAAGCATAACCTTTGTCTTGGATTCGTTCACAATCAGCCCACTATGAAAGAAAAATTTCTCAAGGACAACCATAAGCTTTTGTACATCTTCTAAAGTGTGTGCTAGAAGCACTACATCATCCGCATACAACAAAATCATGATTACCGCATTGCAAATAGTGACCTCTTCAATGCCTTCTTCTTGCATAAATTCAAGTACCATTTGTTCCAATTGAACGATGCATAGAACAAAGAGAGTTAGTGACAACTGGCATCCTTGTTTAACCCCAATAGTGCTTACAAAAATTTCTGAAATTTCTCTTCCCATGCGCAATTGAGAAATCACCTTCTCATATATTCGAGAAACTGCAAGCATAAACTCACTTGGCACTTGGAGTTCTTCCATCCTTCTCCACAAACTGTTACGTGGAATCATATCAAAGGCTTTCTTAAAGTCCACAAAACAACAATACAATTTCTTGCCCTTCAACCGACTTTCGACCATGAGAACACGAAGAGTGACAAGATGATCAATGGTGCTATGGCATCGATGAAAACCCGCTTGTGTCTTTGCATGCTTGTCATTATCTTTAGCTCAATCACTCAATTTCATCTCCATTATGCACCCAAACAAATTTCCCATAAGAGACCCAATCATTATAGTCCGGTAGTTGTTTACATTCTTTACATCCCCTCCTTTATGCAAAGGCTTAACCCAATTAGTACTTCAATCATAAGGCATACCATGTTGAAGTGCAAGGTTGAACATATCACACATCCACTCATGGGTAAAATCTCCCATCCATTTGATCATTTCCGGCTTGATACCTTGAAGATCTCCCGCTTTGCAAGTGGCCAACACCGCATACATCCTCAATAGTAAAAAAACAAGGCATACATGGGAGTGAACCATAGAATGGTATTTTTTCAGCATTTGCTTGCTCATATAATTGCCTACAATGTGTGTATATATCCACAAGACTCAAGTCACCAAAATTCTCAACCCACCTTGCCCTCAAGTTTCTCCAAAATCTTCCACATGCATGTGTCTTTTCTTGGACTTGAAAAAGTTGTTGCTTTACTTCCCATCTTCTTCTCTTCTTTTGAATCAATGCCTTGTATGTATGCAAATGACTTTGATAGTTGTCTTTGTCCATAGTTGCATCAAGCTTTGTCGAGGACTTTCGAGCATCTTGACATTCTTTATCAAACCACCTTTTGCGTTATCTATCTTTGTTGATACCATGGAGATGCTTTATAGCAAAGAATTCTTCGGCACAAGAACAAATAATTTTCTTGAAATCTTCCCATTTAGTTTCCAATGGTGCAAGTTTCTTCATCCATAAATTTTGTTGAACCATTTCAATGTACATCGGTGCCCGTTTGAAAACCATACATAGTAATAATTTCTCTTTATTTTGGTTGAGATTATCATGCTTAGTTGCTTCTCCACATGAAAGGTCAATACATAAGGTGCGATAGTCGAATTCGGGTGTCCATTATCCAAACATAAAACTCTTTATGCGATACATGATGGCTTCGGAGAGTAACATATAGTCAATCACACTATCCCCATTATGTCTCCTACATGTAACTCGATTGATTCCACTCCACAAAGATACACCATTGGCAATGAGCATACTCATGCTATTACACATGTGTAGAAGTAACTTCCCATAGTGATTCGGCTCTTTCTCATCCATTGAAGAACGATCATACAAGTGAACTTTCTCCAACTCCCTTGAAATGTATGGCATATCAATTTGTTGAGGATCATGTTGCAATGTTTTTGTGCGAGCATTCATATCCCCAAATACAATAACATCACCTTCACCTTTGAAATAAGCAATGTCCTCTTTCAAATCAAAAAATGGATGATCTCTATCCCTGCAAGCATAAAAGGGAGAATCATGATGAGTAATGTAGCAACCGGCTACAAAAATGGGTGCTCTTTTTGGTGTCATAATTTTCATCCATGCACAACGTTTGTACTTGTCATCTTTCACAATTGATACAAAATCTTCCAAACCTTTATTGACCATACATGCTATCCCTCCTTGTCCTCTTCATTGCTTAAGATTCTTTGACCACATCAATGAATGTACATTGTAATTCTCCAAGCTGTTAATCCTTTGTGTATCATGCTCCCAAGTTTCACCAAGAAGTACAACAACGGCTTTGCTTGTTAGTTCATCAATGCCAGCCCCCGCATTCCATCAATATCCATTATAATTTCAAAAGCATATTTTCAATTGTAACTCGGTCTCATAGGTCACGCATCCCTATTTTCTCGAATGACTTCCCTCCTCCTTGGGCACATTTTCTTCATGAGAGATCTCCTTATTTTTCTTATTCTTTTCCTCATATGCCTTGTGACGCATATTTTGTTGCTTAATAGTGCAATCTTCACATACAAAACATTTTGTATCCCTCAAATAGATCCAATTATTATCAACGATAATCTTTCGCTTGGTCTCATCCGGCATGGTGCATACAATTGGCCATTCTCCACAGAGAGAGAGAGAGAGAGAGAGAGAGAGAGAGAGAGAGAGAGAGAGCAAGTTTCTTGCTCTGTGTGTGTGTGTGGCCTTCGGGTTGGGGGGGTGGTAGAATCTTCAATTGGCAAGAAACTAGGTGGGTAGAGGAGGTATTGTATTTCAAAGACACCTACGATAAAAAAGAAAGACCAACACACACACATACACACACACACACACACACACACACACACACACACACACAAAGTGAGTGAGAGAGAGAGAGAGAGAGAGAGAGAGATTTTGTAGCTTTGCATTTCAGACACCATAAGTGGATGGCCAAAACAAAAGTGAGACAAGCTGGCCTATAATGCTATAGATTTATGATGAAAAGCATGTTGAGCTCCAACTAAATATCTTGATCTTGTTAAAATAGCTTGACTAAGAGTGCTATGTAGGTATATTTGAGAGCTCTTGTGGCGATAAAGTAACATAGCCTCTAAATTTTTCATGCCATAGAAAAAACATGATTTTTTGGGGTGTGTTTGCAAACACTCTAAACCAAAGAGTGTAAGTGTGTTACGGCAAAAGGCGAATGCCTTTGAGGAATTAAATTACCTTTTTGTTTGAAAAGTCTCTCCTCAATGTTGTGCTTATCTGTAGACTCTCTCTCTCTCTCTCTCTCTCTCTCTCTCTCTCTCTTTAGTCACTATCTCTTGGGAATATTCATATATCTTGGTCCAGATCTCTTGGGAATGTTCCTATGCAGATAGTGTTGGCATTCCTAAGCATCACTAGAGGCATTGCCACCACCCAAGGCCTTACCATTATACCGTTGGTAAGAGCGAGCGAGAGCCGTTGTAAGGGGGTTGCGTGCGCTCATTAAACTAAAAATTGGAAAAATGAACAAAAAAAAACTAAAACTTGTAAAAGTTTGGTAGACTTTCTTCAATGCAAAGTGAAAATATAGCTATGATTTTGTGACTTTAGCCATTTGGGAATAGTACGTGACTTTTGGAAACATTAGTGTCCAAATATCTTTTTTTTTTCCCAAAAAACTCACAATGGTGAGTTGATTATATTATCAAAAAAAAATCCATGCATGTGCCGAGCCATGGCATCTTCTAAAGACTATAGTTACATCACTTGATAGGTGCACCACCCCACAACCAAGATGGCCCGCTCCTTTACCCAAGTAAGTGAGTCATTACTACATTACTTACCATATTCCACTCATCAGTGCTCATCCGTTTTCCAAAGGCTTACCCCCCTCCATGAACCTAGTTGTTTCCATGGAAATCTCAAAGACCTGGCATTTTTTGGCCTTCCAGACCTGTTTGAAGTAACAAAATCTAATGATTTGTGTTATGACAAGGAGCTCTTGGCTCTTAAACACCTTCCCCCCTTGTAAGATATCATTCTTATAGAACCCTATCTTCCTGGTCTTTTGTATCCATTTGCATTGAAGCAAGGGAGTCACTCATGCCAGTTTTGACTGGTCTACAAAAATTCATCCACTAAGTCATTCATTTTTTGCATAAGACGGCAATGTAATTCATGAACTCGGAGGAATATGATTGTATTAGAACAGCTTTGTACTTAATGAGAGACTAGATATCCTAGTCCACCACATATTTGTAATAATTATCCCTTTTTTGCCAATTACCCAATTTTTAACACTGGGTATTTAAGCCAAAAGTTTGAATTTATTAACGCAGAGCATTTTGGGCTTACATAGTGAGGCATACGCCTACACTTGCACGCTCACTACTCTTTGTACGGGTAAGCATTGCTAATGAAACTTCACATGTTTCTTCCTCTCATTCTTGGCATGGTGTACATGTCTAATGTGCTATGTTTGAGTGTGAATGTATGTGTGTGTGTGTGTGTGTGTAGCACAATGAGCGCTTTTAGCTCTAGGTTGCCTTGTGTGTTTATCGGCTTCTTGTGAGTTGTTAATGGTGTTTTAAGTGAAACTAATCATGGATAGATGTGAGTAGGCCATAGGGGAGGTCAAACGACCCCTCATTCATCATTTCTAGTGAAGGTAAGAGGTGGGAACA
This sequence comes from Adiantum capillus-veneris, assembly GCF_014529385.1. Classification (NCBI taxonomy): domain Eukaryota; kingdom Viridiplantae; phylum Streptophyta; class Polypodiopsida; order Polypodiales; family Pteridaceae; genus Adiantum; species Adiantum capillus-veneris. The sequence continues at coordinate 142,665,847 of NC_140936.1, forward strand.
ATTGCGGTTGGTCACCTACCCGACAGTCACTTTTGCAAGTTTTTGTGTTTGGAACCTATTGCCTATAGCCTAGAGACCTCTACTTTCAAGTTTCATGTCATTTAAAGTTCATTTGACACCTTTACGACCATTAGAGTGAGAGATAGACCACATGGGAGACTTAGGCATTTTCCCTTTTGGATGCTTTCTAGCTTGAGAGTGACACCTTTCTCTCAGTGCATTGTCGCTTAGGAATTTGCATTCAACGTTTCCATGCACTGGTTGGGTCGACTATGTCCTTGGATTGATATATCTTATGTTGGTTTGAGTTCTTGCTATGTTACATCATCCGATCACAGCGATCTGCCAACAGTGGCACCGTTGTCAGGGACGTAAATTACATAGAGACATTTCTATGTAAGTTTGGATGGACTGCAAACCTATTGCCACTCCCATGGAAACAGGTTTGAAATTGAGTCTTCATGATGCTGGTGATCCTGCTGATGTCACTCTTTACCAAAATATTATTGGTTGCCTCATTTATGTATGCAACAGGAGGCTGGATATTTAGTTTAGACTCATAGGTCAACAGATGTATGCATAGCCCAGGGTATAAGCATTGTCAAGCTTTCAAGAATATTTTCCGCTACCTGAGGGGCACTTTACATCTTGGTTTCTTTTATCCCAAGGGGGATCATTTCCGCCAGACTTACATTCTTTTTCGGATGCATACTGCGCTGGTTGTTTTGACACGTGAGTGTCCACAAGTGGTTTTTGTTTCATGCTTGGCAGTTCATGTATCTCATGGTTGAGCAAGAATCAACCTACTGTGGCCACTTCTAGTTGTGAGGCTGAATAGAGGGCAGTCTTCACAGCTATAGTTGAGTGTGTATGGCTCAAACGGCTACGGCTAATTTTGGGTGTTGGACAGGACACTACCAACACTATCTACACTAACAGTCAGAGCACATTTCCAGTTGCGAGGAACCCATATTTTCATGCTCGCACAAAGCACATTGAGGTGCATTACCACTATGTCAGGGAGAGGCTCTCACTGGGAGAGGTCAACTTGGCTTATGTGCCAACACAGGACAACCTTGCAGATTGTTTCACAAAGGCATTGTCTCATGAGAAGTTTGAAGCTTATTAAAAATCTTTGGGCTTTCTCGCCTTTTTGGATTGATCATGTCCTCAGGGCATGGCACTTTCCTTTACTCTATGTGCCAACTCTCATTCACCGCATCACTCCAAGGAGGATTTGTTACCATATACATGTGATAGTGATGTGTGTGAACACACTTACAATCATCGTCAGGGGCATTTTTCCCTCACTAGGAGGTTTTTTCCCATGTGCATTGTAGATACGCCCATCATTCTAGGGATATCTATCTTTCCATTTCACACTAAGTATTATACTCTCTTGTGTTTCTTGAGCTTCCTTCATCTTCTCCAAGCAGTGTGTGTTTTCTTGCAACCCTAATTCCAACATAAAGGATGTAACTTCAAAATGAAAACCCTCAAGGCAAGTGAGCCTCAGGGCACAATCTGTACATATGGAAACAAGGTGGCATCTAATTTTGAGCCCTCATACGAGGAATCTCTTTTTCAAGAATCTTGAAGGGTCCCAATTCTAAGGATTGTGCTAAAGCCACAACTATTGAGACTTCAAGTGATGCAGGCCATGAAAATCTGAAGAATGTTAAGACTCAGCTTGAACAAGAGTTAAAGGAAGTTAAGAGGTAGCTAGTTTCCATCCTTAATGGTGAAAAAAGAAATTTCACACAGGCAAAATGTCGTGGGTTATTCAAAGATGGGTTGGCAGAGCCTTTAGTGCTCTAAAGGAGTCTCTACCATGACAAGTGGAGGTTGTAGAGGCTATTTCTATTGCAATTCCGCCAACTCTTATTAAAAAATAGCTAGCCATGCAAGCTAAGCTGACGTTTGTGTTTGGCTTTAGTGGGAGAATCTCAAATAGATATGAGCTAATACAATGAATTCAAGGGCCGCAAATCCTTGGGCATGGGAGAGAAATTGGAAATACTACTTACCTAGCCAAGGGTTTCTGCTTAGTTAGATTCAAGGAGGTACCCAACGTATTGACATCTTGGATAAAGGTCCCACTATATTAAACAGGACTACATTTTGTGTAGTACCATGGGAGCCAGTGTTTGACTCGAGGAAGTCCCGCTAGGGGATTCATCCGGTTGGGTCGAGTTGTGGGCTTGCCTAGTTGACTTTGGAATAATATCGAGATGTGTGCCAGCCAACTAGCCACCCTGTTGTTTGTTCATAATAAGAGGGTGTAGGCATGTCCTCTAACCAGGTTTGTATAGGCTAGAATATATCTAAGACACCACCAAAAAGCATGGTGATCAATGTTGGAGCTGGAATTGTAACTATTCCGCTCAATTTTGGGACTTTCTTTGGGACTTGCTTTGAGTGTAACAAATTGGGGCACTTTGCCAAGGATTTCTCCATGAGGGCTAAAGTGAACTCCGAGCCTACATCCGAGGACTCTAGTTTAGGTGAAGTCAATCATGTCTCTATCAAGGAAACATCAATGGAAGAGGGTGAGAAACATGTAAAGATCCGTGAAGGGACAAGAACAAGGGAGGAAAAGGAGGCTATGGTTTGTGACAATGAAGTCACCAAATTTCAAGAGAAGACTATAGAGGTGTGGAGCTTCACACTGCAACTCCCTGAACACCCCCACAAAGAAAATTTGTTCATTTTTCATGCATCTACACCTAAGATTTTGACTGTAACAACTACGTTGGCTATGATAGTCCCAAGACTGAAGAGGGCCAAAAGGGTGAAGGCGGTGGCAAGAGAATCCATATCACTAGAGGCTAATGGAGCCTTGAAAGGAATAGGCTCCTCCGCCCAACTAAAAGGTCCGACTTTTGTCATCCCGCTTCACAATCCCTTTGAAATGCTACAAACCGGGCCATGGAGGCGGAGACCAAGCAGGGGTCAGATGTAGAGGAATTTTTCCATCCCACCCAATGATGGAAGTTCTCACTATCCAATCATGGAACATGAAAGGATTGAGAACTGGAAAGAAGCACACCCTTTTCTAGTGGAAGTTAGAAAGGATAAGAAAGTTAATTGATTGGCCATCCAAGAACATTATCTGGATGCGCAGAACAAAAGAAAATAGGCATTCGGGAAGAAGTTGGTGCTCTATAAGGAGAGAATGGACGGTTCAATGGTGTCCTCTCTATTGTGGACAAGGACCTAGAGCAAAAGTGGTTCTAAATCACCCCTCTAGGAGAGTCCTAGGAGTGAGAGTCATTGGGTAGATCAACCTATCACCATAGTGAACATATATCACCCCAAAAATGATGAGGATAGAGTCAAATTGTGAATGCACCTTAGGTATTCCCCTATTGAAGGAGAGAGGCTTATGATAGGTGACTTAAATATGGTGGAGAAGAGCAAGGATAGAACAGTCCCAACCAGTCTATTGGTAGGTTCAGAAAAAACTAAATCGCTAGGTCTTAGTGACAAAAGGGCTATGATGGTCCTATGGGAGGTGGGTCCCTAGAACAGCACACCGAGCTTCAAATACACAAGCCTACAGTCTGTTGAGGGAGTAAGAACCTGCTTGTTACTAGGGCACACCTATTCAAAGACCCTTTGTTTAAAGACTTACAAAGAAATCTTTGAATAAACTCAATAAAGATCTTAATCTAGAAATATCTAAAGCTTGGAACCTCTTTGCTCAGAGTATACAAAAATCGATCAAAACCGTGGGCCCTCGGATGAAAAAGGACCAGGAAGAGCAATGGAAGCAGCTCCAAGAGGAGGTTGCTCGTCTAACTTCCAAAAAATATATTGGGTTGGCCTCCAAAGAAGAACACAAAATGTGGCTAGAAGTTAAAGCCAACCTGACTAAGCAGCAACATCTTGTGGAGGTCAGGAGGGCGAGATTGATATCCAAGGAGATCTTCCTTCAGCCAGAGGCCACTAATCAAGCATGCCTTTTTAGGGCCTTGAAAATCAAGAAAAGTTGGGGCTCCCTCCACTCGCTCACAGATGAAAATGGGAACACTTTGCAAGACCAAGAGGAATGACCGGGATGATTCTTGATCATCTAAGCCAAATCATTGTCCAACCAGAGACCCGCTCTCAAGAAGTGGATGAATCCAAAGTGATCTTGCTTGAGAGCATCAATAGGAAAATTTTCTAACCTGAAGCCAATCATCTTGAGGTGGCCTTTTCTTAAGATGAGTGCTCGCTTGTGTTGCAAGACCTTGGCAAGGAGAAGTACCCTGGCTAGAGTGGTATGACCACTGAATTCTTCAGGGAGTTTTGAGATGACCTCAAGGTCCCAATCACCTATATGTCTAACCAAGCTTTTGTAAAGGGTCATTGGATCCTAGTGTGGAAAGAGAGCTTATCAAGCCTATCTCAAAATAGGTTTACAACTTGCATCTTAAGCATTGGTGGCCCAGAAGCATGATGTTTGTGGCATACAAAATCATTACCAAGGCAGTCGCTCTTAAAATTGCCCCCTTTCTCGATAGAGTCACCTTCCCTCATCCGCACAGGTTTATCAAAGGAAGGTCAATATATGACAATATCTTGGCAGCAATGGTTGGCATGGAGTACGCAGCCTTCAAAATGAAGGAGTACATTTTGCTTCAGCTAGATCTAGGCAAGGAATATTATGTGGTCCTTCATTGAAGATGTCATGAAGTCACTGGGCTTTGGGCCTTGCCTTTGTTGACTTATACTCACTCTGGGTGAAGGCAATCAATCTAAGCTCTTTTTCAATGATAGCAATGTGGGCTCCTTTGAAGCCGAAAGATCTACCAAGGAAGGACACCCCCTTGCCCCTCTTCTCTTTGCCATTAGGTTGCATCCTCTAATAACGATGCTCGAAGCTGCTGCATCGCAAGGTGAAATTCAATTATCAACTTTCTTGGCAACACTCGGCCTAGCCAAGATGTTTTTACATGACTCCCTTCTTTTTTTAAAAGCATGCCCTCAAGTACTCATGAAGGCTCTAGAGATTGTGCAGACTTTGTTGTGGCATCAGGGTCAAAGTGTAGTATTGAGAAGTCTAGACTAACCTCCCTGACGGAAAACAACTCATTTGACCCATCAGACTGGTCAGAGGAGATTGTGTCTAAAGTAAGTTTATTTCGACATCTAGGTGCCCCCTTGGGGGTGGATGTTACACACAAGCACAGGCTCCAGTCAGTCCTGGAGAAGATCCAAAGAAAAATGAGAAGGTGGAAGTATGTGTTGCTTCCCTTTTCGAGTCCGGTCAAAGTGATCAACTCATTTATGCTTCCTTATATTTCCTTCACATGCTCGCTCCTCAAAATAGCCAAATGTAACTGGAAGGAGTTTTTCAAACCTATTAAAAGATTCTTATGGAGAAACAACACTAAAGCCTCGTCGCCATGGCAATGGGAAAATTGGGAAGTTGTCACTCAATCGGTGGTCCAAGGTGGCCTCGAAATTCTCAACCTCGATGTTCATGTTGAGGCCTTGTGTGCCAAGTTTGTGGTCTGATTCACAAAACAAGATCATTCTTGGGCTATCATGACCAAGGATATGATAAAAAAGGCAAAACTTTGCTCTAAAGGTGGTCAGTGGAAAGGGATTGAGGTGCACGACAAACTATTAGCCCCGAGGTTTTCTAGCTTGAGATTGGGTGGCATCACGGGAGAGCCAATGCAAAAGTGCAATAGAGAAACATGGATACTGGAATGGCGTGAATTAACCAGATACCTCCATAACTCCATCTTGCAATGGTCCCCTTGGTTGTCTAAAGCTGCTGGTGTAATTTTGAATCCTTATTGGAGAGAAATCGCAAGAAGGATGAACAATAAAGGACTCCAGTAGTTGATCCACTTCTGGCATGGAAACAACAAGTTCCAAAAATCCTCTGACCTATTGACAGCCGAGTTTCAACTCAATGGCATTAAGAAACTTCTTGTTAACAAAGTTGTAGAAGGCCCTTTCAATATTTTGATGCCGATCTAGGATTCTATTTTTGGGTGGAAAGCTTGGAAATGGCCCATGAGTAACCATTTCTTCAAACCTCATACCAAGGGCATTTACCAAGCATTAATGTACAAGGCTGGTTGGTTTGCCCCTTTGAAAAAACAATGGAAGAAACAATGGTCAGAAGCTCGATGGGTTCAAGTCACGAAGAACATTTGCAATCCATAATGGCCTCATTTTATGAAGGTATTTCTTTGGAAGGTATTGTGGGGGGGGTTGCTGACAAGCATATAGATCGGGCATGTGGTATCGGGTCCGACAGATGTTCAAGGTGCAGATTGGTTAGTGAAGACCTCACCCACCTTTCATAGAATGCCCCGCAATTAGAGGCCTGACAGCGAAGCAAATGGACACAAAGAACATGGAAGATAGAATTTCTCAAAAAGGATTTGTGCCTTGGTGGGAAACAATTTTGAAGTCTCACACTTCTAATTGATACCTAAATGGTCAAATATTATTTCTTTAGTAATATAACAAAGGCCAAGAAGTATCATGTCTTTGATAGTCACCTCTTTGTGGATAGCTTCTCAGAGATTGTTTAAGAAAGTAAGGAGATAATATATGTGGTAGGTAAAAGGAACAACTCGGATGGGTAACCCTCACCATCTGATTGAGCCTTGTTGTGTAAAGAATTTGGCTTTTGGTAATAGAACATTACTAGGTACTTCTAAGGGGGCTCTGATGTAACCATCTTCCCCTCAAGGCTCGGCATTGTAAAGAATTTGGCTTTTGGTAATAGAACGTTACTAGGTACTTCTAAGGGGGCTCTAATGTAACCATCTTCCCCTCAAGGCTCGGCATGAGCTTGAGGCTCATTTATATATTTGTTGTGGTATTCTAATACAATCACTCACAATTGTGAGTTTTGAAAAAAAAAAAGGTGCTTAGTTGAGCTTGAATTCTATGAAACAGAGAAGGTTACAAAGTGCCTTGGCATATCCTCTCCACATGGTTCTCCAAAAAATAATACATCAAAGGAGATCACATTTCCTTGACTACATTTACATAGGAAACTTGCGGTTTTAGTTTTTTTTACACACTAGTTTCACTGACACATTTCTAGAACAACATTGGTGTCCAAAGGATCACACTTCTTTTGAAAAAATAACTCATTTTTGAAATGCCAAATATCTCTCAACACAATAGCTCTTACTTTGCAAATTATGTCAAGAGATCTATATTATCGATGTTACTAGACCTCATAGCTAGGTCACGTCTAAAGAAAGGAGTTCCCAAATGTGTGTACACCAACTTGCAAATAAAGCCTATGAAAACTTTGATTTTCAGACAACCCTAGAACAAGTGTGTGAATACCAATCTCCTTTTTCATAAACCCAAATAGAATCCAAGGTGACAAATCCCTTGTTGTTAAGGTTCCTAGTTATTTCAATCCAGTGGTTATTAAGGCCCAAGCCTTCCACAATAGGACCCCATGAGGACCAGTATCGGGCCGTACCTTTCTAGTACCTTATCTCTTCCTTTCACTTGAGTGCATCTGCAACTTTACAACATTTTTCAATAAATTTCCCAATAAAACCTCCTACTTGAGCCCTTACTTCGAAGGCGGGGAGAACTCTATTTATTATGTCGAGGTTGGTCCATGAACCTCCTTTAGACCTCATGGGGGCTGCCATTACCATTTCCCTTGCCATCATTGCCCAACTCTCTTCTAAAATGGCAAGGGGTGTAAAAAAATTTGGCACATAAATATATATCGTGAGTGACAGGGTCAAGGATGCCAAGCCTACCCTAAGCTTTTTGTTTAGCAATATCCACCCATTTACCCCATTGCCATGGTTTTCCAACAAAAAGTTTATTTCTTGACAAAAACTCCTTGATTGGTATCAAGAAGGAGTTCCAATTTTTTCAGGAGAATTATACGAATGGTGATGTGAAAGTTATATACGGGATAAAGAAGGTGTTAATTATCATAGCTCTACAGTGGAAGGGAGTCAAGACGATAGCATGTGGAAAGTTTCAAAGACACCTGTCTTTCACTTATAAGAATACAAGATTCTTTTGTATTGTGAGGTGTACAGGTCACAGATCATATATTGGAGGTATTTTAGTTTTTCACTCTAAGTGTGCATTTGTCGGAGGGGTGTACTATGTAATAATCTTAATGTACCATGTTGGAGAGGGGGAATGGGGGAACACACCCGGCACAAACACAAGGGCCTCTCTATAGCTCAGGGTATCCACAGCACCCTATCCTCTCGAAAAACACCTTCAAAAAACACTTCTCACTAGCAAACCACCGCCTACTCAATTTCCACTGCTCACACGCTCCACAAATCCACCACATGACCCATACCTACCGCCACGGCCTGTGTCTCCACCCTTACACACGCACATAGTCGCTCAATCTCACTCTCTCACAAAAAACACCGTCGGTCCGAGGGGGCACACACATCCACACTGCCAGCACCGAGGGGAAACACTAGAGCAAGAGAAAGAAAAGGGGGGAAGGGGAAATGACAGCAAGAGAAACACAATGGAGGCTTCACCACTGCTTAAACACTCTTTACAACTCATTTACATCAAACGGTGCACCCTCATGGTCGCCCTGCAAGAAAACAGGCACTTGGGGATTTGCACGCACACACCTCTGCACAAAAAAGCCAACCCAAGAACGCACACACACTCCCTATCTTGGCTCTCTGCAGGCTCACCGGCTCAAGGCCCTGGCAAGAAGCCTACTCTGGCCAAAAAACATGGAAAATGGCTCAAAATGGTTTATGTAGGGGTGCCCCTTTCGATTGCGCATTTGGGCTTCGATTGGTCCACCTTGCATCCACATTTGGTAGCTTTGGGAGGAGGTAGCCGCCTTGGGCTTCATCTGCTCTCTTTCTCTTTCCTTTGCACTTGAGGGGGGGGTGCATTAGCGACATCGCTAATGCCCCTTGGTATTTTTTATTTTTTCCCTTTTTTCTCCTTTTTTTCACCCTTTGGAAGGCCTATTTTGCACTTCTCTTTTATTTTCCCCCTTGACCACCTTTATCCGGCCCTTTCCTTTATCTATCCCCCACCAACCTCCTCTCTCTTTATTTCTCTCTCTGGCTCATTGTCTGCGGGAACCCCTTGTATTGCCCTTGACTAGACTCGGGCTATTTCACTTCATCATGGGACCCCCTTGACTAGCAATAGCGACATCGCTAATGGGGGGGCGGCACCTCAAAAAATTTTGGCCCTAATGGGCGCGGGAACGGCCGCTCCATTGATCAGCGACGTCATCAATTGACTGCCATCGGCCATCGGCCATAGCCCAACGAGCATCGCCACAACACCCCAAAATCTCCACCGCCGCCCCTGCAGGGCAGCGCGCCGCCAACACAAAGCCCACGCTGGGCCGCCATCGCTGAGCTCTAGAGGGAGCTCCCCTCGCCACTCCCTACAAAGACTCAAGCCTAGCTTATATCCATTGCCTCCCTGCTACCGCATCTCGTATATGGAATTTTATGTTGCCACATGGTGCCTCCCAGGCTCAAGGCCTTCTAAGGCCCTTGAAAAATCCAAAAACCACTTCTTTCTTAAAAAACTCTGTTTCCCCAACTTGTCCTGCCTGCCAATTGGCTCCTGGTGATCCATTTGCCAAGCTGCAAAACCTGATCGAAAAATCACTGAGTCGCCTTCGACTTCCCCCGACCTTGCCGCACTTCAACTTTCCCAAGCCCGCAATTTGAAGCGACCAAAACTCAAAAAAATCATCTGCAACCACTTCCCTCCCAACAGTTCCAGGCTTTCTCAGGCCGTAGCTCGGTGCTTGGGGCTCAGAATCACAAGCCGCCAATTCCTGTCGACTCCCCATGATTTGCTCCATCTGCTTGAACTTTGTCGAGACCTAAAAAATGACAGATGGCGCATCCCCTGATGATGGAAAGTGGGCACAAACCTAGCCCCCAGCAAAACTTCAATTGACCATACCTTGCTAACCAGAGCTCCGATTCGCAATCCAAGACGACAGGCATGCTCCATAATTTGAGCTCTACATATCCATCTGCTAACATCAACCTAGGCCATCATTCCCTAGCTGCCCTGTCCGTCGGGGATCTGCTAAACCTTCTACTTTTGAACTTCAGTATCTTGCACATCGGGGCTCCGTTTGACGAGCCATCTAGATCGGCTTCTAGAGCACACTCAACACTACATGCCAGAGCGCTGACTCGGCACTTCGGACACCTTCGCTTGTTATCCCATCTGGGCTCATCTTGAAGCCTTTTTGGCCTAAAGAACCGCTTTAGCCATACATTCCTGCTATCCTTTGGCTGCCCAGGACCTTGGTACCTGCCCTAGCCTTCTGCACTGCACTTGCCTGCAGCCTTTGCTTGGCATAGACCACTTTCCAACTCGGACCAACTTTGGCTACACCAACGTGAGTTCAATACGAGGAGATCTATAATGCAAAAATTGATGCAAATTAATAGAGATATGTTAACAAGCCAAGTTTTGATATTCTATTCTAAACAAGCATTCTAAGATAAGGGGTCATTTTATTCATTCAAAAACATTAAAAATGGATTTTTTAACTTCCCCATGAATGCATGTTATATAGGGAGTTCTAAATAGTGCACCCCCGAGGTGCATTCTCATGGCAATTAAGCACCTTATTCATGCCGTTAAAGCACCACACGTCGATTTATTCTTCTTCTTTTTAGCATAGTAGCAAATTACCATAGTAGCATTCTGCACCAATTGAAGGATGTTATCGTAGCACCATTTCCTCATCACCATCCATGCATCATAGCATTGCTGATCAATGTTGGTACATCACCAAAATTTGCCACAATGAGTCCACAATATGCAAAAACATTGGCAATGCTCTCTCAAAGGAGAGTGAGGATTATTGCATTTTTAATAATTAATATTTTTTCACAAGGTAATAAAAGTAACTAAAAGATAATTCTAAACAAGTTAAAAATCTTTAAAAATGGGGTTCTTTTTTAAAGAACAAAATGGTCCACTGGGTGTAGTTCCTCGCCACCATCCCAACCTAGTTTACGGTTGTTGGGCCTTTATTATCCATACATAGCCTAGTATACACTCCATGGGGAAAAAACATCGATGTGGTATATCTAGGATTATCGAGAGATCATACTAGATGGTTTAAGGGAATCGATGACTTGTAGACACTTAGAAGCTTCAAGAGAGGTGATAGCCCTTACAACGAAGGCTAGTATTGAGGCTATTACCTATGCATAGAAGTGCGATGACATCAAGCGTTGTAGTGGTTCCCACATATGGGTGAAGCCACAAATGGGTCTAGATTAAGGAAAAAACTTTAGAATGAAAAAGGGGGAGTGACATAAGCATAGAATCAAGAGTGGGAGATGGTCAAAGAAACATCACCCATTGACAGAGAAAAACCAACACAAAACTATAAAGCAACAAGAGTATGAAAAATCGCAAAAGGAAATTTGCTGCTTTAGGTTGGGCACACAATGGGTGAGAGCCCACATGCAACATTAGAAAGTGGGTCTTGTGAGGCTCAGAGGGAGGGGAGATCATCCCAGAAGATGCATAAAATCCCACCCATGCCTCTTTGTTTCGTAGAGTTCAAGGACGTAATTGTGGATCACATTGTTTTTTCCACACCTATCCCATGACACAATCTATGTGGCAGACTCCCATGGTGCAACTACATGAGCTAGTTACATTATTTGGCACTTCTTGTGGCCATAGAGTCACAATGTTTATAGGTGCTGGGGAAATCCTCTTTTTGAACTAGACATTGGTCAAAAGTTGCTAGTGAGGATCATTGATTAGCTACTTCAAAACACATTGCATCAATGAAAAGAAGAGAAAACCATTGATTCTTTTGCTTAATTCACAACAATTTTACTTAGTTGCACATATGAAAGCCATGTGCTTGCTACCTTGTCACTCTCTCTCTCTCTCTCTCTCACACACACACACACACATTATCAAGTAGAAAAATTTATCTCTCTCTCTCTCTCTCTCTCTCTCTCTCTCTCTCTTTAGTACATATGCATAAATTTACACACTCACACACTCTATTAGCCCTCTTCATCTTTTGCCACTTCTATTTCATTTTCTCTCATCTCTCTCTCTTGCATATTATCAGCATAAACTACTCTCTCTCTCTCTCTCTCTCTCTCTTCTCTCTCTCTCTCTCTCTCTCTAGTACATATGCATACATTTACACACTCACACACTCTATTAGACCTCTTCATCTTTTGCCACTTCTATTTCATTTTCTCTCATCTCTCTCTCTTGCATATTATCATCATAAACTACTCTCTCTCTCTCTCTCTCTCTCTCTCTCTCTCTCTCTCTCTCTCTCTCCAAATTGTTATATCTATCTATATATAGATATAACAATTTGGAGCACCTTGGCTTGCAAAAACAGGCCCTTAAGGGCTCCGATGCCACACATCATTGCCAAATCGTCAACAATGAACATTGTTGCTCATGCCGCTAACGGCCACACAATGCCGCTCAAAGTGCTCAAAACTACCAGGAACACCATCATCGGTCGCATGCATCGCCAAAAGGCCGCCCATGCAAGGGGGATGAGGGGTGAGCTCCTCTCTCTCTCTCTCTCTCTCTCTCTCTCTCTCTCTCTCTCTCTCTCTCTCTCTCTCTCTCTCTCTCTCAATACGTCTATGGGGTATTATATAAACCCCCCCCCCCCCCCATTTAGAGCTATGCATCATCATGTGGGACAATTGCCCCTACCGTGTGGCAACACCAGGTGGGCCTGTCCCTTTTTTGAGTTGAAAAAAACCCTCCAACATTTTGAAAAAACAGTGTGTTATGTGCCACCTTAAAAACTTCTTTCCTCTCTGCTCATAGATCCAATGTGCAAGCTGTAAAGCCATGCCAAAAGCTTGTATCCTTAAACCCAAATCACCAACACCTTGCCTCATTTCAAGGCTTCCAAGACCGCAAACTCATACCGTGAATATGAGAAAAAGCCATCTCATCCTACTTCACCGTGAACTGCTCTAGGCTTGAATTGGTCGTATCTCGGCAACCGCGACCCCGATTGTCGAGCCGTCAATTTTGGCCAACTCTCCACATTGCATTTAACCATTTAAAACTTTGGCAAGCCCAGAAAAATCCATGTCAACATGCCTATTGAGGTAGTCAAAGTACCACACAACTCGCCCCCTGCAAAACTCCAACTGGCCATAACTTACCCGTCTGAGCTCCAATTGACGATCCAACAAGACCGGCATGCACCATAGCCCTAGCACTTCAAGCATGTCCACTCACATTAGCTCCAACCATTCACATGCACTTGTCCATGTCCCGTCCAAAATCTACAAAGCACTCTGCCTTTCAACTGCCATAACTTTCACCCTGTAGCTACATTTGAGGAGCCTTCTCGACTAGCTTGTACATCATCTTAAGGACCACATTTTGCAGCATAATTTTGGTTCTTGGAATAGCTCCTACCAACCTGCTTAGCCCACCATGGAGCCTTTCTGCCTTAGAAAATCACCTCAAGCATACATTTAAGTAACCACTTGCTTGCCCAGGTCCTTCATACCCGCTTTAGCACTCTGGCATGCACATGTAGACACCCATAGCATTGCCTTGTTTGCTTCATAATACTGACCAAATTTGGATGCGCCATCATTTTCAAACCCTCTTGTTGAAAACTCATGTTGAACCACAAACATGTTTATTGAACTCCAAAATTGTAGAATTAAGTAAGCATTGTGAACGCACCCAAAACCGCTTCCATATGTACAAAGCCTTATACCCGCTTCATGTTGCTTCTTCTCAAGAAAGTCGCCCAACCCACTGCATCTTAGCATGGCTATCACCTGGGTCAAATACTTGACTTGGAGCACATCCATCCACCTGCAGCACCTTCCCATAGGGCTGCACCCAAGCATAAAGCCAATGCCACTTGCCTTGAAGATGCAAGCACAGAGGATGCATGCATGTGAACTACAACCTATGCATATCTGGAAAGCAAACTAGTCCTTCTTAGCCTTGCTCTGATTGTTGGCATATCAGACAATCCTTGAATTTCAACCAATAAATGTCATTCTTGGGATAAATCTCTTCAATAACCAAAATGTTGCAAAGCGTACATTTCTTTTCTTCAATTCTTTTCTTTGCAAAGCTGGCCACTTTTGGCCCCGCTTGAATGGGCAAATCCTCCATTCAATGCATTGGTGAGAATCGATCTTCCCATGTTAGCTTCTTCCATAATTCCTACTTCTAGCCTTCTTCTTGGCTAGAATAACTTGTGTCAGTCTCGAGGATTTGCATTCGCTATTGTCTTGAGATGAATACTTTCCTACCACATGGTATGTGAGCCAACCCTTCAATACAACTTTAATCAAATGTGCGATGCCCTTCTTAACAAGGTTGGCACTAACTTGCCAACGGTGTGTGTGAGAGAGAGAGAGAGAGAGAGAGAGATGTTTACACTTAGTCATAGAAACAGAGGAAAATGGTCTCATTTGTTGCATTGAAGTGTAGACACATACACACATACAAAACCAGTCATGCTATCTCAATGGTTAAAGCAGCAGCATTTGGCTTAAAGGCTAGTCAAGTCATGCTCAAAGGGTCAAAATCTATTGAAGACGTACACGTAGGGGAGAGATAGAGACACATGTTTTTTGAGAAAGGCTTGGAGTTGCAAGAGGCATTTACACAATTTTTGACCGGTAGGGGGGAGAGAGAGAGAGAGAGAGAGAGAGAGAGAGAGAGAGAGAGAGAGAGAGAGAGAGAGAGACATGTTTTTGGAGAGAGGCTTGGAGTTACAAGAGACATTTACACAATTTTTGACGGATTCAGAGTGAGAACGAGAATGTACAGAGCAATTATCCTCTAAGCATACATGAAGACTCACAAGAGATTCCTCATCCTTCCAATCCTTTGTATGAGTCTCCAATCAGACAAATTGCGAGGAGCAGAGCTTGCCGATGAAGCAAGAGATGTCAAAGGCCCGAGAATTGTACTTGTGCTAGGTGCAGCGGAATGAATGTTGTATTTTCTCAAGATTAGTGATCTTTATTGCTCAAGGTTCCTTTTAGTTCTTAGGGAAAGAGAGAGCTTTCCGTCTGTAGAGTGTTGTGGTCACGAACAAAGTGAGTGAATATTGTGCGTGCAAGTGAATGAGACTGAGAGAAGGAGAGAGAAGAGATACGACACCGAGAGGTTGTAAAACCCTCCTCCAAAGGCCCCACTCTCGTCGGCGAGAGTGGTCTACTTGATTGCACAAATGCGTACAATGCAAATTCAATGGGCTGATGCAATGGGACTATGCCGATGACGACGACGATGATGACGGCGACGACTTAGGCTGAAATCTGGGATCTTCTTGATGTTGGATTCTTTGGACTGTTTCGAGACTGAAAACTACTCTTTTGCCGTTGTTTTCATGGCTGAAAATGAGGGCTTGGTCGGGGCCTTTGCTGATGGTAAAAACGCTGCAGACTTGGACTAGCAGGCTACGTTTTTAGGGCTATTGTACCTGCTGGAAACGCTGCAACAGCAGGCCTGTCCGAGGCTGAAAAACACTGCAAGGGCAGCATCCTAGCGTTAGTGTTTGCTGACACAAAAACACTGAAGGGGCAAAAATGCCAGCTTAGAGGTAATGATGGCGATGTATGCGAGAGGATGAAACGCCAGGGCAAGTGGGGAACTCGGGATGGCGATAGCTGGTCTGGAAACGCTAGTGGATGGAGATCTAGCCCGGCGAGGATTAACTCCAAACGTTGGGGGTGCTGAGGGGGGGTACTGCTGAGAAGTTACCTGTTGAGAGAGAAGCTCCTGCTACCTCTTCTGCCAGAAAGTGTGAACTTTGGTTTGCTTATATATTAACTTAGCAAAATTGCCCTACCTACTTTTGTAGGAGAGTCACTTAAAAATAATAAGTGAAAATCCCAATAAATAGAAAAATAGGCTAAATGCACTGGAAAATTCCCCTAACTGATGCTAATGGATTCTGATGAGAATTCCAATGATCATGTTGTGTGCAACCGGAGGATATGCATCTATGCTAAGTGAGTGGGCATGCACGGTCTACGAATAGACTCACAAAAGTGCCAGATCACTGCTAATCTAAACCGATTGGAGTGACTGAACCCTGCTGTGGTATAGCTTGTCCACGGACACATAGGGTTGGGATGTGTCAGGTGACATCCCCTCCTTTTCAAAGTGAGGTACTGGTACCGAACTGTATGGCGTCGAGGGAGATCGCCAACAGCATCCGGAACCTTGGAAAGGACTCTTTGCCGGCCCACTCTGATGTGTGGGTCGTGCGGTACCTGAACTTCATAAAGGTCTGCAACGCTTGCTTCTTTGGGCCGCGCCGAAAGCGACTCAAAGTCTTCTGAATCTCCTTTCTTGCTTCAACTTCGTCTAGAGTCCTGCTTCTTTCGTCTTCAAGAATCTCCATGGCTGAAAATTCCTGAAAGCATCTCCAACACAAAACCATGAACATACCCATTCCATGTAAAGTGAAGGAAATAAATCTTGTCGGCTGTAAAGACTGTGTATGCAATGTAGATGAACATAGAGACGGAGTTCAAACACATGCAAACAATGCGCTCGAATCTTTTCTGTTCGATCGAAATCAATCAACGGTGGCAAATCACAATGGAAAATGCCCATGTTTGGTGCTCATACTATCATGTGCTCGTTCAGAAACTGTGTCATGCCAAGGAAGAGACATGGAATGTGACTTCTTGACATACAAACTTTTCAACTTTTCATGCACAATCCGCATACATTCGTGCTCATCCATGAGAGAAACGTGCTCAACATACACTATGTCATGCCTAGGAAAAGGGATCACATAACGATGCTGACTAAAATACAGGAAACCTTCACGAATGAAACACTCCAACAATGCGTGCATACCAATCCTGCGAACACACAATACTTCCTGTGAGAGTTCTTTGGACCAAGGCTCAAGAGCCAAGATCGGTTCTTCCTGAAGGGGTTCTGTGGACCTAAGCTCGAGAGCCAAGATCTCTTCTTCTTGAATGATCGAATCGTCCTGTGGGGTTCTTTGGACCTCGACGCGAAAGCCAAGATCGCTTCTTCGTGATTGATCGAATCTACAACGAGGTTAGCTTCGCTAGCAAAAGCATCAACTAACACATCATCCTTGTGAACAATCACATCATCTCCATGCAACTCATCATGCTTGTGAGAAATCACATCTTGATCATGCAAATCATCATGCTTGTCATTGTCATCCAAATCATTATGCAAATCATTGGCATCCAAATCATCATGCTTATCATTGTGCTTCAAATCATCATGCAAGTCATTGTCAATCAAATCATCATCATGCTTCACACAATCATGCAAATCCTGTGGATCATGCTTTGGAGAAGAAGAGACTGAGAGAGTCTCCTTTTCCCGAATCTCTTGCATCGGTGCCGGCACTGGAGACAAGAGTCGCAAGAACTCTTGCATGTGTCGGTCGCGCTGTTCTTGTCTTGCCTTTCTTGCTGCTTCTCTTTCTACTTTTCTTGCCTTTCTTTCTACTTCTCTTTCTGCTTTTTCTTTTGCGTGTCTGCGTTTCATTTCTGCCATTCTTTCCTTAAACATCTGCTTTAACTCCTCCATAGGAGTTAGTGCAATCTTTGTCGTAGGTGGGGAAGGGTCGGAAAAACCTCCTGGTGGGGAAAATTCTTCTTCGTCTCTCTCATGCTCATCACCTCCAAGCAAAGTATCCATTCCGCTTCGAGTGACGACCATTCTGTGATCGTGGGTTCTTGTGGGTTCTTGGATTCTTGGGTTCTTAAGTCCACGAGGAACTTGGGTTCTTGGGGGTCTTGAGGTTCTTGAGGTCCTTGATTCGTGAGAATCTAGGGTTCTTGAGGTTCTTGAGTCTTGAGGGTCTTGGGTAGTACCCCTTAGCGGTAGTACCCCTTAGCGGTAGTACCCCTTAGCGGCCTTGCGCTCTCACCAAGGTTGCTTTTTCCCACCTCACGTCGATTGGCTAGCCGCTAAATGCACGGTCCGCTCTCAATGGGTGAAAAGAGACACAAGGGGAGGCTGGACAAGCCCTTCTTTCTTGGGATTCCTGTCACTCTTCAACAAAACACGATTAGGAATCGCCACGCCCAAGTAAACTTGGGTTCGTGCGACCGCAACAAGCAAAAAAATTCTTGTGGTTCTTTCCTTGAGTAATGCAGAACACTTCCAAAGCTCTGATACCAATGTTACGTGCAGCGGAATGAATGTTGTATTTTCTCAAGATTAGTGATCTTTGATGCTCAAGGTTCCTTTTAGTTCTTACGGAAAGAGAGAGCTTTCCGTCTGTAGAGTGTTGTGGTCACGAACAAAGTGAGTGAATATTGTGTGTGCAAGTGAATGAGACTGAGAGAAGGAGAGAGAAGAGATACGACACCGAGAGGTTGTAAAACCCTCCTCCGAAGGCCCCACTCTCGTCGGCGAGAGTGGTCTACTTGATTGCACAAATGCGTACAATGCAAATGCAATGGACTGATGCAATGGGACTATGCCGATGACGACGACGATGATGACGGCGGCGACTTAGGCTTAAATCTAGGATCTTCTTGATGTTGGATTCTTTGGACTGTTTCGAGGCTGAAAACTACTGTTTTGCCGCTGTTTTCATGGCTGAAAATGAGGGCTTGGTCGGGGCCTTTGCTGATGGTAAAAACGCTGCAGACTTGGACTAGCAGGCTGCGTTTTTAGGGCTATTGTACCTGCTGGAAACACTGCAAGAGCAGGCCTGTCCGAGGCTGAAAAACGTTGCAAGGGCAGCATCCTAGCGTTAGTGATTGCTGACACAAAAACACTGAAGGGGCAAAAACGCCAGCTTAGAGGTAATGATGGCGATGTCTGTGAGAGGATGAAACGCCAGGGCAAGTGGGGAACTCAGGATGGTGATGGCTGGTCTAGAAACGCTAGTGGATGTAGATCTGGCCCGGCGAGGATTAACTCCAAACGCTGGGGGGGAAGGGGGGGTACTGCTGAGAAGTTGCCTGTTGAGCGGGAAGCTCCTGCTGCCTCTTCTGCCAGAAAGTGTGAACTTTGGTTTGCTTATATATTAACTTAGCAAAATTGCCCTACCTACTTTTGTAGGAAAGTCACTTAAAAATAATAAGTGAAAATCCCAATACATAGGAAAATAGGCTAAATGCACTGGAAAATTCCCCTAACTGATGCTAATGGATTCTGATGGGAATTTCGATGATCATGTTGTGTGCAACCGGAGGATATGCATCTATGCTAAGTGACTGGGCATGCACGGTATACGAATAGACTCACAAAAGTTCCAGATCACTGCTAATCTAAACTGATTGGACTGACTGAACCCTGCTATGGTATAGCTTGTCCACGGACACATAGGGTTGGGATGTGTCACGTGACAACTTGTGTAGAGGGTGAGGGTGCAGATCTCTAGGCTAATATCTTTCATCTGTACAGTATGCTTTGTATCATGGGTTCTTATGGATGGAGTTGAGATGCATGAATGCAATTCTTTACAATCTATGTTGTTGACCTGAGATACAAGCTCATTGTCGTCAGATGCAAGCTCCATATCGGCCATTTCTTTGGCGGTTGCGGATGCTTGCGCGCACACCTCGATTGGAAGTGTGTTATCATGATCTACATGGTAAGCTTACATGAGCATTTGCGTCAAGATCACATTGACAGAAAAGAGCCTTCTATGCCAAATTTCATAATGCATAGATTCGTTCCTGCTGGCCAAGAAATTGCAGTTATGGAGCAAGAATGCTCACAGCTTTCTTTGCAAGCAAAAATCGGGCAGCTACTATGTCTCCATTGCCATCAAGGTCTCAAAGACCGTTCGTCACACCTCGAAAGGTTTCACAACTACATGCTTAATGAATGCAAAACAACAAGAAGATGCCATGTCCTTGAAATCTTGTGGATTCTTTTGCCTGGGACTGAAGAGTGCACTCTTCTAGGCCCATCGCTCTGCAGTAACTGCAACAAGGAAGACAAGTTGGGTATCAAATCTAGCGGGCCATGCCAAAGTCTCCAATGTCGTTTCTTTGAAGAGCTTTGATGACACTAGTGGACTAATCAAAACAAGCTCGACCAGCAAGCGCATGCGACTCGACAGCCATGGTCGGGCATGGAAATCCATGGAAGAGCTTCCAATGAAAGGGTCACCTTTGCACGAGGAGAATGAATGCAAGCCCTCATAGTAATTATCCTCTTTGAGCATACATGAAGAGTCACAAGAGATTCCTCATCCTTCCAATCCCTTCCATGAGTCTCCATTCAGACAAATTGCAAGGAGCAGACCTTGCCAATGAAGCAAGAGATGTCAATTGTTCGCCCGACAATTGTACTTGTGTAGAGGGTGAGGGTGCGGATCTCCGGTTGCTAATATCTTCCATCTGTACTGTATGCTTTGTATCATGAGTTCGTCTGGATGGAGTTGAGATGCATGGATGCAATTCTTGACAATCTATGTTGTTCACTTGAGGTACGCACGTTTTGGTCATCTCAATTTTGCCAGTTTGCTGTGTTTGCAGAAATTTGATATGGTTGCTTCTTTGCCGCCTCTTGAAGCACCTGTCAAACATGTTTGTGAAGGCTGTATTTTGGGTAAGATGCAGCGTTCTAAATTTCCAAAGGATGGTTCAGTTCGGGCCACATGCAGGTTGCAACTTGTGCATAGTTATGTTTGTGGGCCCATGCAAACTCCGTCCTTGGGCAATTACCTGTACTTCATGACTTTCATTGATGATTACTCCAGGCATGCATGGGTATTTCCCCTTAAAGCGAAGTCCGAAGTTTTTATGTGCTTCAAACAATTTCTGGCTATGGCTGAAAATGTCTCAAAATGTACTATGGGCACCCTCCGTTCCGATCGAGGGGGGGAGTATATGTCTCATGAATTTAATGCATTTCTGGCTAGTCGTGGGATAAAACACCAATGTACAATGCCTTATACGCCTCAGCAAAATGGTGTTGCTGAGAGGAAAAACAGGTCATTGACGGAAATGGCACGATGTATGGAGCTCATTGTCCTCATCGGAAAGCTCCATATCGGCCATTTCTTTGGCGGCTGCGGATGCTTGTGCGCACACCTCGACTGGAAGTGTGTTATTATGCTCTGCATGGTAAGCTTACATCAGCATTTGCGTCAAGATCACATTGACAAAGAAGAGCCTTCTATGCCAAATTTCATAATGCATAGATTCCTTCTTGCTGCCCAAGAAATTGCAGTTATGGAGCAAGAAATTTTCATAGCTTAATTTCAAGAAAATTTTGGGCAGCTACTATGTCTCCATCACCATCAAGGCCTCAAAGACTGTCCATCACACGTCGTATCAAAATAAGAGCTCTCTCATCCTCGAAAGGTTTCACAACTACATGCCTAATGCATTGAAAAGCAGCAAGAAGATTCCATGTCCTTGAAATCTTGTGGATTCTTTCACCTAGGACTCAAGAGTGCACTCTTCTAAGCCCATCACTCTACAGTAACTCGGTGTCACATCTAGTTGGCCATTCCAAAATAAGTGAGGCTCTCCATACAAGAAAATTTCTCCAAGAAGCATTGTAGTTGATACCCGCACTCCTCCACATTGGTGTCTACTGGCATAACCTTGGTACATTGCTCATCCACCTGCAGAATCTCCTCTTTAGGAGGGACAAACCCTCGCATCACATGTATCTAGGTCAAAATTTTATCCACAAACACGTGCAGACCTTCATCCATGGCAACTTTGACGTCATCAAAGCCAATGAAGTTTGCTTTCATGGCATGCCTGATCCAAAAAAACATGAATCCATAGCATCATCCGTGTAAGCCATAGGCACCTCCAACTGCTCCTCCCTTTGGGCAGCATCCACATCACATCATGAGCACAAGAAAAATGCCCAACCTTCTTGTTTTCTGCTTCATCAACATCCTCTTGTCGACTTGGTAGGCCAGCTTGGCTATCTGTAGACTCGCCTTGCCCTTTTTTTGCATAGCTTCAAACCATTTGCACCGCAACAACACTTTCCACTACAGCAGTTGGGTGAAAGCATGTTAACGTGTCGCGCTTTTTGTGCTAGTTAGCATTTTTAAGTTAGCACATTTTTTAAAAATTGGGCGTCCGGTAAAATTTTTACAACCTTTATCAAAATTTGTTAGAGGTTGTACATTTGGATTCCTTGTTTCAAGAGCTTTCTACCGATATATCATATGTCATAGATCTTGGAGATGTAGCTCATGTTATTGTGCTAGTTAGCATATGTCAAAATTGTGCTAGTTAGCATTGTCCGGGACATGAAAAAGTGTGACAAGTTAACATTCTTTCACTACCTTCATGAGAAAAGTCATCAATACAGTGATGCATAGTACCCTCAACGGCATATCTTCCTCCTCATGCTTTGGCACTTCAATGTGGCTTCTTTCACATTGGCTACCATCACACTATTAGACAAACAATAATGCATCTTTACCCTTACCAACACAAGCTCATCAGAATTTTTCTGCTCGCCATAGGATGGGGACTCATCCTCTCTATCTTCCTCGCTCGTCTCCTAGAAACTCGAGCTTGTATCTTCATCACCAATCAGCACCATATGTAGACTTAGTATGTGCATACTCATCCTCTTGTTGTTCCATAAAAACTTGACCTTCATCCAGGCTTTGCTCACTTTCTTCACCTCCTTCCAAGCACTTGACATCTGCAACTCGATTGCAGTTGGCTACCCCTTCATGCACTAGCTTCAAAAAGGCAGGCTTTACCTCTTCAAGCTTCTCTTGAGACTTGACATTAGCTAGGTCTTTTGCGCATTGTCTCTCTTTGACAAGGGACTTATCTTTGTTTACAAGCTCATCCACCATCGGCACAGGCACATCATAAACTGGAAACCTCAAAGGAGCATAATTGACCACACGTCTTACCTTAACAGTTTTTGCACTTTGAACAACTAGCACCACCTTTGGTTGAACCATAGAACACACCGCTACGGTGGCAACGAGCATATAATCTGCAGGATTTAACAAGCCCAGCACTAGCTTTTGCTTCACTTTTTTGCTCTTCATCATAGGTATCTGCACCAAACTCGACCTTTTCTTTGATCTTTGAATGTAAGAACTCTAACAGCTTCAACAACTTCAGGTAATGGTTGCCTTTGATCCTAGTAGCAACCTCTAACTGCTTCCAACATGCTTAAAATTGCTCAAGAAAAACTAAAAAATCCTTACTTATGGCTTGGCATACTCCCTTCAGCTTCGCACCAGCGTCCACCAGAGTAATGACCTTTTGAAAGCTTTAAAAAGTGATCTTGCAGCTCCCGCCACAAACCTCGATCATCACTTTCCAGACCTTCAAACCATATCTTTGCACGTCAACGCATCAATAGCGGCACCATCTGTAGCTTTTCAGCATCTGTCAACGTATGCATCAATAGCATCCATAATTCAAAATCTGCTAACCAATCTTCAAGGTCTTCAACACTTGTAAATATGGGGTTAAAACCTGGCTTCATCATCTCTGCTATCTTCAAACTCAACCACCAAATATTCTTCGACTGCCAACTGCCTGTGATCTTGAAACACCGCCTTCAACTTCAAATTGGAGCATCAGTGCGGTCCTCCATGGGGTTGTACCACTATGTTCGTTAGGTGAGCTTTAACAAAATGATCAACTTTGAATTAAACTCATACTCTTGCAACTCCATAGTCCACTTTAAGATGTGCTTGCTAGGCTTCAAACATTATACTACATCTGGCAAAAGGTTCGATCTAGTGAGCACATAGAAATTTTGTGGTAGAAAATATTTTTTGAACCTACAACAAAGAATCAATGCAAATACCGACTACTCCATTTTTATATAGGGAAACTCACTTATATTCTTCATCTTGCTCTCAAAATAGACTTTTCTACCCTACTTTTGTAAGGGGGTGGACCCAAAAGCTATTGATCTCACACTAATAGATACATACAAAATGGATTTCAAGTCAGCAGGACTCACTATTGATAAAGCACACAATACCTCCGTAATACCGTCAAATCATGTTGCATGTCTTCATTCCATTCAAACCCTTGAACTCTTTGGCTCAATTTTTGGAAAGGATTCACATACTCACAAAGCATCCAAAAAAATCATGATAGGTACTTGATCTTATGCACAAACAATGCCAAATCCTTTGTGTTACTGGGTGGATCCATAAGAAATACAACTTTAACATTCTTAGGGCCAGTCCCTATTCCATTTTGTGAGACCACATGTCCTAGAAAATGAACTCTAGCATGAGCAAACTTACACTTCTTTGGGTTGAATTTCCCTATCTCTTGTTGAAGTCTTTTGAAATTCAAGCTCAGCTTCTCCGAATGTGTGATCCTAGAACTATAACATCCAATGCCCATCCTTGGAAAACTCGAAGGAACTTATCCAAGTAGGGACCAAACACTTGATTCATCCACCCTTAAAAGGTAGCATACACGTAAATCAAACCAAAAGGAACTCTCATGTAGGCAAAAAAATCCCAACGAGTCACAAAGGTAGTCTTCAATTGATCTCCAATCGCTATCAAGATTTGAAAGTAGCCAAAAAATCTATCCATGATTGAGTAGCGTTCATGACCTAAAACTTGATTGACGGTCTCATCTTGGAAGGGTAGTGGATATATTTATTTTTGTGGCAACATTCAAAGGTTTGAAATCAACACACCCTAGATCTTCCAATCTTCTTGCGCACAATTATTGGAGAAACCCATTCAGACTCCTCCACTCAAAAGATAAATTTCACTTCTAAAAGTCACCTCTTCACAAAGTGCCTTCTCATGAATGACTCGCAATCTCCTAAGATTTTGAGCCTTTGGCTTGGCATCTTCTTTTAGGTTGATTCTATGCTCAAAACCTTCTGCTATAGATCCATGTATATTTAGTGGAAAACATCTTTGGAAACTGTGCAACCATACCTTCATACTCTTTCTTGTCTTGTTTCGTCAAGTCTTCTCCCAAAATGATAATTCTATTCACTTTAGCAGGCTCTTTATTTACTTTTGGACTCTCTTTCTCTTCCTTGATCTCCATATCATGCAAGGATGCTTCCTTTTCAAAAAATATCCCAAATAGATCATGACCAATCGCATCAAGCCTTCCTCTACACTCTCTTCTGATTATGTAGATGAAGTGTCACTATCATATGAGCCACTTTCTATTGAGTCGTACCTTGCATGCCCACTAAAGGTTCTCTAAAGGTTACATCTGGCTTTCATGCGTCCATGTTGTAGACTATGGTTCTTCTTTTCTCTTAGTCAAGGATGGTGACTGGAATTGGAGTTGATCTCTTGAGACAGCTAATTCCAGTGTTAGAAGATTTCAGCTACTAGTGTGGAAAGATTTCAGACAGTAGACTGGACAGAAATCAGAAACTAGACTGGAATTTGGATACTGGAATAAGAATCAGACTTATGTACTGGAAATAAGGTTCAGATTCAGATTCAGAAGGCTGGACAAGAAGTAAGTGTAACTAGAATATATGCCATGATTGGAATTACAGATCAAGATTACAGCGAATATGATTTACAAAGAAAGTACACCCGACAATACTACCAATGATTCTCAAGTGCAAGTGTAGCCAAAGCGCTAACCCAAATGATAACAATTGCCAACTCGATTACAATGTAATGGGCCCTATTTATACACTTCGGGTTTACTGTAGTAATTACCATAGTAATTACTAAGTAATCCGCTGCCCATCTCCTAAGAAGATGTTCCCACATAGTGAACTATCCAGCCGTCTACATCCTTCCCTTCTTTCTTGAATTTTGGCAAGATTCCAAAATTTCTAAAAAATTCCCTTGTCTGATTCTGATGTGAGACTGAAAAATCCATCATCTGGTTTTGATGTTGGAAATCGGGCTTGACCACTGACAGAGTGGCCATACAAAGATTGCGAGAGGTAGTTGAAAAGGCCAAGGGACTGTGAGAGGCAACTGAAAAGGCCAAGGTAGAGCTCTCACCAGGCCAAGGTAGAGCTCTCATCTCCACCTGCCCACTGAGGAAGAAAAGTCTCCAGTGAATTCTGAGATGGAACTACCCAATATCCTTCCATTGGACCGTCTTCCGTTTGCCCTTTGACCTGGAGGGTGCCTGAGAAGTCCCAGTACCAGCATTCTCCTTCTGAATCAGTCGGTAAATGGCCTCCTGTTCAAGCTGATCCCGCCTTTCGGTGGTCATCTCTACTTCATAAGGCGTGAGGGAATGATAGGTTTTGGTGTCAGGATCATAGAGTGTACACCTGCCCTTGGTAATCCTGGTTCTGGCCATCTTATGACAATGCGAAGCAGTATGGATCCATCCTTCTGGAAGAGGCTGATTAGTTTTGACTCGAGCATCGAAAATAATCTCAGCGATCTCTCTATACTGTGGTGCCAGACCCGCCTTTGCTGCACAATATACTTTTCAGGCAATTTAGAATATTCGACCGTAAGTTGCAGCAATTAGTAATCCTGGTCATACCTCTGATTTTAATCTTCCACTGGCCCATACACATCTGGATCCTATGCATCTCCTCTTTCAGTGCCTGAATATCATTGATTTGGAGAGCATCAGTGAACAGCGTTTGCCAAGTCTTCCATTCCACAGTCAATCGCTCATACCAATCCTGAAGCTCATCAGTGATTTGGAAGTATGTAAGGCGATAAACTGGTTCTGGGTGTTGAGGATACAGTGCTGGAAAGAATCTTGGCAGCTTTGTCTCTCTTGCTGGAAAGGCATACAAGAGAACTGGAGAATCGGGCACAAATTCTAAAAATTTGAGAACAGCCTGGTTCTCTTGCTGCATCATCTTTCTGGTGATTCTCACTAGCTAGAACAATGTTCTGAGAGCAATTGCATGTGCTCCAACTGACATTCTAGTCTGAGGTCCTTTGCTAGTGGTTGTCTGGTCCTCAAGAATGGCTCTGACTCTTTGATCCAAAACTCCTCTGGCAGTTTGCATTTGCACCAAAACTTCCTTTAGCTGTTCCCTAACATCCTTCATACATCTGTAAGTTGGTATGTTTCCCAGCAGAAGTTCTAATTCCAGGGCAAGGGAGCGACAACCTACAGTAGACTGCCTTTGCAAGTGTGGGTTTGTCACTCTCTCGTCAGCAGTGAGTATCCATTCAGGAACTCTTTCCAGCAGCTGGACTGTACTGGGATGCGCAGGCAAACAGCAAGCTTCTTTATCATGGAAAGCTGCTAATTTCCAATGCTCCACCATTTCCCTAGCACCAACATACAGCCTTTAAAACCTTTCCAAATCAAACAGGAGATCATCATCCTCCACATACTCTCTGGTTATGTAGGCCTGTTGATGTCTCAATTGCCTATTCATGGTAATAAGCTACAGTGAATGTTGATGATCAGCAGATGATCCTTCATCATGCACCTTCATTTTCCCTTTAACATCCCTACTGAGCTAGGACTGATCAACCGGTTGATTCCCAGTGTGACTGGGCTGCTGTTCTTCAGTCTGCTGATTACCCGACCGGTGCCCTTCATTCTGTCCTTCCTGCTGGCCCTCATTCTGACCTGGCTGGCCTGGCTGTGATTGGCCCCCTTCAGTTGGCCTTGTACCACCAGTACCAGATCCTGGAGGTGGAGATGGTGGTGGGGCATCATCATCATCATTTGTATGCCCTTCTTCTTGGTCATCCGCCTCCTTATCAGCTCCATCCTCCTTGTCTTCATCTTCCTTGTCTTCTTCTACCTCATCGGAGAAGTCTGCTGCTCAATATAATCCAATATGGCTTGATTCATCAGAGCAGTATTATACTCAGTCACCTTGTCCTGCAAATCACTCTGCATACTTTCCATCAAGGACTTCAAATTCTCTAAATCAAAACAGCATTGCCTGCTGAATTTAGAATTTCAGCCAAGCTGTTATAAATGTATCTCTCAGTAAGAGAAGCCTTCAGAGCTGTATGGCGCATGAACAAGGAGTTGAATTCCACCCACTTCATTTTGAGCATTGTTTCAGCCCGTTCTGCAGCTCTTTGTGCTTCATTTTGTTGATTCTTGATGATCATTATCTCAGATTCAGCCTTAGCTAGCTTCTTGTTTAACAACTCATTAACCCTTTCTGAATGAGCTTCCAGTACCCTGTGTTGTATGTTCTGCTCTTCCTGGGCTTTCTGGAGCTTTTGAATCTGATCTTCAGCCTCCTTCAAGTCAGCTTTAAGCTTTTTCACTTCATCTTCTGACCCAGCAGTCTCCACCAGTTGTCCCATACAACTGACAATGGTATTCCAAGAAGACTGTATGAGAACTCAACATCTGTCTTTAATTGTAGCTGGATCAGAATCAGTAGGCTCATATATTGTCACTGGAGCCATGTAGGGTAAAGTTGCATAATCAGCTTTGCGTAGCAGAAGATGCCCTTTCAATTGATGAGTCTGCATTTGCTGCAACTTGTCCTGT
Source organism: Adiantum capillus-veneris (assembly GCF_014529385.1). Taxonomy (NCBI): domain Eukaryota; kingdom Viridiplantae; phylum Streptophyta; class Polypodiopsida; order Polypodiales; family Pteridaceae; genus Adiantum; species Adiantum capillus-veneris. Next base: position 142,694,211 of record NC_140936.1, read on the forward strand.
TTCACCAGGTGCAAAATGTGTTCAGTATTTGGAGTAGAAACTCCACCTGGGAGAGTCGAAGAAACTGGGCCTTTGCCTTTGTCCACGTGGCTCTTGCCTTTGTCCACTGACTGGTCTGCTATCTTCTCAGAAGTGGCTGCCTTGGCCTGATCTTTTCCAGAACCAGTAGCAACTGCACTTTGTCCTACTGACTGGTTAGGCACAGTCTTCTGAGCAGGTTGCTTCTCTGTCTGGCTCACCATAGCTTTCTCAGTATTCATTGTCTTAACTTGTCTTTCAATCTGCCTCAAAAACTTATTGCTCTTTGTCAGTGTAGTCTTTGGCTTCTTTAAACTGCCAGCCTGTTCTTCAGCTGCTTTTCTTTTCAGGTCTATTGAAGTAGTCTGACTGTTCGTTGCTTCGTCGACTAAGGACAGCTCAATGTTCTTGGGCTCCGAAACCGGCTTCTCACTCCAAGCCTTTTTTACCTGCTCATGAAAATCTGCAGCAGTGACCCAATACAGAAATTGCCAACCATACCAAGCTTTAAAAACATTTTGAGATTTTAGCTTGGTAGTTTGCTGTAGCACATTGTGTGGCAGGATTTGACAAAGGTTAATAGGAACCTTTGGATCCAATATCTTGGCCAATAGCATAGCAAAAAGTTTCTCGGATACATACGTTGGGTTGTTCTTGAGGCTTACTGCTTCGGCTACAAACCTGTAAGAAGTGGAAGCTTCTAGTCTGGCTACTGGAACACCTTGACCACTTGCCTTGCGCTTACGTTTAGCCGCTTCATCCTCCTTCACGGATATACTTATCTATTGTGGAGTTGCCACAGATGGTTTGGGCTCGTTGGGCATTCTGAATGCAAAAGCTATGGTCTCTGATGTCACCGACACCTTTCTACCATTTACCATGGCACTGCCATCTTCAGCGTTCGAAAGAATCAAGAACTTGCTTGATGATGTCTGCATCAAAAGCAATTCTTGTAGCTTGCAACACAACTCGGAGATCCCATAGTTGTAGCAGAGTCATTGCTTAGTCAGTGAATACATAACGTTGGATTTTACTGTACGGTATGATGGGAAGGCTTGCCTTTGCAGCAGCAACTATGGCCTAGGTTTCCTCAAGAGACTCCTGCATCTTCTCTGAGAGTTTCCTTCTACCCATACACTGTGAAGACGATGAAACAGGCAAAGCAGAAGAAGACTTACTTGACATTTCAAAACCGTACCCTGCTGTTGCTGGCATTGCTAGCTGACAGTTAGCTCTCTCTTCAGAGGTCGAGGTTTGCGGCTGTAGCGAAGAAACCTCGGAGCTTGGCGATGGCGAATAGTTAACAGGAGGAAAGCGTCGCGCAGGGGATTTGTGAGCAAAAATGCCAACTCTCCTGACTGTTATACTTGTTCGCGCCATAAAAGCTCCACCACTTGCCGTTCCTAGGCTTGTGTGCGTCGCTGCTGTCATGCAATACATGCATTGGACAAGACTACGACCCATCCTTAAAATAATTACTATTGGCGTGCCATCTGACCGTTGGGTGCTTAAAAATTGAAAATTGTGTCCCCATTGATACTGGACTTGTTTCCAATCTGGCTCGATCATACTTGTACTGATTCTAAGATCAGTCTGATCTGGTTCTTCTGGTACTGGTTCTGAAATTGGAACTGGTTGCACATGAAAAAGCCCAAAAATGTCTGATTCTGGTATCTCTTAATCAGCAAGTCCCAGTTCCTTAGTACCTTGTTCTTGCCAATTTTCTCTAGCCTCTGAATAATAAAGCTTGATCTTTGCCCCATTATATACTCCTGGCAACAATAATCCAGATAAATCTTTCAGTCTGACTGTGCCATTGGAGAAGACCCAGTCTACCTCAAATGGTCCTACCCAGGCAATGTTCAGGTTTGGCTTCTTTGGACCCATTCTAGACTGATATAGAAGCAACGAATCTCCTTTTTGAAATTCCCGAACTTTAATTCGGCGATCATGCCAGTGCTGTTGTTGAACAATTTCTTGTTCCAACATAGCCCGTTGCCTGAGTTCATCTAACTGCATCAGTTCATCTAGCCGTTTTTTAAGATTATGGTTGAAGTCTAAGCCATACTTCACAGCCATTCTCAGACTTGGTATCACAAACTCCATAGGAACCACAGTTTCAGTACCATACACCATTATGAATGGTGTCATTCCAGTAGTGACCTTATAAGCTGTCCTATAAGCCCATAGAGCAGTTTGGAGTTTCAAATCCCACTGGTCTGGTTTCTTTTGCACCACCTTAGTGAGAATAGTCTTTATTGTCTTGTTACTACTTTCAGCCTGTCCATTGCATCTGGGATAGTAAGGAGTAGATTTCCGATGCTTGACTAAAAGCATATCCAATAGGATTTCCATAGTGTCATTGACAAAATGTGTTCCTTGATCGGTCACAATCTCTACTGGACATCCATATCGGCAGACAATATTCTCAAATAGAAACCTTGCAGTTGACTTAGTTGTGTTGTCAGGAAGAGCCTTAGCTTCAACCCACTTAGTTACATAACAAGTAGCCATTACTATGTACTTGTTCTTCCTGGGGGTAACCTTCTTAAAAGGTCCCATAAAATCTAGTCCCCATTTCATGAACACTCCCAGTGGTTGTACTGGCATCAAAGGAGTCATATCTACAGTTGTTGGTCGACCCATTCTTTGGCATATGTCACAAGTTTTACAAAAACTTCTGACATCAGCAATCAGTGTTTGCCACCACAGACCAGCTTGCAGAATCTTCTTGTAGGTTACTTCGTTGAAAAAGTGTCCACCAGATTCACCATTATGCACTTATGAAATCACTTGCATTCTTCCTTCCATAGGGACACAACGTCGAAGTATACCATCAACACCCAGTCGGTAAAGTAATCCTCCGATCATAGTGATTTTCAGGCTTTTTATAATCAGAGCTTTCTTATGGTTCTGCTTCCAAACCTCTGGAAAGGCACCTTGGGAAACAAATTGATAAATATCATACCATTCAAGATCAACCGATTCTTCTGCCTCTAACTAAAATAAATCAGCGTCCACTGGTTCATCTCTCAAGGGTGATTCTGAATATCCTTCCGTACTTCTTGAGAGTAAATCAGCTCCACAATGGTTTTTGCCAGGCTTATGGAAAATTCTGAATTCAAACTCCATTAGGAACATCAACCATCTTATCAGCGTGCCTTGAATAATGACTTTATTAATCAGAAACAGAAGAGCCTGATGGTCCACATAAAAATGAAATAACTTCCCCAATAGGTAATGCCTGAAATTTGTAGCGTTGACCATTCCAAGGGCTTCTCTCTCAGTAGTTGTATAGCCTTGTTCAGCCTGACTGAATCTGCGACTGGCAAAATAAACCAGATAATTAGTTCTTCCATCTGGCTGAGCTAATATTTCCCCCATTGCCAATCCCGAAGCATCTACATGTACGTGGAAAATAATATCCCAGTTTGGCTGCCTAAGGACTGGTTTACTGATAATGGCTTTTTTCAGATTCTGGAAGCTCTCCTCACATTCAGCAGTCCAGTTGAACTTACTGGTCTTCTTTGTAAGCTCATATAGTGGTACTGCTTGAGAAGCAAACTTATGTACAAATCTTCTATAAAAATTCACATAACCCAAGAAAGAGATCAAATCTGAAGCAATTATGGGTGCTTTAACTTGCTGAACACACTGAATTTTGTCATTGGCCATCTCTATTCCATTTCGGGAAACCACATGTCCCAGTAGTTGTCCCTTCCAAACTAGAAAAACAAATTTGAATGGATTCAAACAAATCGGCCTATCCTGACAGCGTTTGAAAACCATTTCTAGGAATAGGAGGTGTTGTTCCTCATCTGAATAGACAGTAAAGTCATCCATGAAAATGGCGAGGAATCGATGAAGGAATTCATTAAACATCTCCATCATACACCGCTGAAAGGTAGCCGGTGCATTGCACAGGCCAAAAGGATCACCAGATACATGAAAGCTCCCCACTCAGTGAGTGATGAAAGTGGTCTTGGCTCTATATTCAAGAGCGATCTGTAACTGGTTATAGCCACTATAACCATCCATGAAGCTATACATTTCATATCCTGTGATCTCATCAAGCAACATATTAGTAAAAGTCAAAGGAAATGGATCTTTGAAAGTTTGGGCGTTTAGTTTCCTATAGTCGACACAAACTCTCAATTTTCCATTCTTCTTGGGAACGATGACTATGGGAAATAGCCAATTGCTGCTTGCCACTTCTGTGATGAACCCAACCTTGAGAAGATTATCAATCTCCTCCTTGACCTTCTTTGCATAGTTGGGGTTCATCCGATATCTTTGCAGTCGTACTGGCCTAGCATCTGGTTTCAGCGGTATTCGGTGCTGACATACTTCAAGGTCCACTCCCTTCAAATCTGTATGTTCCCTGGCAAACACATCTTTATAGTTCTGGAACATCTTACATGCCTTTTCCTTCATTGTGGGTTGAGGTTCTTATTGACCTTGATCATCCTAGGATTATCCTCCGATCCTAGGTTCCACTCTTCCACTTCTTGGTCGTCTGGAAGCAACCAATTAGGCCCGCCTCCTTTTTGTTTGGTCGACTCTTCAGCATAATCCCAGGATGGTCCATTCATTTCTGAATTAGTATTCTGATCCACTGGGTACTCTTCAGAACGTACTGGTTCCTCTACCATACCAATATCAGCTGGTTCCACCATCCTTCCGGTTAGTTGAACTGTTCTTTCCCCTGTGTTGACTTCAGTAAACTGATCAAGGAATTGTCTTTTCTGCTTGTCAGCCTGCTCTTTATTCAGCAAGACTGCATTCAAGTCAATCTATGCCAAAGGGAATATGTTCATGGCCGCTAGCATTCGCTCGATCTTCTTGGCCCTATACTTCTAACATAACTCCTTCGGCCTTAGTTCCTTTCTCCAGCTCCTAGTATTGTTTGTCTAGATTTGGATTCTGCCACACTGGCCCCTTCTATGGTTAATGTTTGGTTTGCATAGTCATGAACAGCATGTGTTGTTCTCAACCATGGGCGCCCTAATAGCATCCCATATGCCCCTTGCACATCCAGAACTAAGAAACTGGTTTTGACTTTCTCCCTCCCAACTCTTATCTGCATCTTTTCAATCATACCCATCGCCTGTACCACTCTCTGCTGGAGATGAACTCCCATTATGTTGACTCCTGCTCCTCCATCCAAGATAACACTTGAGAGAGGTTCCCACTGCTTCCTAACCTTGTAGTCCACCTGAATAAGTGGAACTTCATCATCTTGGACAGCCGTCAGGTCCACTGTTCTGGCCTCCGCCTCAGCTTTCCTGCGCTATCTGATAAAGTTGGCCACTTCAGGCAAGGTTTTTCTGATATCCTCCTGCTCTACAGTCAGCTTCTGAATTCTATCACAAATTTTCACATGAATTTCTTCTCTCTCTTGGTCAGACTGATTGTCAGAGCTTGAAGAACTGGTATCTTCACACTGCCATTCCTCTTTTGCAGTGCTTCCACTCTTTCCATCCACTCTCAGTTCATCAGCTAGTCCATGTACCACAGCCAGCATGGTCTCAGTTATGGCCGGTACTGACTGATCGTTTTCAATCAATTGGGTTGGTATCCTCTGAATGACTCTAGCTTCGAAACTTTCTGGCTGCTCTGGCAGCTTCTTGGCTAAATCCTTCGTGATTTTAGCCGCTATTTCCCTCTGCTCTTGCCACTCATCTACCACCTTCTCTTTACCTTTGGCCTTCCAGATTTCTCTCTAGTGAGCCCACTTGCTACTGTTAGGATTGACTGGTGCTTCTGAAGTGTCTGGAATTTATTCAATGACTACACCCTTGCTTCTAGTAACTACCCTGACTGGGACTGGCTCTGGTGCCTTAGCCTCAGTAGTAGTAGTTGCAGGTGCATTTGGGCATTGGGCTGCAAAATGGCCATACTTCCCACAAGTGTAGCAATTCATGCTCCTATTCTGGAAGTTGCCACGTCCTCTACCTCTGCCCATACCTGGTTGGAATCGACCACATCCCTGACCAATACCACTGGTACCTGGTCTCTCCTCTTGAGCCACTTTGACCGGTTCTACCTTCACTGGTTTAGTGTAGGCAACCGCTGACATATCTTTGCCTTTCTTAAAGTGGTGGATCCTGATGCCACAATTGTTCCATAGATGACCAAAAGCCTTACATTAGGTAGATTGTGGAAATTCATTGGAGATATGGTCCTTGGATTTTCATCTCGAACACTAAGTCTCCATCTTCCGAAATGGCTGTTTTGTGTGGCTAATTTCGGCAATTTGTCTAGCCATTTCTTCAATTTTCTTGGTCCAAGACCCCTTCTTTGACTTCTCCTTGGCTCGTTCATTAGAGCCTGCTCTCGGAGCTACTGGACACCTCACTGGAATCATAACTTTTAGTAGCAGAGCTACTGCTACTGGTCCTTCGCTTCTTGTGGCTCTTTTCCTTCTTGACCTGCTGTTCCAGCTTTAATGCCCTTTGGACCAGATCATTGAATTTCTTGGTAGGGGTTGGAACCTCTTGTTCCCTAAGCTTTTTGCTTCTGAACCCATTCAGAAAACATGCCCTCAACCTCTTCTCAGATGCGGTTCCTGTAATTGCCTGGTTAGCTCTTTGATCTTTTCCACATAACTGCAGACTACTGATAAATTTCTCTGTTTGATCTTATCTAGTTCACAGAGAATATCTTCATCCCCTCTGTTGTCGGAATATTCCAACCTGAAGGCTTTAAGCAATTTGTTGTATGATCTGAGCTGGCAGGAACGATAATGGTAATACCATTTCCTCGCTGCCTCCTTCAAGGTTTTTGGAAAATATTCCCCCCAATCATCTTCATCAATATTTTTCAGTTCAGCATACTGCTCGAAAGCCTATATCCTCGCTGCCTCCTTCAAGGTTTTTGGAAAATATTCCCCCCAATCATCTTCATCAATATTTTTCAGTTCAGCATACTGCTCGAAAGCCTATATGTGAACGTCTGGATCATCCTTCTTCCCTCCCTTGAATATTGAAAAAGAAATTTTCAGGGAAGCTGTGTAATCATTTCGATTACCACTGATCCTGCCACTTCTCTTCTTGGATTCTGAATGGCGCTTGGGAGTCTTCTTGCAATTGTCAGTGTCAGCATCCCAATCAATCTCTGTCTCTTCTCAGTGTCAGTGTCTTCTTTGGTTTGTCTGTTGGTGACTACCTTTACTTCCCTTGGTAACCTCATCCCCCTGTCGGGACCGAGAACTCTTGGAACTCTTGGCTTTCCGTGCTTCCCGTTCTGCCCATCTGACTCTGCTCCTCCTGAGCCTCAGTGTCAGTCATCTTCTCTTGCTTGGGGTCGGACTTTCTTCCTAACTCCTCAGGAATGGGATCAACACGAATGGTGGATTTCCAGCCACGACTGGATTTTGGTGCCATTGTTGAAACTTCCAGCTGGGAGAAGAGTCTTTCAGTCAACGAGCTTCAGCTCGTCCCACTATGATCACCAAAATGGAATTGGAGCTGATCTCTTGAGACAGCTAATTCCAGCGTTAGAAGATTTCAGCTACTAGTGTGGGAAGATTTCAGTCAGTAGACTGGACAGAAATCAAAAACTAAACTGGAATTTGGATACTGGAATAAGAATCAGACTTATGTACTGGAAATAAGGTTCATATTCAGATTCAGAAGACTCGAGAAGAAGTAAGTGTAACTGGAATATATGCCATGATTGGAATTACAAATCAAGATTACAGCGAATATGATTTACAAAGAGAGTACAGCCGACAATATTGCCAATGATTCTCAAGTACAAGTGTAGCCAAAGCGCTAACCCAAATGATAACAATTGCCAACCCGATTACAATGTAATGGGCCCTATTTATACACTTCGGGTTTACTATAGTAATTACCATAGTAATTACTAAGTAATTCGTTGCCCATCTCCTAAGAAGACGTTCCCACATAGTGAACTATCCAGCCGTCTACAATGACCAAGTCTGTTTGCATCACATAGCAATCTACGAAGTACCCTATCCCTAAGACTTTTATCATGACATATTCGGCTGTCACAAGACATCTTGTTTTTTTTTTGGTTGGTCATCCTCATATTGATCAAACCATTCATTAACATCCTAGTGCATGCTTCCTTCATGCTAGCCTTAGTCATGACACACACTTAAGCACCACCATCCACCTACGCTTGTACTTCTATTGTATTTCCCAACATAGCTTCAACTATTGGCACCATACCTATAGGGTGACCAACGCTCAAAGATGACACTATGATTTTATGCTTTTTTCTCTTGGAAGGAATCCATGTAGTCACACAGTGTCCATTGCCTCGTCAATTTGGTGTTTAAATCCACCAATTAACCAAAAAATATATTAGCCTACTGATTTCGTATGTCATCAACAATATCTTCAACAACTTGACTAAGAGGGTAGTCCATTGAACCTATTTTTCTTTGACATTGCCTCTTGTTTATCTTTGGTTGATCATCTCCTTTAGCTTTTCCCTCCGTTGTTCTTGTTTCTCTCTCTTTTTCCATCTCTTTCTCCTTATCATGCCTGGCTCTCTTATTGGCTAAGAAATTCACATCTTGTTGTGCAAGGGTAATGATAATGATAGCCCTACATTCTCCATTCGCATGCAATGATTGAGGATGTTGTTGCTATGGTGGTGCTTCCAGTTTCCACTCTTGATGATTTTCCTCCCCTCTTCCTCAACAGCGTCCATATAAGGGATATATACCTCCTCTCTCTCTTGGAGGTTCACAACAATCAGGGGCATAATGACCCTCTTCACCACAATTGTAGTATATTCCCTATAGCCTTTGTCCCTTGCCTCTGCAAGTTGGCTACTCTTCTCTTTGATTTCTATCCATTATGTTAGTCCTCAACTCTTGCAATTGACTGGAAAGATTGTGCAAAGCTCTTGTTGTAATGAGATCAAGACCTTGAACCACTTGCTCCACTCTATCATCTGCTACTATAGGAACCAGTGGTTGCACTACCACTAGCTCAACATGCATCATTACTTGCTCCCACCTTTGTTTTATCTTTTTTCTCTTGGCCTTAGAAATTTCCATTTCTCTTTCAAATGTAGAAGGCTCCACTTGATCGACCTTCTCCTTTACACTTGGATGAAGACGGCGGCCCATAAACTAACATACTTTGAAGAAATCTTTAGTGGTACTTGGGACACCACCTCTACTTGCACCCAAAGCCCTCTAAAGTGTTGCAAAAACTCTTGAAAGTTAACATGGACATCATGTTGCAAACATAACTTAGTTGTTGCTTCTGTCATTGTTAATTTCTTTCCAAACTGGTTAAAAATTTCTTGCTTTACTTACTCCCATGTCTGCTTTTTGTCTTCCTCTAGTCTTCAAACCACTCACAAGCTTCTCATTTGAGTGCAAGAGGAAATACATGAAGATTAATTTCATCATTTACAATATCCATGTCAAGGGTATGCCACTCAAAGTTGGAAATCCAATCCTTCACGACTTCCTTTCCTCTAAGCATTGGCCTACTAGACTCCATCCTTCAAAGAATGTGGGGAGTTTTAGCATGGAACATAAGTCTCTAGTACTAGAAAAAGTTTGGTAAGAGTCTGGCAATGCATCAAGAGCATTATACACAAGGGAACTATCAGGAATACCTACAAAAATGAGATGCTCATTAATATCCTTGATACCAGCAAGGAAAGTGTTTATGTCATCTTTATCTTACATAATCTTTGAATCCAGCTCTTTATGCAACAATGCAATTTTAGCCTCATTGTGGCGACTTGCATAAAGACCATCAAAAGTATCCCAAGGATGTTTTGCTGATTTTTTTGTAAAAATGTGGGGTATATTGTGATCCATAATTAATGCAATTAATGCATGCGGCTGTGCATCTCTAATATCCCAATGGGATTGCTCAACCATAGGCAAAACAACTCTAGTTGCAACACACCTACTAGAACCTGCAACATCCTCAATAGAGCCTGTATCAAAGGATGATGCACATCAATGCCTTGCAAAACATTCTAGATGCTTGAGAAAAGAACATGTGTCATCATGTAAGCCCACATAGGATAGTTATCCCCATCCAATTTGACCTTAGAAGAAAACATCTTGAAAAAATATGTGTTGTTGTCAGCCCGCCATGGCAAGTGACTGCACCTGATGTAAAAATTGCTTTGAAAGAGCAAAAATAAAGTAGGACTAACATATGCTATATAGCACAACCCAAAGAGAACTATAAGGAATCTATTTTGCAAAAAAATTGTATTGACAAAAATTGCAATACTACCTGTAGTAGAAATGAAGTCTCTCTTAAATCCCAACGAGCTTGCTCAACCGTAGGCAAAATAGCTCTGGCAGCAACAACCCTACCCTTAAACCTGCAACATCCTCAACATCTCCTAGATCCTCAAAATCAAGACGTACATCAATGCCCTACACAATATTCCAAACGCCCTTTGACACAAGGACATGTTACATCATGTAAGACCACAAAGGATAATTGTCCCCATCCAATCTATGCTCAACAGCAAACATCTTGAACACATCTTTGTTGTTGTCAACCATGGGTAATGCCTGCACCTGATGTCAAAAGTGCCCAAAAAGAGGAGAAACAAAGTGGGACCAACACGTGCTATATAGCACAACCCATAGAAGACTATAAGAGACCTGTTATGCAAAAAATAACACTGACAAAAATTCTACATAAGATAACAAAATTGCCTACACAACACTACCTAGAATAGAAATGGAGGCCAAAATAAGACCAAATCAAAAATTTAAGCAGACTAAGCTCTACGAGCACTTTCAAAGTATTTGTCAACGTGCTGATGCTCACCAAAGCTCTCAAAATTCGCAGAAAGTGAGCAGGCATGTGCAAGAGCTGCTCGCGACTAAGCCCGGGAGGATGAAACCTCCTCTGATACCAATTGTTGGAAATAGGGTTGTAAGGGAAACACACTTAGCTTAGAAGGCCTAAGCAAATGTGGAAGGCCTCAGCAGGGTGGCAACAAGGATGTATGCTTTATGTGGATTTTTAGACCATATGGACTCTAGAAAGGGTCAGATGAGATGGCAAGTGCAAGATGTACAAAGTGCTCGTTTTTTGCTTGGGAATATAGAGCTTGAAGTGCCGAGTCACCTAGTTCAAAGGACACACCAAACAAAGCTACAAGGTGAAAGATGTGGTTGTTCAAAGTTGGAGTACATTGCATATCTGAGACAGACAGGGCGGATGGAGATAGGTGGTCAGAGCTGGTTTCAACGGATGGATGTGTAGAGCTTGAGTTATGGACCATGACAGTCTTTTCAGATCATCATTTGGAGTCCTGGTTTCCAAGCTACTACCAGTCAAAGTTTCACCAGGGGTCAGTTCCCTGCCGGTTTGGTCGCATCGATCGGTGTGCCATCTTAGGTTTTTGGAGCCTCATTAGGATTTGAATGCAAAGTATGCGGTGTGTGAAGGCCATGGGAGTTTATGACTCATCACATTGGGTCGGCAAGCTATTGCAAGTGTAAGTTAGTGCCAAGTGATAGTGGAGTAGCACCGGATGTATTTTTTTTCCCATTTTGAGGTGCTCGATTCGAGGTCATACTGAAGTCGAGGTACAATGGGATTGGTGTGGTTTAAAGGTGGAAATGCAAAATTTTCGGGGGATTTTACAGCCCGGCCATTAGGGCTTTGAGCACCAAATGGAAGAGCTTGAAAAGAAGGGTGAAAGAAAGTCTTTTTGAGATTTTTGAAGTTTGGAGGAGGTCGCACTTGACAACACCACGTGGCAGGTGAAGAAATCCCACATGTGGAACATGGGACGGTAGAGGTGGTTTATAAGAGCTAGGGTAGTGCCTCATTTGGGGCCTGAGAAGTGGAGAGAGAGCTTGGATGGGTCATGGCCATGGTGTCCTGTGCACAGGTGGTGTTGCAAGCGTGTGGTCACGCCAGTGGGCACAGCCGACTGGTGCTCTCACGCAATGCAAGTGATGAAGTGGCACTCCATGGGAGGCATTCTCACACCATAATTTTTGAAGAGGAGTTAAGGGACAGCAACGGCACCGTCATTGCCCACTTAAGAGGTGATCTCGTGGATGCTAGGGAGTGAAGGCAGAGCTGCAAATAGACGGGCTCCACTTGCACAAAAGGTCGCAAAAAAAGAAAGTTCAAATAAAATAGGGGGCCAGTTCCCACGCCCATATATAGCCCTTGTTTTGCAAAGGAAAAAGGGCCCTTTTGGAGGAGGAGGAGGCTCAATGAGTCCCCAAGAAAGGCGAGCTCGGAGGAGCTCTTGGAAATGGTGAAGGAAGGGAAAAATTTGTGGACTGTTTTGGAGCCAATAAGGGCGCAATCAAGGGGAGGTTTCTTGCCGGTCTTAGCAAGGAGAGCCACACAAAGGTGAAGCCAAAGATTTCCCAAAGTTTTTAGCACTGGTCAGGATGTTTCCGACGGAGCCAATGGTATCGAGTTTCATGGTATCGTTGTAGATGATGTTTTTGTCAATATTGAAGCAAATTGTACTGGATTTTTGTGCCATTTCTCTCTCTCTCTCTCTCTCTCTCTCTCTCTCTCTCTCTCTCTCTCTCTCTCTCTCTCTCTCTCTCTCTCTCTCTCTCTCCCCTCCCCTCCCCTTCTCGTCTTTGCTGTGTTTCAACTATCTGGTGTCGGGATGTGAGATACATGTTCCTCCTCGGACCTCTATGTGTGTGAAAGAGAAAGAGAGAGTAGTATGTGCTTTGTGAAGGCTGTAAAGAGAAAAGATTAGTGTCGTGTGCTGTCAGCTATTGGTGTGAAGCGCGCATGCATTGGTATGCATGCAGACAATGATTTGTATGTGGATTGTGTGAGTTTTGAACGTGAACTCTAGTGGATTGGGGTGGAGTAAGTATCCTGGGCTATAGAGAGGCGTATGTGTTGTGTTTTGGGTGTGTTCCCCTTTCCCCCTATCCATCTTATGGCGGTTATCCTTGCGATAATGCTCACGCTCTTCAAGAGAGAGTTTGTTTTTGCCTTTGTAAACTCCCTTCTCCTTCACTTTGTTGTTATTGGAAATGCCCCTAGGAGACTTTTGGACATTGTCCTTCCCCTTAGGCTCATTGGAACCCTTGTTTTCCATGGGCTTAAGATTTCTCTTAGCCCCTATTTGGAAATTGATTCGTGAACCACCATGGTATGATGTATGACCACAAATATGGTGTGTGGCCTTTGGGAGTTGACATCCTCCATCATATCTTCAGTTAAGCCTGCACAAAATTGTTGTTTTTGCTCTCCAAAATCCATCTTTTTGAAGAGAGTGGCTTTGAGATCTAAGTCCCAAAACTTGTCTACATATTTGTGAATGGATTCGTAGGGAGAGAGCTCCAAGCTTCGCAATTCGGTGATTACTTTGTCTTTGGCATCGGTGGCCAAAAACTGCCTCATGATGGAAGCTCTTAAAGCTTTCCATGTTCGTGGAGCTTCACCGTTTGCCCATAGGCTAGACCACCATTGCCTGGCGGACTTTTGAAAGTGCATAGCTACATGGCGTAGCTTAGAGGACTCCGTGAAGCCCTCATCTCCAAACACCGCATCGAATTGTTGGATGAAAGCCAAGACTTTGTCTGCAACACCAAAGGTGCCATCGTAGGTAAGGAAAGAGATGTTCTTTCCTCCCTCTTTGAACTTCTTGAGCTTGGACGACCTCTTCCATGCGGCATAGGGTTTCCTATGGCATCTTCTTTTTGGTAGTTCAAAAGTTGCACCATCACTTTCTTTAGAGGAGGAAGAATTTGAGGAAGATGGAGAAGAGGGTGACCTCTTTCTCACCTTTTTCTTGCCTTGGTCTTCCTTGTCGGCACCATCACTTTCTTCATAAGAGGAAGAAGATGAAGAAGATGGAGAAGAAGGTGACCTCTTTCTCGCCTTTTTCTTCTCTTGTTTTCTGTCATCCCTCTTTGAATTATGGTGTGGAGAAGTGTGCGACGGTCTTCTTCGTTTGATGGAGAGCGTTTTTCCCGCCGTCTTCGTGGAGTCATCTCCACCGAGGTGGTAGGAGACTCGCTTGTTTCTCGTTCCTTTGGTGAGTGTTCTTGAGTTCTCCTTTGAGAAGGAGATGTGTCATCAAGAAGTAAATTTTTGAGCCATTCCTCTTCTTCTTCTCAAATCGGAGAGAGGCCTCTTTAGGAAGTCTCGCAAGGAGGCTTCCTAGGTACTCTCTCTTCATGGTGGGGAGCTTGGAGAATCCCATGAGCACGAAGCTGCCGTTGCACCTCATTTTGGAGGGATGGATTGCCCATGGCTTGTTGAAGCCTAGAAACAAGGTCGTTAACAATCATAGGGGCATCATTAGTAGCCTGCTCATGCGAAATCAAAGCTATCAACATTAATTTCACTCTCTTTGCTATTGTCAACCATTCTAACAATTTTTAGGTGTGCTTTGGCACTTCAAGCCCTAGTTGCTACTCCTCTTTACCCCTTTAGAAAAGCACTCAAGGTATTGTACTCGTGGCTCGAATATCATTAATTGTAAGGAATAGAAGAGAGGGTCCTTCAACACCAAAATAGTACCGGCTCCTGTCAAGCTTCTAATGGTTCAATAGTGGTTAAGCCGTAGGCAAGCCCCGTAGGACTCCACTATTAAGACCATAGCTCTTGACGGTGATGCCTCGTTATCTGCACGAAGTAGGCACGCTGCAAGAATGAAAAATTCATATTCTACTTACTCAATTGCAATTAATAATACCAATTATTTATAGCTAGCTTGAGGACCTCCCTTCTTGAGCAAGAAAAGAAAAACCTTGTGCTCTGATACCAATGTAACATTTAATGGCCTAGTAACTTGTGTGCGGCGGAAAATAACATGAACATAGTGAGCATTTCATTAGAATAGATTCCTAATGAGCATAGCAAGAGTGCTTGGATGGAGAGAGCAACAAAAAGCATAACACCTAGTTAGATAGGAATGAACAATACTTCAAAAGAGAGAGAAATTAAGCTATTGACAACAGTTGAGGACCGGATTTACATGGAGCCGGTCCCCCCTCCAAAAGGCTTTATATTGTAGGTTTCCCCCATCATCAAGGGAGACATTTTACAATACACTACTTTGTGTTCCTTCAATAACTTGATGGTGCAATGAGGATGGAAGCTTCAAGCACCATGCACACACTTATAAAACACAACATCAATTCCCTCATGGTCTCAGAACCAAGACCTCACACACCTTCAAAGATGGTGAGAGCTAGCAGGGTATGAGAGTAGATTGAGAGGAAGAAGGAGTAGTCTTACGAGAAAGAAGTATATCTCCTCACATAATCACTCATAATAGCTTAGTAATTAGCATGGTAGAGGAGATGAGCATGCATTGAAGCTTGGCTCTTGGTGGTTGGATTTGCATCACAAAGCCAAGAGTTCTTGGTGTAGGCCTCCCTTCTCACAAGCTTGGAGTAGATGATGAGATTTCCATTAAAGCTTGAGAGGAGAGAGAGAGAGAGAGAGAGAGAGAGAGAGAGAGAGAGAGAGAGAGAGTCTTCTTGCTTCACACATGAGATTGTGTGAGTGTGTGTGTGATAATGCCTTGCCAAAATCAGTCCCCCTTTCTCTCTTGGTCTACCCCTCTTGCAAATTACTCATGTTGGCACCCCATTGGACCCTGCAAAGCTTAGCCAATCATAATTGAGAAGCATAAGCGATAGCCTTGTGACATGTGTCCCCCTTTCCCCTTTTGTGACAGCTTTAGGTAATCAAATAATGCAATTAAACTCTCATTGGACCCCTTTGTCCTCTAGCCAATAGGAATCATGCAAGTCATTGGGCTGTTGAATGCTCATTGGACCCCTTGGAGGACTAGCCAATAGTCTTCTAGAGAGCTTAATTCTTATAAGTTATTTTTTTAAGTGTTTTTAAATGAATTAAACTAGATTTACTCTAGCCTAATTCTCATTGGTCCACCTATATGGCCATCCCAAAATTTGAGTGCACCTTGTGGGCAATTGGGCTAGGGAGCTGACATGTGTCCATTATGTCCTTTGTGTAAAGGGAAGCTTTGGAGTGTGTGTCTGTGTGTGTGTGTGTGTGTGTGTTCTCTCACCTTTTCTCTCTCTTCTCCTACCTTTAGGGCTTGCCCCCTCCTATCTAGGACAACTTAAAAGACTTTTTGGTCATCACATAAGTATCCAATTCCACTAAGCTTGACCATTTGGACTTACCTTTGAATTTTGGAACTTAGCATTTTGGAAGTCTTAATGGGCTGAACCCTAAGGTCTTTGGAGCCCATTGTTGCACATTGCTCTTTTGCAGATCGCCCCCCCTTTGGATCCCTATTTTCCCTCCTTAGGATCCCTATTGTGGCCGCGGTCTGCCAACTTAATCAATATTCTAGCTTTTTCTCCCCTGGTACTTCCCCATATTAAATGATCAGTTTAACATGAGAAAATCATTTAGGAGAATTAGATATTAGTTATTATGATAGATGTGTCCAGAATAAGCCTTTGCACACTATTTTGACCCATTTTCTTACCTTTTAAGGGCCATTTTTTGCCAGTTTTGACTCCCGATGGTCATTTTTTGCGGGGAAAATACCCAACGAACTCTGAATTTTCCCAAATGTTGTAGGATTGATCCTTGATACTCAAAATTCATGTTCACATACTGAAATTGTATTTTTGCCCACTTCTAAGTTGGTTTGCACATCACTGCATTTTGGGCGCCACAAATAGACAGGTAGCACATGTCAAACTTTCGAGGCGAGATGAGCATGCTCACATTTCCCACTTGCATTATTAACATTATAGAAGGATCAAAAACATACCCTAGATCCAAAATAATCCACTTGGCACCACATCCAAAGCATCGACACCCTTTCCAAGTATGTACATGTGCACGACTATTGACACGCAAACCTAACTATTTACAATGTGTACATGGTCCATTATATTTGAAACCAAACATCATTTCAAATCTTTCTAATGCATGTAATTATACATATGTCAGTGAAAATATCCACTACTATGTATATGCTAAAAGTAGCTTATCATCATTTCCCACCCTAAATGCTCAACCAAAAGACTAGTTGCATCTCAAACAACACCCCTTGTAATAAATTTCTTCAATCTATAACCATTTATTCTATATTGCAAAGCTTCTTTTGATAGTTTTTCCAACTCATATGTGCCATTCTGCAAAACATGTTTCAATATCTATGGTGCTAGCTAATTGTCCCTCGGCTTCTTTTGAAAAGTGAAATCCAAGCAAGAATCATGTTTCATTATAAGATCTCCCTCTTTAATCTTTTTCTTTGACACACTCTTATTCATTTTCTCCATCCTTGTCTCCACGTATTGATGATAGTAATCACTCGCTTTCTCTCTATTTATTTGCAACAAGTCTAGAGAGTATCAATGCTTTCCTAGTGCAACTCGTCTTTATGTCCCTTGCACAACAATTTCAATGCATCCAATTACACTTGTATAGGCATGAGAGCTTCCTTTCCATGAACAAGCTCATAAAGTGTAAACTTTGTAGAAACTTTATACGTAGTTCTATAAGCCCACAAACATTGCTCCGAGTCCAAATCTCACTCTTTCGGATGCTCTCGAGCATACTTTGACAACCTCTTCACAATTTGACCATGTCAATTCTTAACTAGTCCATTGCATTGTGGGTAGTAAGGAGAAGAATGTATGTGCTGAATTTTCAATTTTCTTTATGAGAGCCACTTGCACCCAACAAGTTTTCTTGTAAACCCTAGACCACGGTAAGAAATGATGACCATAGGATCTTCAAACTTGCAACACACCTATTCATACAAAAAAGAGGCTACTCCTACTACTACTACATCTTTTACAGCTCTCACTTCCACCCATTGCATCAAATAGTCCACCCTGCCAAGGATATACTTTTTTCCATTGTTGGTCCTTGTCATTGGACCTAGGGCATCCCATTTTGCAAATGCAGCAAAAGACATTATTGCCTTATGAGATTCGGACAAAAGGTTTTGATTTGCAAACATTTGGCATTCATGGCATGACTTGCATCAAAAATAAGCATCTCTCATCATGGAGGGCCAACAATAGCCTGCTCTCATAATACAAAAGACAACTTGGTCCTTACCTTGATGACATGTTTCTTCATGGCAATGCTTCAAAATCAAACTTATTTCTAATTTTTATGGCACTTTATTTATAACGTTGTCTCTGCCATAAACATGAGATCCTCACCTACCATTATGTACTTTTTTTCTTTTGCAACTATTCTGTTGCGCCAAATTTTTGACGAGTTTTTGACATGCCCTCTAGACATTGGCCTCTACCAAGAAATACTTCCGCATCTTTTAGTGACTCCCTTCTTGCATACAAGGCTTCTTTGACCTTTAAAGGAGCTATCAAAGAAATCACAAAATGTTTTGGGTAATAATAAGGCAACAGCTTGACGAGATCAGGGGAAGAGAAAGCAATGACTAGCAGAAGGAGTTTCTTACGATCAGTTTTGGGCAATTTTGGTGGCGTGCATAAAGTACAAAGTTTTTTTCGTTATGAAGCAAGAAGAAGATACTATGGGCAAGGTGGTTGGTGAGTAGTCAAAGAGCATTTGTGAAGGGCAAAGTAGATTTTGGAGGATCGTTGAAGAGGTAGGGAGCAAAAGCCATTAGCAAGGGAAAAGAGCAAAATCTAGCAACAAGGGAGAAGAGCAAGGTACAAGGGAGGATCACGGAAGAGGTAGAAGGGAACAAAAGCCAATAGCAAGGGAGAAGAGCAAGGTATTTTGTTCTCATGTTCTCTCTCTACATCGGTGATATCCTACTCTCTTTCCCATCCTTGAACAAGGACATGACAAAAGTTATCAATACCGTTTTGATTGATTGGTTGTATATGGCCTGGAATTTTGCTAATTAATACAAAATCTTGTTTACAACATGCAGTTTTTCATTGTTTCTTGTCAAGCATCTTTTTTCTCTCTATCCTCACAGCCAGGAACTTTGTGCTTTCTTGACTCACCCCTAATAGCATAAATCCCTCGACATCTTTGGTGAACGCGATGTGAATGAGCCGGGCCGATAATTCTTTGATTGGAAAGAAGTATATACCACGAGATAGCCATGTAGCAGATGATGCAACAATTTGGTGCTTACATGCAACATCACAACAAGCCTCCTAGTAGTAAGCCTCCCAAAATTAATTACTTTGAAATGAATGCATTCAAAAATCTCAACAAGCGATAACTAAAAAATTATAGAGATTTGAATTTCATGATATCTTGCAATGTCTATGAGCAATCTATGGAGGATAACAGAGTTGATGACAATGATACAATGGAAGGATTTCATTTGGCAGGCGTTCAAGAAGTCCTTGAAAGAGGAGTACTTTCTTGAAGATTCCTAGCTAGTGACCAAGCATAGTTTTATGAAGTGGGTACAAAAAAAGGACAAGGGTTTATCTACAAGAAAGTTGTTGGGAGAGTTTGAGAAGAAGTTTGACTAGTTATCTATAGCAAAACAAAGAACAATGAAGCTAGACATGGTGGAATTATTGGGAAAGGCATGGCCTTTAAGTCCCCACCCAAGTGCCACTCCACATCCAAGCTACGTAAATCATCAACCTCTAACTTCTCACCCACAAGTTGGGAGTGTATTACTTCTCTAATCCATGGAGTTTGCTCAAAAAGTCATGAAAGTACTATGTTGGTCTCTTTGGGCACCTCAGTAGTATCCAACTACCAAATGTCTTTCTCTAATTGCACATTGAAAGATAGAGTGCTCGATTAAATCCCTTCACTTTGTTTGCGATAGGGCTTCATTCATTAGGGTGACACTCAACCTCTCGAGTCTTTGACCTTTCACTATTTGACTCTCATTGATTTTCAGCACAAAAGCAACCTTGGTGTCAATCACTGCAAAACAAGTATAGGTAAGACCTTAGCCATCACAATCCATGATAACAAGAATACATTGGCTTCATGGAGCATTATATTTTTCAAATACCTGCGATCATGCTTTTTCTCAGACACAAATCAAACTAGAAAATGTTTCTAAAATACCTTTTTATACACGCTATGCTCACTATAAATTTTTAAGTCTTACCTTTTGGTTTGATTAATGCTCCTGCTACATTTCAACAGATGATGAATGAGTCATTGAGATCATTTCTTGAAAACTTTATTATTGTGTTTGTTGATGATATTTCAATTCACAGTAGTAGTCTATCCAAACATATTGCACATATAAGCATTGTTCTCAAAGTACTAAGAATTGAGAAGCTTTATGCTAAAGCCTTTCAAGTGCAAGTTTTTCAAAAAAAGACCCTTCTTTATCTAAGTCATTTTATTACTTGCGATGTAATTTGCACTAATCCTGATAAGCTTGACAAAGTGTGAAATTGACCCATTTTGAAGAATGTGTGCCAAGTAAAGTCCTTCCTAAGCTTAACTTGATATTTTGCAAATTTATCAAGGATTTGTCTAAAGCTTATGCAACTTTCAAAAGGAGGGATAAAAGGATTGAAGAATTCAGTTTGTAAAGATAATCCTATTGTTTGGAATAAGAGTCTTGATAAGAGCTTTAAGAGACTAAAGAGCTTGGTATTACTGTACCAATGCTACATATTGTGTATCCTAGCCAGCCATTCATTGTTGAGATGGATGCTAATGATTATGTTATTGGTGTAGCAATTTATCAAGATAGAGATCTTGTTGTCTTTCAAAGCAAGAAACTTTTTGACACTTACGTACATTATCCAAGTGTAAGAAAGAGCTTTAGATCATAGCCTGTGCTTTGAGGAAGTGGCAACATTATTTGTATGGCTCTACCTTTGTTGCATGTACTAGCCATCATTGGTTACATTATGTATGTGACCGAGGAATTGTAAAGGTCGGAAGACTGGATGGGTTTAACTTCTCCAAGAGCTTGATTTTGAAATTCCTTACAAGAAAGGATCCAACAATTGACTTGCTAATGCATTTAGCTAGATTCATGAGGTTAATGCTTTTGTCTATGGCTGAAATCTCAACAGATTTCTATCTCTCTTTGAGGGCTATATCTTTTGATAGCCATTTTGATGAGACATGGAACGAGGTCAAAGTGGGACGTGACTCCCAAACAAGCTTGGGTGATCGGGAGACCCAAGTGAGCTGCACTAAACAGATGAGACAAAGACAATATTTCATTAAAGGTGGATTATTGTTTAGAAATAGAAACTTTTGCATGCCAAAAATCAATGAGGCTTGACAAAGTATTTTCTTTTAATGCCATGACATTGGGCACCCAAGCATCCAAAGAGCTTTAGAATTGGTCAAACCGTCTTTTTCATCTTTAATTAATGAGATTTCAATCCAAACTTTTGGGATTTTCTTAATGTCCCTCATCTTGCCAAAGGGTCCAAAACCATTGAAACCAGGATAGGATTGTATAATCAAGACTAGCCTATCTAAATTTTAAAAGATTCAATTCATTTTATTTTATCCTAACCGACTCTCAAAATAGGTCAAATAATAATGTTCATCTTCAAATTGATGAGATTTCAATTTAAACTTTTGGGATTGCCTTAATATCTCTTATCTTGTGACAAGGTCCAAAACCATTCAAACCAAGACAAGAATGTACAATCAAGATTATCCTACTCAGCTTTTGAAAGATTTAATTCATTCTGTTTATCCCTGATTGGCTCTTAAAATAGGGCTACAAGGCTATCCCCCCTAGCCAAGCCGTTGGGTTTTAGGGGAATAGGTTTGTAGACCTATGTGGCTTCAATACCACGAATTATCATCAAGCACTTTCTCACTTCCTCCATATTTTGGTCAATGACTTGCTTTGGCATGATATCTTTGTGGCATGATTGGGGCTATGATGTTTGGTCTTGAAGCATAATGCCATTAATATCTTGCTCTTCGTGCTTCTTTTTTTGGAACAAATTATTGAATGATGGCAACCCCTCCTCCCCAAGCTATCTTGTGCACCTCCTTGGATCTCTTGACTTGACTCCTTGCGTCTGGGGAATTTTTTACTCATAGTAGATACTTAAAGATATGAAGCTTCTATAACATTTGGACATTAATTTGATGTTTGATTGAATCGCAAGGTGTTATCGTTGCAAAAAAATATTGGTTTTAGATCTCTACAACCTTATAGATAGCAACATCTTTGCCAAAGTAGTAATCATTGTAAAAAGTTAGTACTTATAGCATTAAGTAATTGTCTTCATCTTCATTCAAAGGGATTGTAGTAGATCACTACACCATGTACCATCTCTCTAAATCATTGCATCATCTTCCATCTCTCTTTGACAAATGGTAACTCAACTTTGCACCCCAACTAGGCTTTTTTTTACCAACTTAGACCTTGCTTTTTCGATTAGCATTCAAGCTTGCTCATTGACCATGGCCACATTGATATCATTTCCAATGGTTGATCTTTTGTGATATTTCTTTGTCTTGAACACAACACATAGGACTAGTTTAGCGCTTCTGTTGGCTGCATTCGGGTTGTGCACCTAAAGAAGATTATCCACGTCAACAAAGGGAATGAGAAACCTCTTTACTTAAATGTTATGAAGTAATAAATTATCATTTCTAAAAGAAACTTATGGGTTTTCTTTAAATTGCAATTAAATACTCCCTTTTATAAATGTAGTAATTATTATTATTATTATAACCAAATTAAGAAAAAAAATATTATTATTATAAATAACATAATATTATTATTATTATCAATTTAACAAAAAAAACTACTTATTTGATTCAATTCGTACACCTATATTTTAAAGGTGCACCCACCAAGTGGTTGCATTATTATTTGTGGTCCCTAATCAAAATTATTACAATCTCATATGATTTTTGCTTGTGTCAACAAAACTTAATTGTATTACCAAGCATTGTGATGACTACTTATGCAAATATATGAAGAAGTTGTATCACTTGGTCCTACAAGACCCATAGTGCATGCTTGCAGAGTTGTAACATTATGGTCGTATTTGCATCTGGATATAACAATTTTTAAAGAGTAGATTACTCCCTCTCTTCCTTGATATCTCCTCACATCTATGTTATTTATGATCTTTCACCCGATTGGGCGCCTTATGGTTTTGATGGTTTTGGTCTCACAATTTTAGACACTAAATCATACCGCAATAATTTAGAGAAGTTGAGGTATCCTCTGTCATAACGGAATAGAAATGGGGTGTTAACTACATTTTCAACTAGACACTTGGCTCAGTTCGCTTGATTTATACTTTCAAAAATTGTGATACTTGACGATGAAAACAATCGTTGCATTTCTGTAAAAGCTAGGGTGACTATTTTCTACTTTTCTACTAGGAAACTTTTTGTTTTTCATTGATTTCTATTGCTCTTGTCGTATATTGGTCCTCCAAATCCGTGTAAAAAATGGAGAGGCCAACTCATACTGGTGTCGATGTATATATTGTTAGTATTCTCTTTTTCTTGCCCCAAAAAGCACCAATTAGAAAAAACTGCTCAAGCCAAAAACAAAGCGCAACAATTAGCTAAGGGATTCCTGATCTACATTTGGAGACAATCAGCTTAGCTTTTCTGGATCATCCTAAGTTTGTACATTCTCTTTAATAACCTCATTGATCACACACTAATCAAAAGGGCTTAAGGATTGGTACAACAAGATAATGCTCCTTTTTTGTCATTTTCAATCACACAAACTCAACCTTGTGTGTTTCCAACACCTTAATCAAAATCATTGTGCTATATAGTCTCTCTCTCTCTCTCTCTCTCTCTCTCTCTCTCTCTCTCTCATTCATTGCTGCAAGAATATGGATATAATCTAAGAAAGATGGAAAGCCTTTGAAAAACTAAAGATGGAGCGCCACCTTCTTCAAACCGAAGACAAAACCCAAAAAAGTGAAGGACACCTCTGGAGGTAGCTCTAAAATTGAAGGTCCCACACTTTCAAAAATGAAATGATCGCCTCTAGTCTTACATACGTTGAAGGCCCACCGGACATATCACACATGTCCAACACCGTAAGGAGACGCACGACCTTTACAATTTCTTCTCTAAGACTCGTTTTGGTAAGCCAAAAATAGGACTCTGTGTTTACTCTCTACTTTATTTATTTTTAGAGTTAAGATCACTTTCTATATCTCTCTACCATGTGCTTCTCTATGATAGTTATGGAGTAGCTCAATAGCCATATTCCATAGCTCTCTTCAATATCTCAACAATCAAAGCTGCAAAAATTAGCATACTCACTCTCTCGTATAAGCCCATGATTGATGTAAAAGTAATTAATCACGCATGCATCTATCGTAATAGAGTGTGTTATCAACACTTTTGTTCTCTGCAATTCATGAAACTCTCCAATTTGAGTTATACTTGAGTAACATTGTAGCCTCAACCATCATCTCAAAGCCTAGCAATCATTGAATAATTAGGCCTTCAATCCCTTGTCACCTAGAAGATGATAGCTGAAATCATCAGTACTACTTTCGAATTAAATAGAATAATAGGTGATTGGTGTGAACTTTAAGCACATCAAGCCCAAGATGGAATCAGCAAAGTTTAAACATTGTCAAAAGGTAAAGCTTCAACCGCAATGTTTCCAAAGTGGGTTGTTGCCTGCTAGACAAATTCATCACAAGGTTGCATAAATTGAGGCTAGTGTTAAATCTTGAGGTGCTTGCGCTCACGGTGGTGAAAATGGTTGGCATGATCGGTAGGCATTTTATTTAAAGGGGCTATAAGGGTGTTTAATCACATGTATAATTAATTGCCCATTAATTAGTTGCTCAGCTTCCCTTCGATTTCAAGGGAATCTGCTAATTGAAAAGTAAAAGACGTCTGCCCGTCACCATTACAACTCTGAAGAGTTTTCCCTGCATCGCCATCGTCATCGTGCACAGGCCTACACCCCCTCCCACCATCCTCCCCCCCCCCCCCCCCCCAAAAAAAAAAAAAAAAAAAACTCGTCATTGCCCCTTGTTTCATCTCAAGTTCTCTCTTCCTCTATGTTCCCCTCCTCCCACATGCGCCCTCTCTCTCACTTTGCCTTCTACCACACATCTCCAACCTGCGCAATGGCAGTCATCACACCTACGAAACAGCACTCTACACACATGACCTCCTTTGAATATGCTCCTTCGTCCGGTCGAGCACCGACATTGGAAAAATCTGTCTGTTAGGCTTTGCCTTCGTGTCGCATATGGCATCGTGTCTCTCTCTCTCTCTCTCTCTCTCTCTCTCTCTCTCTCTCTCTCTCTCTCTCTCTCTCTCTCTATGTAGCATCTCCCTCCCTTTTCCCCCTCAAACCACACAAGCATCTAGTGAAATTCCATCTAATGAGCCCCTTTTTTGAAATTGAACAGACCTAATATTATTCCAAGCGAATCTCAAAATTGTTACGCAAAACTATCCCATCACCTGCCCTACAAAGTCCCCCACCCCCTGTGCTGCACTTCTTTATCCATCGCTCCCATGGGCGTTCATCCTTCCCATCGCCTCTCTCTGTTGCTCCTGGATTTGCTAGCAGCAGCGCATTAGCCAGGAAAATAAGGCTTCCCTCGCTATCCTCGTTCGCCCTCAGGCACCGATGTCCTCTCTTCTTTCTGCGAGGAGCCAAAAAAATTTTATGTCCCTCTCCTGCCTCTTGCTGCTCTATCTCTGCCCGCCGTTGGTCCTGCCCCATGGAGTCTGTCTCTCGCACTGTTGGACAATCATTTATCCAAATTCTTAAATTGGAAGGGCATTTCAATTTTGTAGGCCGTTTGAACTTTTAGCTTCTGTCAAACCTATGGTCAAAATCTCTCGGCATAGTGATCAATAATTTATTGTTCCCTAAGACACGTTTCTAGATTAGTTCGCATAGGTTTCACCACAAAAATTACTAATAAATTAGCAAGGGCAATGTATTATGTAGCTAGACGAAATACAAAAGCTATAGAGCCATACATAAATTGTAATGCACCAATTTCTAAGTCCACATGCACAGTACCACAAAGACTTCAAATTAATAGCACTCTCTTATTGAATACGATTGTAGTTCTGGCAAATAAAAGACTCCAACCTAGTGTTCACATTTGCTAGGGTCTTGCCCTTGAACATTGGAGTGCATCCTCCTCCTCGGGTCACCCGAGAGGAGGTTCCTAACTTGTTGCTACGAGTACTCTCCGTTGTTCCCACTACATATAGTGCATCAATTAGGTGGACATGGTGATGCCTATGAGTGGCTCTTGCCCGATGGTACGAGATCCTTACCCGACCAGGTTTCATGGCTAATATTTGGAAGCGATAAGCACCTCCCCCTATGGGCCGTCTGGTGTGCTGAAAAAAAAACTCCAACCACAAATAGCTGCCAAGAATGCCCTAAAGCTTCTTGGTAGGTAGATTAGCACTTGTCATTTACAACTCTAAATTACTGCAATTTAGCAAACAAACAATCTTTTGGCA
The DNA here is from genome assembly GCF_014529385.1 of Adiantum capillus-veneris. Lineage (NCBI taxonomy): Eukaryota > Viridiplantae > Streptophyta > Polypodiopsida > Polypodiales > Pteridaceae > Adiantum > Adiantum capillus-veneris. The sequence goes on from NC_140936.1 coordinate 142,720,559, forward strand.
CGATTGGATTAATCAATTGACTGAATTTTCTCCTTATTAAGATGCAAGCCGAAAGAATTAATCAAATTTTCTAAATTTGCAAGAATTTTGAACCTTTTTTTATTTTTTAACCCATTCTTCTTCTTCTAGCCCTCATATAATAACCAGCTAAACTCTGTTTTCAAGTGGCTCTAGCTAACCTAAGGAGAAAACCTTTCGAGCATGTTGCAATCCACACCCCTTGGCAACCAAGATTGCAATGCTAGATGTAATCAAAAATTGATGTTAATGGATAGGATCTGCTCTCATCAAAGCACATTTCACATGTTTTTGCACAATTTTTTCATTCATATTCCGACGAAGTTTTTTCACAACAAAATCGAGATGACATCCATGCATTTAAAGAATTGATTTCTTGCTTTAATACGTCTGAAAATCCATTTGCAACAAATCATTGTCACAAACTGCTAACAGGTCAAGTTACTGAAGAACAGAGCCAACCTTCAGATCATGGCCGAGGGGCCTAAACCCTAAGAAGAACAAGCAATAGAAGCAGAAGAAGTCCTACCAACTTATGGGACCCCATCCGATGGGGCCCAAGTGACATAAAGGCATATAAATAAAGAAGGACCCACACACACAACCCCGAATTTCCATTGACATCTAACGTGGCAGAACTGTACGGATTTCCGCAAAACGCGCTGGGAGATTTGGGGCATTTTTTTTGGACCAGATGCTTTTGAGTTTGAAGGCTTTTCATGTAAACTGCTTTTCATGTAAATTGCTTTTGTACTGTGTTGATGCAATATAAAGAAATACCGAAAGGGGCGCCAAGGTTTGGGGCCAATACTCTCTCGGGTGGAATTCCGCCACTCCGTGTTCGTATCGTCTCTCTCTCTCAATTTCTCTCAATCCATGTCGTCTCTCTCTCTCAATTCAGTTGTTATTGAAGTGCTAAAAGTCTATTCAATCTGTTCTTTTCTATTGGCACGTGGTCACCGTCTTGTGACAGTGGTATCAGAGCATCAAGCGTGTGCTTTTCTCAAAGCATACCGATCCTATCAAAGAGCAGACATGGCACTTGGGCACAACATTGGAATTTTTTTTTAAAGAATCTTCGTGTCCCGACCCCGAACTTATTAAGGCACTCCCTGTAAGGTGCCGCGGAAGTGAATGTTGAACTTTGCTCAAGATGAGTGCTCCGAGCTGTGCTCAAGGGTTCCTTTTACTTACGGAAAGGAGAGCCTTCCGGTCCTTCAGTGAGAGAGTGCAATGATGACAAACAAAATGAATGACACTGTGAATGAAGGTATTGAGTGTAACAGGCTTGGACACTCCAAGTCAAGCATCAATCACGACAGCACCAAATAACCACTTCAAAACAATTCACAGTTCACAATAGATTTGCACTGGCCCGGCGGAGTTCCGTGCCTAGAGATATTGGCCCCAAAGACTGGCGCCCCTTTCGATATTTCTTTATGTATTAATCAGTTCAAAGTACAAGAGAGTGCTTCGGGTTTCACTCTCAGACTCTGCGTCCACATGCTCTGCAGAGTGTGAACCCTCACCACTTATTTAACGTTTACAAGGGTTGCCAAAAGCAGAGCCCCAAAAGCTTCAAAATCAAAAGCCTAAATAAAAGCAAAGGCTCTTTCCTCTCTCAAGATCTGCTAGGTCCTCCTCCTCGTCCTCCATCCACTTCGCATTAAATGCAGGGTAGTTCTTGAATTTAACCAAGAACCGCCTTCGGACTTTACCTTTCTTCGTATCCTTATGTGCCAAAATCTGTTCAGGAAGAAGGATCTCCTCGTTTTCTTCCACTTCGGGTTGCTCATCAAGCTCCCCATCATCCGGCACATCACCTTTGAAAGGTTTCAAGAGACTCACATGAAATGCATTGTGAGATCTCCGAGTATCAGGCAGTTTCGGTCAGAAAGAGACATCATTTATCTTTTCAGTGATCTGGAAAAGTCCTTAGTATCGCATACTAAGCTTTGGAAAAAGCCTCTCCTTTCCCTTTTTCTTTCTCAAGCGTGCCTTCTCAAAACGTAAGAGCACCCAATCATCCTCCTTTAATTTCAAGTCGCGACGATGGCGATCCGCTGCCTTTTTCTATCGTTCTTGAGATTTCTACAAAGTCTCGCGAACCTTGGCAAAAGCCGTATCTAAGTCTCGCATATATTCATCTGCTTCAAAAATCTTATCTTTCGTGCTTAAGAAGGGTGGAACCTTCGCAGCACCTTCAACAATCTCAAATGGCGCCTTCCCCGTCGAAGAGTGTATCGAGTTATTGTAGGCAAATTCCACCAAAGGTAGGTACTTTTCCCATTGAGTCTTCTAATCCGAGATATAAGACTTCAATAAATCTAAAACCACTGAGTTGGCAATCTCAGATTGCCCGTCAGTCTGCGGATGGGACGATGACCAGAACTGCAACCGCCTGCCAGTGTTCTCCCAAATTGCCTTCCAAAACAAACTCGTAAATCTGGGGTCTCTGTCGGAGACAATCGTCTCAGGCATGCCATGTAATTTGAAGATTTGGGCCACAAACAGTCTCGCTAAGTGATCCGGCTTGACTGTCTTCTTCACTAGAATGAAATGAGCCTGTTTGCTAAATCTGTCAATAACAGTCCAGATACCATCGTGACCACTTTGTATTCTCGGGAGATCAAAAAATGAAATCCATTGCAATACTTTCCCAGCAACGGGTGGGTATGGGCAAAGGCTGTAACAATCGTTAAGCTTTATGCCTGTCAAACTTGACCTTCTGGCATACTAAGCAACTGTGCACAAACTCTTCCACATCCTTTTTGAGTCTCGACCAAAAGAAGTCTCTCTACCCCTTTCATGGTGGTAGCAATGCCGCGGTGACCCGTAAAAGGTGGACAGTGGCATTCAATCATAACCTTTTCCCTCAACGGCTGTGTAACGCACAACATGGTTTTCTCATCAAGTAGCCATCTCGAATGGAAATATCCCGCTACTGTCTCCCCATCCCGTATCCGTGTGAAAACATCTGCAAAAATCTGTATTTGTGGCATACTGGTCGACCATATCCTCGAAGCTCCTATAATGTATCGCCGAAATAGCCAGAACCAACGGCTTCCGAGACAAAGCATCTGCCACCACATTCTTTTGTCCCTGCACATGGACAATCTGGAAGTGAAACTATGACAAGATGTCCGCCCACCGCATCTGCTTTTCCGAAAGCTGCTTCTGTCGACAAGAAGTAGCGCAAACTCTAATGGTCTGTAAAGACAGTAAAATCCGCTCCGAGTAGGTAATGCCGCCACGCCACTGAGTAAGAGCATGGATAACCGCCAAAAGCTATTTCTCATAATCTGTGCTGTCATTTCCGACCTTGAGAACAATCGGCTCTCGTAAGCAATGTCATGGCCTTCTTGCATTAAGACCGCACCCAGACTACGATCACAAGCATCACAATATACTTCAAATGACTTCTGCAAGTCCGGCAAAGTCAAAACTAGTCCTGTAGTCAATTTCTCTTTCAATGTCTGAAAGGCAGACTTTCGAACGAGCCGCCTGTAGTACAAACACCGTCCCAAGAAGCTTCTCACTTCATGGAGATTCTTCAAATCGGGCCAATCACGTATAGTCACTATCTTGGCCCGGATCCATTTGCACTCATGCTGCTGAGACAATGTGTCCCAAAAAGTGCATCTTTGGTAGGAAAAATTCACTTTTCTTTACATTAATCACTAACTTGTGATCTCGTAATGCCTGAAAGACCTGAAGCAGATGACAATGATATCGTCAAAGAAAGTTCCAACAAATAGCCTGTACTCTCGAAAAATCCTGTCCATCATCCTGTTAAATGTCGCGGAGCATTGGTTAAGCCAAAAGGCATCACCAAAAACTCAACTAACCCAAAAGTCGTTCGAAAAGCTGTCTTGTAGACGTCTCCCGGCGCGATTCTGATCTGATGATATCCACTGTTTAAATCAATCCTGCTAAAGCACGAGGTCCCTGTAATCTGTCGAGTATATCATCGATCCTAGGAATCGAAAATCTGTTCTTGATGGAGATTTTGTTGAGAGCTCTATAATCGATGCACATTCTCCAAGATCCCTCTTTCTTCAAAACCAACAACACTGGAGAGCAATACGGTGAAGTACTAGGCTGGACAAGACCCTTTTCCAAGAAGTCTTTCACTTGGTTCATAATCTCTTCATTCTGTGCTCGGCTCACACGGTAAGGTAGCTGGTTCGGTGATGTGCTTCGAGGTATCAGATCAATGGTATGATCTTCAGGCCCTCTGAAAAGCCATCGGCATGAGTGTGGAGAAAAATCTTTGCGTTCTTTTGTTCAGGTCAAAACATATTCGACCTTTATCCATCGTTCGGTTCTCTCCCAAAAGAATGAGTAAAGAAACTGAAGTTCATCAAGTACAATCTCCGAGCCCTTCATTTGTCAAAGTCGCTTTCTTGGCCCGGTAGTCAACCACGGCGTAGTTCTTTATGGAACCAAGGGATTTCGAGTAGAACGTCACTCGCATGCCATGAACACCCCTGTCATTGCAATCGACGTTTGCCAATGCTCGCTGTAATGGCAACATCCCGTCCGGGTGCCACTCAAACTACTTCCGTCTGTGGCCTCAGCCTGTCGCGCGTAGTTCCAAATCGAGCCGCCAATTCTAAGTGAAAAGAGGTTGGCCTTGGCTCCTTCAAAAGAGCTTCCTGATCCTTCGCTTTGCCAATTTTGGGTCCTTCACAAAACTGAGCATCATCTTTGTTGCATCGCCGATCAATTGACGACGCTTCATCTCTCGTTGCTCCGCCTACTCTCTGCCGGAATCTTCATTGTGATCCCTGCCCGCATCTCCGGATGCAGAGGGAGTCGACTGATCCTTGCGTGAAGCCCTAGGTGCCGTGGAAAAACAATTGGGGATCGGATTTCCCGTAGAAGAGAAATCGGTCGTGCTCTGATACCACTGTAACAGACTTGGACACTCCAAGTCAAGCATCAATCACGACAGCACCAAATAACCACTTCAAAACAGTTCACAGTTCACAATATATTTGCACCGGCCCGGCGGAGTTCCGTGCCTAGAGATATTGCCCCAAAGACTAGCGCCCCTTTCGGTATTTCTTTATGTATTAATCAGTTCAAAGTACAAGAGTGGTTCAGGTTTCACTCTCAGACTCTGCGTCCAGATGCTCTGCAGAGTGTGAACCCTCACCACTTATTTAAAGTTTACAAGGGTTGCCAAAAGCAGAGCCCCAAAAGCTTCAAAATCAAAAGCCTAAATAAAAGTGTCACGTGACTCATCCAACCCTATGTGGCCGTGGACAAGCTACAGCATAACAGGATTCCGTCAGTCCAATCAGTCTGAATTAGAAGTGATCTGGCACTTTTGTGAGTCTATTCGTAGACCGTGCATGCCCAGTCACTTAGTATAGATGCATATCCTCTGCACACAGCATGATCATAAGCACTCCCATCAGAATCCATTAGAATCAGTTAGGGGATTTTTCCAGTGCATTTAGCCTATTTTGACATTTTTCACTTATTAATTTAAGTGACTTTTGTTGGAAAGTAGGTAGGACAAATTGGGTAAGAAAATATATAAGCAAACTAAAGTTAGCACTAAATGGCAGATGAGCCAGGAGAACAGCAGGCCATTGGCGACAGGTCCTTCCCTATCTCAGCAAGAACCACCAAGCATCCATTGCCTTGGCGTTTTTCCTATCTCTCAGCCCTAGCGTTTTTGTTGCATCATCGCCAGCCCTTGCCCTTGGCGATTTCAGCATATACCGCACAGTCTCCTCCCCTTGCATCCAGCGTTTTCCACATCGCCAGCAGGCTGTAAATCCAGCGTTTTCAGCATCAGATCGGGCTGCGTTTTCAGCCTTGAACCGCATAAGTTCAGGCTGCGTTTTCAGCCTAAGCACAGCAGCAGTTCAGCGTTTTCATCAGAGCATTTCAGCATTTTTCAGCAGCACCAAAACAGCCCCGAAAATCAGCACTTCACTCGCAGCAGATTTCAGCATTGAGTGTTTTTGGACAGCAGTTACTATCATTCAGTTTTCAGCCCTATTGTCGTCATCCCCATCCCGGTTGTCATCGTCGACATAGCCTAGATCTGCATCAGTTTCATGCATCATCATTGTACCCGTTTGTGCAATCAATCGTAGACCACTCTCGCCAGCGAGAGTGGGACCTTCGGAGGAGGGTTTTACGTCTCTGGTGTCGTATCTCTCTTCTCTCTATCTCCCAGTCTCATACACTTGCACTCATAGTGTCCACTCACTTTGTTCGTGATCATAGCACTCTCCATTAAGAACGGAAGGCTCTCCCTTCCATAAGAACTAAAAGGAACCTTGAGCAAATTATGGAACACTCATCTTGAGAAAGTACAACATTCATTCCGTTGCACCTCACAAAAAGCAAAGTCTCTTTGCTCTCTCAAGATCTCTTGAGTTGTAAAATAAAGCAAAAACATTCTCTTTCTCTCTCTTTCTCATAATTGCGTAGAGAAAAGCAACTGCAACAAAAGCTGAAAATCTATCGCACTACCGTATGGTGCCACGTCAGCATGCCAACGCATTTCACGGGATTCAACCCTGGTACCTTTTAGGGTTAGGGTTAGGATTAGGTCAGGGCAGAATTTAGGGTTAGGGTTTTTGGCAGATTTTAGTGTTAGGTTTTCAACAGTTAAGGTTTTTGGCAAAAATTAGGGTTAGGGTTTCTGCTCTCGGGTAGCCACGTCATCACTTTGTGACATTGAGAGAGAGAGAGAGAGAGAGAGAGAGAGAGAGAGAGAGAGAGAGAGAGAGAAGAATACGACACCAAAATATTGTCAAACCCTCCTCCAAGGGCCCCTCTCTCGATGGCGAGAGAAGACTATGCAATTGATTGCACAAATCTGGTACAAAGGTGCTGATGCAAGTTCTTGATGCTATGATCTAAGTCACAGACGACGGCGGCGGCGGCGACAAGGGCAACGACGACGCTAATGATTGTTGGCTGAAAGCGCTGATTTGACTGGATGAAAACGCTGATTTGACTGGCTGAAAATGCTGCTCTGTCTGGGCTGAAAACGCCGATGCATCTGGGCTGAAAATGCTGGATTCTCCCTACTGAAAAACACTGGTTCAACCTGCTGAAAACGCTGATTCAAACTGCTGAAAACGCTGATTCAACCTGCTGAAAAACGCTGGTTCAGATTGACAGAAAACGCTGGTGCTGGCTTGTTCAAAACGCTGGTCTAAGTGCTGATCTGCAAGCGCGGCGTAGGCTGTAAGATCTGGCGGCGACGGCGATGGTTCTTGATGAGAAAACACTGGTCTTGCTGAGGTTCTTGCTGAGGAGAAACACTAGAGGGCCTGCTGCAGATTATGCATTTGCTCTCTTGGTTTCTTCTGCTTCTACTGAGTGACTGCCAGGTTTCTTTTATATTAACTTAGCACCTTTGCCCTACCAAGTTTCCCAACAAAGTCACTTATTAATAATAAGGGAAAAATGGCTAAAATAGGGAATATAGGTTCTGTGCACTGTAAAATCATCGACCCACACTGCCTCGTGGGTTCCTCGATCCTTGAACTTCAAAAAGTATTGTCTGACTTGCTTCTTTCAACCATGGCGAAACTAATGCAACAACCATGACTTCAGCTTCATCTATGATCTCTTGTTCTTCTTCTTCAAAAATGTCCTTCGGAGGTGTTCCCTGAAACACTTTCAACCAAGAAACATGGAAAACATTGTGCATTGACCATGAGTTAGGCAATTGCAATTTCATTGAAACTTCATTTATCTTTTTAATGACAGAAAATGAACCATACTGTCACGTGACACATCCCAACCCTATGTCTCCGTGAACAAGCTACACCACAGCAGGGTTCAGTCAGTTCAAACAAGTCTAGATTAGCAATGATCTGGCACTTTTGTGAGTCTATTCGTAGACCGTGCATGCCCAGTCACTTAGCATAGATGCATATCCTCCGGTTGCACACAGCATGATCATTGGAATTCCCATCAGAATCCATTAGCATCAGTTAGGGGAATTTTCCAGTACATTTAGCCTATTTTCCTATTTTTGGTTATTTTCACTTATTATTTTTAAGTGACTTTCCAACAAAAGTAGGTAGGGCAATTTTGCTAAGTTAATATACAAGCAAACCCAAGTTAGCACTTTCTGGCAGAAGAGGCAGCAGGAGCTTCAGGCAACTTCTCAGCAATACACCCCCCTCCCCCAGCACCCCCAACGTTCTTGGATTCTATCCTCGCCAAGGTAGTACCGTACGTACGTACAGATGACATCCGTACGGTACGTCCGTACCGTACGGATTGCATCCGTACGGTGCGGTATTTGTTAAAAAAAATTTTGGGCGGCGCGTGTGGCGTCCGTTGCAGCGATAGGGTAGCGTTTTATTTTTTCGGTAAAGCTCTTTACAGAGATTGTGCGCTTCTGTAAAAGTTGCAGAGCAGGTGCAGAGCAAGTGCAGAGCAGGTTTGTGAGCACCTTTCTTGCGAAGAAAACACCATGCCTCGCGAAGCCAACCCCCTCTGGAATATTCACACTAATGTCATTGAGATTGTGAAGACTCCAGGGCAATCCGGATCAGGTACACGACGTTGGCAATGCAAGTATTGTGGGATGCAGAAGACCAGTACGGTCACTCGCTCCAAATCCAGATATTGCACGACGTGAGAGCATTCGCAAAGGAAAGCACAAGTCCGTGCAAATGAGGCGGTTCATCTCATTCACGCCACAGAGGAGGAGGATCTTGAGGATTTTGCAGAGCAGCCACAGGTGTCTATGGTTGTGGAGCCAGAGTACGACGACGAGGGCAATGTCTTGTCACATGGAGACATTCTCTCCTCTTAGAGAGCTCATCTTCATCCGATGATGAGTTCTAGGCTAGTTGTCTTGGGAGAGAGAGACTTGAGTCTCTTGACTGAGGACTCCATTGGGTTTTTTCTAGTATTATTCATGCTATGTATTAGTTTTAACTTTTGGCATTTGCACCTTGCTAGTTTATGAGCTTTTGTAGTTGGCATCAAACATTGGTCATGATTGCTATGTCATTCTCATTGGTCATGATTGATATGCCATTTTCATGCCAGGATGATTGTAGTGTTGAGTTTTGTATTTGCAGTATTTTAATCATCATTAGTCAATCTTTGGATCTTCACCCTTGTATGATCATTGATTTACATTGTCTCTTACCTTACAATGCTATGTTGCTTTTGAGATTATGGTATCAAGTTTGTCATACTATTACTGCAATCGGGTATTGTGTCCCATGTTCGTATATGGACCATGGTAGGTCACTTGATTGATGTTTAATGCAGGTAGGCCTTTTCATTTAGCCATATAGATTGATAGTTTATATATTTGTGGGCTTCTTTTGTGAAATTTCAAATGTTTTTCCTAATTTTTAAGGGTTTTTTACCAATAGTGAGTATTTTTACGTACCTTAAACCTCAATCCATACGGGACTGCGTACCTTACGTACCGAATACGTACAGTATTTTACGTTTGGTTCCACCTTGATCCTCGTCGGGCCAGCCCCCGTCATTGGCTTTTCCTCTCTTGCAGTCATCGCCAAAAACCACAGTACCCTAGCGTTAGCAGATTCTTGCAGATCAGCCCCATCCTCGGAGTTTTCCCGCGACAGAATCACCTCAGCTTTAGCGTTTTTGACAATCAGCATCAGCCCAACAGCCCTAGCGTTAGTGAATCTCAGCCATGGCAGCGTTTTTGGCAGCAGATAATCAGCCCATAAAAACGCAGATTTGGACCTAGAGCCTCAACGTTTTTACATCAGTTTTCAGCAGGTACATCAGCCATTAAAAACGCAGCCAAAGGGGTACAGATCCTCAGCGTTTTGTCCCCAGCACGAACCCCCGACAACTCGATCATTTTCAGCCATGAAACAGCAAGAAAACAGTCATTTCCAGCCACGAAGACAACCCCAAACTCAGCCCTAGAAGATCACAGATTTCAGCCTTAGTCGTCGTCATCACCGTCGTCGTCGGCGGCATAGTCCCATTGCATCAGTCCATTGCATACGCATTGTACACCTTTGTGCAATCAAAGTAGACCACTCTCGCCGACGAGAGTGGGGCCTTCGGAGGAGGGTTTTACAACCTCTCAGTGCCGTATCTCTTCTCTCTCCTTCTCTCAGTCTCATTCACTTGTACGCACAATATCCACTCACTTTGTTTGTGATCACAGCACTCTTCAAGACGGAAGACTCTCTCCTTCCCTAAGGACTAAAAGGAACCTTGAGCAAATAAAGATCACTAATCTTGAGAAAATACAACATTCATTCCGCTGCACCTTACACATACATTTTGAAAGACAACTTAGGACATTAACTTGCTTAAGACGTTGCTTCATGATTCTTAAATAAACCCAATCCCCTTCCTTGATCGAAACATCCTGACGATGCTTGTTAACCTGTCGTGAGTAAGACTCCTGAGCCTTGCTTAGCCTAAGCTTCACGCTCTCAAAAATCTCATCCAACGACTGACTTTCAGCATTGGCATCAAGCATTTGACTGACCGAGCGAGTCAAAAGTGATTGGAACGGACGGCCAAAAGCTGCCTCATACGGAGTTCGACCAATAGCAGAGGAAAAAGAGCCATTCAATATAGCTTGAACCAATGGGAGATAGAGCTCCCAATGAGACTGCTGATCATGCACATAAAACTTTAAAACATCAAAAGCCAACTCATTGTAAATCTCTGTCTGACCATCTGACTGTGGATGAAAAGGCGATGAAAAATTCAACTTAGTGTCAAAATTTTAAAGAGTGCGCGCCAAAAAATTGGACGTGAACTTAACATCCCTATTTGAAACAATCGACTTTGGCAAACCACAAAGGGGTACCAATGCTTAATGAACAACCATGCTACATCTTGTGCAGTGACTGTGGCTTCACAAAATCCATGGAAATATCCTGAAAAGGTCCATCGGGAATAAGCAGCGGAAGTAAGAGGCCTTGCTGCTTACCCCGAGGAGCTTTTATCTTTTGACAAATAGTGCATTGTGTGACATAACAAAACACATCCTTTCGCATTTTAGGCCAATAAAAGAATCTTTCTATTTTTTCCAGAGTGGTATTCATTCCCTTGTGCCCACCCGTAAAAGAGTCATGTGTATCGTGCAATGCGGTTGTCCTGAGAGAGGGCAACAACCATTGCTTACCGAACTCAGAATCTGCGTACTAGTTCTTCATGTTGTCAAAAGACACACCCTGAAGAGAAACTGTGGATCTTGATTGGATCGAGTACCTCGACATCATACTTGATATACTCGTCCAATCCATAAAGGAATCCTCTGCTTGAGACTATGCCAATCGTCTTTCAACAGTGCTAGGTACTAGGGTGGCATGAACCGCGCCTTGAATTGTCTTGAAAGTCGGCCCAATTGAAAGAAAGGGGCGCGCCTTCGTCGGCTTCCTCTAGGTGTGTGGTCAACTGTGCCTCTTGCCATGCATGGTACCAATTAATGGCATCGCAGGCAAGGTACATGGCTGTCGTCAAAACCTTGCTATTTCCTATCTTCTCAATTATCGCAAAGTAAGAATTAAATTGATGTAACCAAGAATAATCGTAGCATCCATCTTACCGTCATACTTATTGAACGTCAACTTCTCAGTGACGGGGTTGTTGGAGTCCGAATCTCTGCTTGTGCTACTTGAAGAACTGCCAACATCTTTGACCGGCTCAAGTTTTGAGGTGAGTACCTGTCGGACCAACTCTTGCATGCGTTGGTCTCTCTACACCTCATGCTCTAACTCCAAGGCCGCTCGTCTTTCTTCGGCCGCCAAGCGCGCTTGTTCACGCTCACGCTCAAAGGCTAACCTTCATTCGTTGCGCTCGCGCTCCAAACTCGTATACTGTGGAAAAACGCTGGAATGGACAAAATTTACTCTAAACAAAAATATTTATCAAAATTTTGCAAAATAAATCCTATTACATTTTCTCCTTGTCAAAATTAACTCTATCCTCAGAGTTGGAAGGAGGGGTATTCGGGATACAAAACATCTAAATCTACCCAAGAGGCATCTTCTACGGGATACATATCCCACTTAACCAAAACTTCAACAAGAGTCCTACTCCTAAGATGTCTAACTCTACAATCAAGAATCATCTCTGGTTCTATTTTCAATGACCCATCATCTCGAAGATCATATCTCTCTTGCAAAACATGACAAGGATTAGCCACATACTTCTTCAATAAACTCACATGGAAAACGGGATGAACTTTCACATGCGTAGGCAATTCAAGTTTATAAGCAATAGACCCAATCCGCTTCAACACCTTAAAAGGACCAGCAAACCTAGGAGACAATCGCCTATCCTTCCCAAGAATCAGATTAGTACGCTTAGGAATTACTTTTAAGAAAACCAGATCCCCTACATCAAAAGACAATGGTCTCCTATGCCTGTCATAATATATTTTCTGCTTTTTTTGGGCTTCCTTAATGTGACGTCTAATCTTAGAAAGCTCTAGGTCCATTTTCTCAAGCATTTGCCTTGAGACTTCTACTTTGTTTTCAGGGTCTGAAAAGTTTAAGGGAGTTGAACAATTATAACCATACATAGTTTCAAAAGGTGCCATTTGAATAGACGCATACCAAGAACTATTATAAACAAACTCGTCCACCCAATTTGTTTGCCTCTCACTCACATGCATCGTAAGCATGTCTTCTAACACTCGATTTACCCGTTCAGTCTCCCCATCTATTTGAGGATGGAAAGCACTACTCATTCTTAATTCTGTTCCAATGACATGAAAAATAGCCTTCCAAAATTTTAGAATCACGATCAGACACAATGTTTTTGGGCATACCATGCAACCGAAAAATCTCCTTGACAAACAATTTAGCAACATGCATGGCAATATCAACCTTCTTCATTAAAGAAATGTGTCATTTTTCTCAATCTATCAACCACGACAAAAATAGTGTCAAAATTTTCTCTAGCTGTAGGTAACGCGGTGATGAAATCCATGGATATGGATTCCCACTTTTTACCAGGAACATCTAGAGGCTCTAACTCTCCAGGTAACCTCTTTTGTTCAACCTTCACTTTTTGACATTTTAGACATTCACGCACATAGGACAAAATACCAGCTCGCATATTCGGCCAAAAGAAAGAGCTCTTTACCTTAGCATATGTTTTGGTAAACCCAGGGTGTCTGTAACAGACTTGGACACTCCAAGTCGAGAATCAACCGCGACAGCATCAAATAACCACTTCAAAACAATTCACAGATCACAATAGATTTGCACTGGCCCGGCGGAGTTCCGTGCCTAAAGATATTGGCCCCAAAGACTGGCGCCCCTTTCGGTATTTCTTTTTGTATTAATCAATCATCAAAGTACAAGAGAGTGGTAGGGTTTCACTCTCAGACTCTGCGTCCAGATGCTCTGAGAAGTGAGGCCCTCACCACTAATTTAAAGGTTACAAGGGATGCCCAAAAGCAGAGCCCAAAAGCTTCAAATCAAAAGCAATTGCTCTCTCTCTCTCACAGAGAGTCAAAACATGAAAGCAAAAGCATTCTCTCTCTCTTTCTCATTTAAGTAGAGAAAAAGCGAAATTTGCGTTGCTCATCATTTTCCAAAAAAAAAAAAAAAAAAAATCAGCCTCCGCGATTTCCGGAAATTAGGGTTTCTGGCAAAAATTAGGGTTTGCAAGAATTTTAGGGTTTCTGCTGTCCGCCACGTCATCACTTTGTGACAGTGTCCCGCAAATGGAGTACTGTGACTTTCCCACAGAATTTGACGTTTTAAAGAAGAATTTGACGTTTTAAAGAAGAATTTGCAGACACACAAGCGATCGTTAATATAAGTTACCCTTATACAAATGAAACTTCCCCTCAAACATTTCACCCACATTGAGAGTTTAGAAATGAGATAATGTTAGAGTAAAAAGAATCATTATTTACTTCATCTCGAACTTCATCAATTAAATCACTACGCACCACCGAAAACAGATTACACATAGGCCTTCGACTCAATGCATCGGCAACCTTGTTCTCTTTCCCAGCCAAATATTTTAGATCACAATCATACTCACATAGCAGCTGCAGCCAACGCTTTTGCCTATTGTTAAGCAATGGTTGAGTGAAAATATACTTTAAACTCTGATGATCAGTCCTTAATTCAAATTTCACACCAAGCAACAAATGACACCAATGCTTCAATGCATGAACAACAGCTCCAAATTCCAAATCATGTGCAAGGTAATTCACTTCATGTCTCCTCAACTTCCTAGATTCATACGCCACAACTCTCCCCTCTTGACACAAGAGAAATCCCATTTGTTCCCCACTTGCATCACATGTTACCACAAAAGGTTTCCCAAGTTCTGGAATTTTCAAAATACAATTTTCAGCCACCCTTGTTTTCAATGTTTCAAAAGCAGTTTGACATGATTCAGACCAAAAGACACCCTTGTTTTTCTTTGTTAATTCAGTTAAAGGGCTTGCAATCTTGCGAAAATCTTTAATATGAGCTCGTTCATACTGTGTGTCACGTGACACATCCCAACCCTATGTCTCCGTGAACAAGCTACACCATAACAGGGTTTCCGTCAAGTCCAGTCAAGTTAGATTAGGAGTGATCTAGCACTTTTGTGAGTCTATTCGTAGACCGTGCATGCCCAGTCACTCAGTGTAGATGCATATCCTCCGGTTGCACCTTGCATAAGCATAAGCATTTCCATCAAATTCCATCATAGTCAGTTTGGGGATTTTTCATATGACTTTATCCCATTTTTCCCTATTTTTGACATTTTTCACTTATTTATTAAGTGACTTTTGTTGGGTACTCAGTAGGGCAAATTGGATAAGTTAATTTATAAGCAAACCCAAGTTAGCACAAATTGGCAGATGAGCAAAGACACGAAAGGCTTCCCCAAGCAACAGGTGTCCCACCCTCTCTCAGCAGAACCCTCTCCATTCCCTTGGCGAGGCCACCCCCACAAGGCCAACGTTTTCATCCTAGACGACCTCTCCCTCCCTGGCGTTTCCAAGATCTGCCATCGCCATCCCTCTGGCTGCCCTAGCAATTCCTCCCATGCAAGAGATCGCCACCAAGTAGAAAAAGGCCAACGTTTTTCACCTTGGAAGCATCAGCGTTTTTGCCATCCACTAACGCCAGATAAATCCCAGCCAAGGCAGCGATTTCCTCAAGCAATTTGCAGCAGTTGACCATGGCCGGGTAAGGAGTTCTTAAGCCTTGAAAACCTGCAATTTCCAGCCAGAACCCCTCTGCTGTCCCAGCGTTTTTCAGCAAGGAATCTCGCCCCAAAAACGCAGCCAAAAAGCAGAGGACAGCAGCGTTTTTCATCACCTTTTCGACCCCGACCAAAACAGTCATTTTCAGCCATTAACACAGCGACAAAACAGCCATTTTCAGCCACCAAGAAGATCCCAGATTTCAGCCTAAGTCGCAGCCATCGTCGTCATCGGCATAGTCCCATTGCATTTGCATTGTACGCATTTGTGCAATCAAGTAGACCACTCTCGCCGACGAGAGTGGAGCCTTCGGAGGAGGGTTTTACAACCTCTCGGTGTCGTATCTCTTCTCTCTCCTTCTCTCGGTCTCATTCACTTGCACGCACAATCCACTCACTTTGTTCGTGACCACAGCACTCTACAAGACGGAAAGCTCTCTCTTTCCCTAAGAACTAAAAGGAACCTTGAGCAGTAAAGATCACTAATCTTGAGAAAGTACAACATTCATTTCGCTGCACCTTACATTGGTATCAGAGCTTTGGAAGTGTTCTGCATTACTTTAGGAAAGAACCACAAGATTTTTTTTTGTTTGTTGCGGTCGCACAAACCCAAGTTTACTTGGGCGTGGCGATTCCTAGTCGTGTTTTGTTGAAGAGTGACAGGAATCCCAAGAAAGAAGGGCTTGTCCAGCCTCCCCTTGTGTCTCGTTTCACTCATTGAGAGCGGACCATGCACTTAGCGACCGGCCAATCGACGTGAGGTGGGAAAAAGCAACCTTGGTGTGAGCGCAAGGCCGCCAAGGCGTGCGCCCGCAGAAAAGGGTAGAACTCAGGTGAAGAGAAGATCCTTCTCCAACGCGATTTGCAAGCGAAAGAAACCCTCAAGAACCTCAAGACCTCAAGACCCAAGTTCCTCGTGAACTTAAGAACCAAAGATCCTAGTGCATGGTCGTCACCCACAGCGGCATGGATACTTCGCATTCAGGTGATGAGCATGAGAGAGGCGACCAAGGATTCTCCCCACCAGGAGATTTTTCCAACCCTCCCCCTTCGCCATCTACGCCACGAGTTGTCCTCACTCCTATGGAGATGATGGTCAAGTCAATGTTGGACATGATGGCACAACAACAAGAAACGAATTGAGTTGCCTTGGCACAACTCGCAAGCAAAGCAGATGAACAAGCAGCAAAGGACCGTGCACAAGAAGCCAAGGACCGCGAGCGCGATGAAGGAAACGACAAACTTGTTGCACAACAAGAAGAACATCGACTTGCTCAGGAATGTGAGCGCCTTGCTCAGGAACGTAAGCGCATTGCTCTTGCCGCAAAACAAGAAGACCAGCGACTTGCCCTCGAACGCGAGCGCGCTGAACGCAAAGAACGCAAAGCAGAAAGGGACGCGGAGCGAGAAGCTCAAAGGGAGATTCGTCAAGAAGAATTTATTTCCCAAGTCCTAGCCTCGAAGACCAAATCACCCAAAGATCGTGGGAGTTCGTCAAGTGGCGCAAGCCACGAGGCGGATTCACACAATCCAGTCACAAAGAAGTTGACTTTCAGTAAGTATGACAATAAGATGGATGCTACAGTTATTCATTCTTGGTTGCATCAATTTAATGCTTATTTTGCGACAACTAAGAAAACAGGCAATAGCAAAGTTTTGACGACAGCTATGTACCTTGCCGGTGATGCCATAAATTGGTATCAGGCTTGGCAAGAGTCACAGCTAGCCGCGCACCTAGAGGCAGCCGATGATATCACGCCCCTCTCTTTTAGTTGGGCTGATTTCCAAGACAAGCTCAAGGCGCGGTTTATGCCACCTTAGTACCTTGCACGACTGAAAGACGGTTGCCGAGCTCTCAAGCAAAACGGTACGCCGGTTATGTCTTTCTCTAATCGGGTTTTGCAGCTCGGCACTCAATTACGCAAATCGGATAAGAAGTACAAGGAGGCATTTCTTTACGGATTGGACGAGTATATCAAGTATGATGTCGAGGTACTCGATCCACCCGATCTCAACAAAGCGGTAGCCATTGCTCTCGCCCACGAGATGAAACACAACAAAGGAAAGCCTAAGGAAAACAAGACTTTTCAAGGAACCCCGCAGAATTCTCCGAACACACAGAATGGTAAGAACGGTAAGAATGGTAAGAATGGTAATTCTTCTAGCCCTTCTTCCTCTAATTCCTCGGAAAAGAACTCTAACAATGAATCTAAGGGTAAAGCTAAAGCACCTGCAAAACCTAAGCTAACCCCTGATGAAAAAGCTTCTCAAGGAATTATAGGAGGATACATCACGGTTGAAGAACAAGTGATTTATGCTAAAGAAGGTAGATGTTTTCAATGTCACATTAAGGGTCACATTAAGAAAAATTGTCCTAAGACAGTCCCACCTAAAGAACCAAAGGCACCCACAACTACCACAAACTCTGTCACAACACAACCTGCATCTTCTCATGACTCTGACACACACATTGATGAATCTCTCATGAAGTGTTATGGTCATGTAAAAGGACAACGTTTTATCATATTGTTTGATCCAGGCAGTATGCATGATGTGATTAGTTCCCCCTCTTGTTAAGAGAGTCCGCCTAGAGGTTAGTCAGAAATCTCCTATCGAGGTTTCTGGCTTCGCTCCAGGTATGGATTCTCTCATCACGAAGGAGTGCCTTGATGTAATGTTTACCGTTCAGCAAGCTTCTTTTCGTAGGAAATTTCTTGTGTCTCCTCTCAGGATGTGATATGATTTTAGGCATGAAGTGGTTTTGTGAACTGAACCCTCTCGTTGATTGGGAGGCTCTAACTCTCACTTTGCATGCCAAAACAGATTCCCCCCTCATCATTCGTGCTGAGGAGGGCTTGCATTCTTTGCCTCTCATCTCGCATGTGCAGGTAAAGTGTGAATTACGACGAGGCGCACAAGCGGCATTCATATATGCTGCCCCACTTTCCCAGAGCATTCAGGCTCCAGGTAAGTATCCAGAGTTGTTTACGAAATTTAAACATCTCTTTTTGCAGGAAGATCTTCCACCTCGTCTTCCACCGGAGCGGCCGGAGGACCATCGCATCGAGCTTATGGAGGGAGCGCAGCTTGTCAGTAAGGCTCCTTACCGTTTGAACAAGTCACAGGAGGAAGAGTTAGAGCAACAACTCACGGAGCGGGTGGCTAGAGGATTCATACGTCCTAGTGTAAGTCCTTTTGCTGTCCCTATTTTGTTCGTTCGCAAGAAGGATGGTTCGTCTCGTTTGTGTGTTGCTTACAGGGCATTAAACAAGATGACCGTCAAGAATAAGTTCCCGATGCCTCGCATTGAGTATATCCTCGATAGGCTCAATGGAGCAAAGGTTTTCAGCAAGGTCCATCTCAAAAGTGGATACCATCACGTACGGGTATTCAAAGGCGACATTTTCAAGACCGCCTTTCGCACCGAGCGAGGGCAATGGGAGTATATTGTTATGCCTTTTGGATTGACAGGAGTCGTGGGTACATTCAATCGTCTCATGGTAGGTCGTTTCGACGACATGGTAGGTGTATGTGTGTTCATCTTTTTAGATGATATTCTCATTTTTTCTGCATCGTGGGAACAACATGAAAGAGATGTTGAAAGGGTACTAACTCATTTGGATGAGTGTCAGTTGTGCATTGCAGCTAAGAAATCTGAATTTTTTCTTACTTAAGTCACTTATTTGGGTTATATCATTTCTGCAGATGGTGTCAAGCTAGACCCCGCGAAGGTGGAACAGGTTCGTAATTGGGATTTGCCCAAAACTGCATATGATGTGCGTTCTTTTCTTGGTTTATGTCAAACATATAGTTCGCACATAGAGAATTTTGCACGCATTGCTGCACCTATGATTGATGTTTTGAAAGGGGTAAAGACTCGCCGTCAGCGCGTAGACTTGCCCGAGGCAGCCATTGAGGCTTTCGCAGCTCTCAAGATTGCGGTGACAGAAGCACCGCGTCTTATCCTTGCTTCTTGGGATGACCTCTTTGAGGTATGGACGGATGCGAGCAATGTCGCCGTAGGCGCTGTGCTCCAGCAGCATGGTCGCCCAGTAGCTTTCCTTAGCCGGAAGCTCAATAGTGCGGAAAAGAATTATTCAGTTTATGATAAAGAACTCTTGTCTGTCATTGACTCTCTTAAGCATTGGAAGCATTTTTTGTATGGTAGAGAGTTTACAGTGCGCACATATCATCAAGCCCTCAAGTGGCTACAATCTATGCCTAGTGCACATTGGAGTGATCGCCAAGCGCGGTGGTCACAATTTTTTGAGCAATTTGGCGGTTTGATTGAGTATGTGCCTGGAAAAGCTAACCCTGTTGCAGATGCGTTGAGTCGCAAAGGACAGATTTTGGCTCTTGAGCCAAGAACCACTTTTTCTATACAAGGTGAGTCTTTTGACAGCATGAAGAACCAATATGCAGATTCGGAGTTTGGTAAGTATTGGTTGCAGGCTCTTGCTTCCCAAGGGCCTAGCAACTATCTCATTCGAGATGGATTGTTGTTTTTTCGTCAACGTCTATGTGTGTTGTCCTCTCTCATGCCAGCCATATTGCATGATGCACATGACTATCTCACGGGTGGGCACAGGGGTATGAACACCACATTGGAAAAGATTGAACGATTTTTTTATTGGCCTAAAATGCGAAAAGATGTGTTTAGTTATGTCACACATTGCACTATTTGTCAAAAAGTAAAAGCTCCTCGGGGTAAGCAGCAAGGCCTCTTGCATCCGCTGCCTATTCCCGAGAGACCTTTTCAGGATATCTCTATGGATTTTGTGACTAACTTACCACCAAGTCAACATTCAAGGAACACTCAATGTTTAACTATTGTTGATCGTTTCTGCAAATTTTGCATGTTGATTCCTTGTAAGGCCACAGTTACTGCACAAGATGTTGCACGATTGTTCATAAAGCATTGGTACCCCCTCTGTGGTTTGCCAAAGTCCATTGTTTTAGATAGGGATGTTAAGTTTAAGTCCAACTTTTGGCGTGCACTCTTTGAAAATTTTGGCACAAAGTTGAATTTTTCATCCGCTTTTCATCCACAATCAGATGGTCAAACGGAAATTTATAATCAATTGGCTTTTGATGTGTTGAAGTCTTATGTTCATGATCAGCAGTCTCAATGGGAGCTCTATCTCCCATTGGTTCAGGCTATTCTCAATGATTCCTTCTCTTCTGCTATTGGTCGAACTCCGTATGAGGCAGCTTTTGGCCGCCGATTCCAGTCACTGTTGACTCGATCGGTTAGTCAAATGCCTGATGCCAATGCTAAGAGTCAGTCATTGGATGAGATTTCTGAAAGTGTGAAGCTTCGGCTAAGCAAGGCTCAGGAATCTTATTCTCGACAGGCTAACAAGCATCGTCAGGAGGTCTCGATCAAGGAAGGAGATTGGGTGTATCTACGGATTGTGAAACAGCGTCTTAAGCAAGTTGGAAAGAAGTGTCCTAAGTTATCTTTTCGTATGTATGGTCCATTTCCAGTCATCAAAAAGATTAATGAGGTATTAAAGTTGCCTAATTCATAGTCAATGCACAACGTCTTCCATGTTTCTTGGTTGAAAGTGTTTCAGGGAACACCTCCAACGGACGTTTCAGAAGAAGAAGAACCGGAGATCATCAATGAAGCAGAAGTCATGGAGCCGGAGCAAGTCTTGTTGCATCGGTTTCGCCATGGTTCGAAGAAACAAGTACGACAGTATTTTTTGAAGTTCAAAGATCGAGGAACCCATGAAGTGGTGTGGGTAGACGAAGAGTTCTTCAAGGATTATCCAGAGTTGTTGGCAGACTACAAGGAAGCCATGCAGCTCGGTACCAGTACCTCACTTTAAAAAGGAGGGGATGTCACGTGACACATCCTAACCCTATGTGTCCGTGGACAAGCTACACCATAACAGGGTTTCCGTCAAGTCCAGTCAAGTTAGATTAGGAGTGATCTAGCATTTTTGTGAGTCTATTCGTAGACCGTGCATGCCCAGTCACTCAGTGTAGATGCATATCCTCCGGTTGCACCTTGCATAAGCATAAGCATTTCCATCAAATTCCATCATAGTCAGTTTGGGGATTTTTCATATGACTTTATCCCATTTTTCCCTATTTTTGACATTTTTCACTTATTTATTAAGTGACTTTTGTTGGGTACTCAGTAGGGCAAATTGGGTAAGTTAATTTATAAGCAAACCCAAGTTAGCACAAATCAGCAGATGAGCAAAGACACAGCAGGCTTCCCCAAGCAACAGGTGTCCCACCCTCTCTCAGCAGAACCCTCTCCATTCCCTTGGCGAGGCCACCCCCACAAGGCCAACGTTTTCATCCTAGACGACCTCTCCCTCCCTGGCGTTTCCAAGATCTGCCATCGCCATACCTCTGGCTGCCCTAGCGTTTCCTCCCATGCAAGAGATCGCCAGCAAGTAGAAAAAGGCCAACGTTTTTCACCTTGGAAGCATCAGCGTTTTTGCCATCCATTAACGCCAGATAAATCCCAGCCAAGGCAGCGATTTCCTCAAGCAATTTGCAGCAGTTGACCATGGCCGGGTAAGGAGTTCTTAAGCCTTGAAAACCTGCAATTTTCAGCCAGAACCCCTCTGCTGTCCCAGCGTTTTTCAGCAAGGAATCTCGCCCCAAAAACGCAGCCAAAAAGCAGAGGACAGCAGCATTTTTCATCACCTTTTCGACCCCGACCAAAACAGTCATTTTCAGCCATTAACACAGCGACAAAACAGCCATTTTCAGCCACCAAGAAGATCCCAGATTTCAGCCTAAGTCGCCGCCGTCATCATTGTCGTCGTCATCAGCATGGTCCCATTGCATCAGTCCATTGCATTTGCATTGTACGCATTTGTGCAATCAAGTAGACCACTCTCGCCGGCGAGAGTGGGGCCTTCGGAGGAGGGTTTTACAACCTCTCGGTGTCGTATCTCTTCTCTCTCCTTCTCTCGGTCTCATTCACTTGCACGCACAATCCACTCACTTTGTTCGTGACCACAGCACTCTACAAGACGGAAAGCTCTCTCTTTCCCTAAGAACTAAAAGGAACCTTGAGCAGTAAAGATCACTAATCTTGAGAAAGTACAACATTCATTCCGCTACACCTTACACTGTCCTAACCCCATAAAGCTCCTCACATCCCTCACGGTTTTGGGTGTTGGCCATTCCACAATTGCCTTGACTTTATCAGGATCAATATAAATGCCCTCTTTTGAAATTACCCTCCCCAGATATACAATTTTCTCTTTGGCAAAGAAACGCTTACTTAGCTTGGCATACAATTGATGTTCACGCAGGACTTCAAGAGTTTTCCTTAGATGCAATTCATGATCCTTTTCATTCTTAGAATAAACAAAGATGTCATCCAGAAAAACCAGAATAAAGTCATCAAGAAATGGATAAAAGATATTGTTCATCAAACACATGAATGTCGCGGGTGCATTAGTTAAACCAAAAGCCAAAACTGTAAACTCAAAGTGTCCATATCGTGTACGAAAAGCAGTTTTAAAAATATCTCCTTCCTTAATTCTAATCTGGTGGTATCCAGATCGTAGGTCAAGCGATGAAAATACTTGCGCACCGCTAAGTTGACTCAGTAACTCATCGATGTGCGGAAGGGGATATTTGTTTTTAATGGTTTGTTTGTTAAGCCCCCGGTAGTCAATGCAAAGTCTATAGGTCCCATCCTTCTTCCTCTGGAAAAGAACAGGGCTACCCCAAGGGGACACACTAGGCCTAATTAACCCTTTCTTTAGCAAGTCATCAAGTTGGAGTTTTAGTTCTTTAAGTTCATCTATGTTGAATCTGTAAGGGGCCCTAGAGTATGGTTCAGATCCTCGATAAAGGTCTATCCCATGGTCCAATGATCTAGGAGGAGGCATACCGGGCAGGTCATCAGGATAAACTTCCTTGAATTCATCAAGGAGTTTATCCACATACTCAGGATTTTCTCCCTTTCCCTTTTCAAGTTCATCTTTTCATTCGTTTGCGAAGATTAAGAAGGTATCACAGCCTTGTCTCAGCCCCCTTATCAGATTCATGGCAGAAATCAGAATGGACTTACAATTTCTTTGCTCCCCTTGAATAGTATGACTACTTCCATTAGAAGATTTAAAAGAGATTTTCCTTTCTTCACAATCAATTAAGACATGATTTTCAATCATCCAATCCATGCCAATAATTAAGTCATGCACCCCTATGTCTATGACATAAAAATTTCCTTTATGATTCTGACCATTCAAGAAAAAGACAGATTTTCAATTAGGCCTTTTGTTAGACTTTTCTTTCCACTGGCTAACTCCACGGATCTTTTAATTTCCTGAGTTAATTTCAGATTTAGTTTCTCTACCAGTTTCGTGGACAAGAAGCAATGCGTGCTACCCGAATCAATTAGGAAATTCAATTTCAGATCTTGGATTCTACCCACAAATTTGATCACAAAAGCTTTCAGATGTCGCACTGAAGACGTAAAACACCGCAAAGGAGGGTGAGATGACTTACCTCTATCATCTACTTCGTCGATGGTCTCTATTTCAGCCATCTTGGCCCGCACTGCCTTGTCGATTTCTTTGTTCGGACATTCAAACGTCCAGTGTCCTTGCTCTCCACATCGGAAGCACAATCCTAGTCTTCGAGCTCTTTCAAGAAATTCGGGGTCATGTTGCCAGCGTTGTGGAGGTTGCTTCTTCTGATTTTCATTTCCACTTTCATTTCCCCCATTAGGAAAATTTCGTCGTCGTTGTCCATTGTTACCTTGCCTGTTAGGGAAAGGTTGGTTTGGTGGGTTCCAAGGATTCGCTGCAGTATTGTTCTGACGATGGCCCGTTGAAATCATCCTCCTAGTTTGGTTGAATTTGTCCCACTTCTCATAATTTTCTACCTTTGCCACCGCATCTAAGAAATCAACGCAACCTGCACCCTTTACTTGGAACTTGAGAATATCTCGCAGGCCTTCAATAAACTTCATCTTTAATGCATCTCCAGTGACCTCTGGAGCATATTTATGCAAACGCAGAAATTTCTCTTCGTACTCGTCTACCGATAAAGGTGTTTTGTCTCCTTCTTACTGCTTGAAGCCATAGAATTCCATTTTTTCTCCATATTGTAGTGAGGAGAACAATACCTTTTCTCAGCTTCTGCACGGAATTCCTTCCATGCAATCACACTCTCGTTGGTACGGGTCTGCATGTACGACTTCCACCATAGCTTTGCGACACTACGGAGTTGTAGGATAGCAATCTTCGCCTTTGCTTCTTCAGAAAACTCCCGCAAAGCAAAGAAGTCTTCAAGTTCCTCAATCCATGCTTCCAAGTCTTCGCCCGTCTTCCGTATCCCATCGAATTCATTAAGTCTAGCCTTCTTGAAAACTTGTTTGATGGCAGCTTCTCACGCGTCCTCGTCGTCTTCTTCCTCGCTTCTCTTCCGTTTCTTCTTCTTTGATCCTTCAGCACCAGATAGATCTACGTAAATTCATCACCATCTCCTCCGCTTCCACCATCTCCTCCTGTTGTACCCTTTCCTTTATCGGCTCTCTCACGTCTGTTAAGATCTTCAGTGAGTCGTCGAATGAGTACCGCTTGTTCCTGCAATCGCTACTCGTATGCGTCCATCAATGCCGCAGAATTGAAACTGCTCTGATACCACTTGTGACGAGACACAGGAATACAACAACTGAATAACAGAAATTTGCAAGTACACAGAGTAGACCCAGGAAATCAGAGATGTATATTGAAATCAATTCTCGGGTACAAGAAGAGCGTAGCTCGTATCAACCTCCCGACCACCCCCGAGCTATCTCACTCTCAATCTGTGCACAGTTCTCAATCGCACTCACTCTCACTCTCAATCTCACTCTCAATCTCAATCTCAATCACAGTAGAATAGCCTCCTTCTGCCTACAGGCCGTCTTCTTCACACGAGAAAATGGCTATTTTCGTCCTTCTTCCAGTCTTTAGCGAAGCGGCCCAAAAATAGGTTTCGAAAGGAGACGTCCTACATTCAAACGCATGAAAACCACAAAACGCAACCCACACTCGTGAGTTAGAAATTTTAGAAACCTTTCTTTTTTTTTTAAGTCCACAATTTCTGGCCATTTTCAGCGACCTGTAACTCCCAAACGGTTCAAAATTTGATCGGGTCTGTCACACAAGAATTTGTTCGTCTCATCGAGCTCTTCGAAGGTCGTGAGATGCGAAAAATCCATATCCTGCTCAGTTTTCCTGAAAAATTACCTACAAGTCAACAATTTTCACAAAAACAGTCTAAAACAGCATTTTCTCACTTTTCGTCTAATCTACGGGCTAAAACGGGCATCAAAATGCAGGAATCAACAAAAACACAAAGAGGCAATATTTTTCCTCGTGTTGAGGACTACAACTGCTACATACAAAAGTTTTGCAAATTTTGACCATAGTACCCTCAAAACTGGCTCCCGAGCGATGTCCACGTCAAAATTTGAAACTTCACGAGAACGATTAGAATGAACTCGTGTACTGTGGAAAAACGCTGGAATGGACAAAATTTACTCTAAACAAAAATATTTATCAAAACTTTGCAGAATAAGTCCTATTACATTGGTCGGCACTGGAATTCGTACAGTAAGAGGATGTCTAGGCTCAGTGCAAGTCATGTAGGTCCCCCCGTCGCACTTAAGAAAGGTAAAGATAAGAATAAGGAGAAGAACAAGGACATCGAATGTTACCACTGCCACAAGAAAAGGCACAAAGAATCAGAATGCAAAAAGAAGCAGCGACACAAGGCCAATAGGGGAAACAGACAGCCTCGACTGCAATTGGAGCCTCTCACGAGACGGCAAGGACCGCTCTTGCTCTTGCTCTTGCTACATCGCAATCAGGTACTTGGGTTGTTGACAATGGAGCCACCACTCACATGACTCCCCAACAGTCTTGGTTTAGCTCTCTCGAGGAGACCCACGGGCAGAACATCATTATGAGTGACAACCATGAGATTCCAGTGTCTGGCGCAGGCCAGATTACCCTCTTTCGTTCTACCTCAGACCCGAAGTTCAGGTCAGTGCAAGCGCTTTATGTTCCTGACATGGCCTTCAACCTCCTCTCGGCGTCGAGTTTGGACTCTCAGGGAGCTAACATACACTTTGGGAGTGACACAGTGACCATTTCTGATTCTACAACAGGTACTATCCTTGCATGCAGTGAGCGCGATGGTTCCCTATACCGCCTCACTGCTCTTCTGTCTCGAACCATGGAGTCTTCTTCTTTATGGCATGCACGATTTGGACATCTATGCTATCAGTAGCTTCAGCAGGCTGCTAGGATCTCTATGGTGGAGGATACCAGCGATACGCTCCTCATCAGGTGTATGCGAGGCTTGCCAGATGGGCAAGCAACACAGGGTTGCCTTTCCGAACCAGGCATCCAACAGAGCTTCGGCACCACTTGCACTGGTTCACATTGATCTATGTGACTCGATGAGCACTCCTTCATTTTCTGGCTCACAGTTTTTGCTTGTTGTGGATGATTTCAACAGGTACACTTGGGCTTTGTTCTTAAAGCTCAAGTCGGAGGCTTTCAGTTTCATTCGGAATTGGAAGATGATGGTTGAAAAGGAGGAGGACTTGCATGTCGAATGTATTCAGTTAGACAAAGGGGTGGAGTTCACCTCGAAGGACTTTGTACAGTGGTGCAAGTCAGAGGGCATCCAGCGCCAGCTAACTACTCCCCACACTCCTTCCCAGAACGGAGTTGTTGAGCAGAAGAATCAGACTATCATGGAGATGGCTTGTGTGATGCTTGCGCATGCTTCTTTGCCCTGGGTTTACCGGGCAGAGGCATGCAACACGACGGTTTACATCCAGAACCGTTCTCTTACCCGTGCTTTGTAGAACATGACTCCTTATCAGCCTTACTATGGGTGCAAGCCCTCGGGTCTCACAATTTCGAGTTTTTGGGTGTCTAGCCTTTGTCCATGTGCTAAAGGAGACGCGACACAAGTTAGACTTCAAGGCGAAGAAGCTCATCTTCTTGGGCTATTCACGATTCTGATGGATACCGGCTTTATGATCTTGACGCCAAGACAACCACAGTTAGTCGTGATGTGACTTTCATGGAGCTTTTCAGCACACCGCTGAGGGGGCAGCATCCAAGCCTATTGTTGCTAAATTGGCTTTATCTGACAGAAAAATAATTCTAAATGAATTATTGGAATTTTAAGTGAGGGTTTTCTCGCTTGGAACACCAAGGAAAAATAGTGAGAGGGTTTTTCTCACTGGAGACATCCGAGTACAGAGTATTCCTAGTGCGTCATTCAGAGTAATGATGGAAGCACTGAGAACGGGAATATTTGTAAGGCCACCAGGAACGGGTACTTCTGATGCGTCACATTGGATGGGTGACAGGGAGCATCGGAAAGAAGTATCCGACCATCCAGGAACGGACATCTCTGATGCGTCATAGGATGGGTGACATAGAGCATCGTGAAGGGGATTGTACCGTAAGTTCGGTAGGAAAGGACTAGGTACTGGGTATTCCTGATGCGTCGCAAGGTGGGTGACGGATGCATCGGAAAGGGGATATCCATAGTCGAGAGGAAATCCGAACTAGAAAGAGGAATACGCGTAAAGACACAAGCACAAGAATAAAGATGGGCTTTGAGAAGCTTTTCTTAAAAAGCGAAAAATTTGAACGAGTTTTCCGAGAAGAGTAAACGCTTTCCCACGAGGAATCTATGTTTGCATTGCATTCGTGCATATGGTTGCATCCAGGGACGCCTAGGAAGTGCTGTGAAAGCATTGTTTTTAACTTATAAGGTTTTATTGAGTTTTTGGGCAGATTCATACTATTTTTAAAATACGTCGGCGCCCATTTAATAAGTGGGCAGCCATCTGATAAATAAGGCAACAGATCAGCCAGCGAATTCTCTCTCCCTATTTCGGGTAGAACAGAAAAAAAAAACAAAAAAACAAAAAAATGAAAAAATGAAAAAATGAAAAAAATGGAAAAACAAAAAAAAAAACCGGCCGCGATCTCTACGCGAGCAGCTATTCGTGCCGTGGTGAAGGAGCTATAAAAGCACCACATGCCCTCACAGAAAGGGGGTTACCAACACCAGCAAGAGAAGACTGCCGACAGAAGACGCGAGAGATCGCGCGAGACTACGAAGCACGGAAGTCGCTTTTCCTGCGCAAGAGCGACAGGTATCTATTGTGGATTCGCCCTACGAATTGTTGTCGTGTGTATGCGTGTGTGTTTGCAGGTACTTCATCGCGAAGGAGAAGCGAGAAGGCTTCGGCCTACGCTTGGGAATTTCGGAAACGCAATTCGAAAATTGTCTGTGGAGTCTCAACTCCGAGTACAGACGAAACAAGGATTGAGAGCTCATCTCTCGGATTTCCCTTACGCGAAGGAACGACCATCGAGTCAAAGATTTAGAACGGAGGGGTTTTCTCCGGTTCTTGTGCTTGTAAAAAGATTCTCCCTAATAAAGGATTCTCTTTAAGGGAGGGGGACCAGCCCATCTTCTGGTCCCCAGTACTGTGTCGATCTTCTCACTCTCTCTCTCTCTCTCTCTCTCTCTCTCTCTCTCTCTCTCTCTCTCTCTCTCTATTCCTCTCTATATCCTTTGGCTTCAGTATTAAGTGATAAATTCTATTTATCCGAGTATATTTTATATTGTTATGCGCTCCCGTTTGTGACAGTGGTATCAGACGGGACATAAATTGGCTTTATCTGACATAAAAATAATTCTAAATGACTTATTGGATTTATAGTGAGAGGGTTTTCTCGCTTGGAACACCAGGAAAAATAATTCTAAATGAATTATTGGAATTTTTAAGTGAGGGTTTTTCTCACTAGAGACATGCGAGTACAGAGTATTCCTAGTGCGTCATTCAAAGTGATGACGGGAGCACTGTGAACGGGAATATCTGTAAGGCCAACAGGAACGGGTACTTCTGATGCGTCACATCGGATGGGTGACAGGGAGCATCAGGAAGAAGTATCCGACCATCCAAGAACAGACACCTCTGATGTGTCATAGGATGGGTGACATAGAGCATCGTGAAGGAGATTGTACCGTAAGTTTGGTAGGAAAGGACTAGGTGATGGGTATTCCTGATGCGTCACAAGGTGGGTGACGAGTGCATCAGAAAGGGGATATCCATAGTCGAGAGGAAATCCGAACTGGAAAGAGGAATACGCGTAAAGACGCAAGCACAAGAATAAAGATGGGTTCTGAGAAGCTTTTCTTAAAAAGCGGAATATTTTAACGAGTTTTTCCGGAAAGAGCAAACGCTTTCCCGCGAGGAATCTATGTCTACATTGCATTTGTGCATGTGGTTGCATCCAGGGACGCCTGGGAAGTGTTGTGAAAAGCATTGTTTTAAACTTATAAGGTTTCATTGAGTTTTTACGCAGGTTCAGACCAATTTTGAAATATATCGGCCGCCCACTTAATAAGTGGGCAGCCACTTAGAAAATAAAGCAACAAAACCAGCCAGCGAATTTTCTCTCCCTATTTCGGGTAGAACAAGGAAAAAAAAAATAAAACGGCCGCGATCTCTATGCGAGCAGCTATTCGTGCCGTGGCCAAGGAGTAAAGAGAAAGAGAAAACGCTGGCTGATCTGTTGCCTTATTTATCGGATGGCTGTCCACTTATTAAATGGGCGGCCGGCGTATTTTTTAAAATAGTCTGAATCTGCCCAAAAACTCAATAAAACCTTATAAGTTTAAAACAATGCTTTTCACAACACTTCCCAGGCGTCCCTGGATGCAACCACATGCACAAATGCAATGCAGACATAGACTCCTCGCGGGAAAGCGTTTGCTCTTCTCGGAAAACTCGTTAAAAAAAAACGGGAGCGCATAACAATATAAAATACATTCGGATAAATAGGATTTATCACTTATTATTGAAGCCAGAGGATATAGAGAGAAATAGATAGAGAAAGAGAGAGGGAGTGAGAAGATCGACACAGTACTGGGGACCAGAAGATGGGTTGGGCCCCCCCCTTAAAGAAAATTCTTTATTAGGGTGAATCTTTTTACAAGCACAAGAACCGGAGAAAACCCCTCCGTTCTAATTCTCTGATTCGATGGTCATTCCTTCCCGTAAGGGAAATCCGAGAGACGAGCTCTCAATCCTTTTTCCGTCTGTACTCGGAGTTGAGACTCCGCAAACAATTTCCGAATTCCGTTTCCGGAATTCCCAAGCGTAGGCCGAAGCCTTCTCGCTTCTCCTTCACGACGAAGTACCTGCAAACACACGCAAACACGGGACAACAATTCGTATGGCGAATCCACAATAGATACCTGTCGCTCTTTCGCGGGAAAAGCGACTTCTGTGCTTCGTAGTCTTGCGATCTCTTGCGTTATCTGGCGGCAGAGTCTTCTCTTGCTGACGTTGGTAACCTCAGTGAGGGCATGTGGTGCTTTTATAGCTCCTTCACCACGACACAAATAGTGGCTCGCGTAGAGATCGCGGCCGTTTTTTTTTTTCTTATTTTCTTCTTTTTCTTTTTTTTTTCTGTTCTACCCGAAATAGGGAGAGAGAATTCATTGGCTCGTTTTGTTGCTTTATTTTCTAAGTGGCTGCCCACTTATTAAGTGGGCGGCCGGCATATTTTAAAATTGGTCTGAACCTGCCCAAAAACTCAATAAAACCTTATAAGTTAAAAACAATGCCTTTCACAACACTTCCCAGGCGTCCCTGGATGCAACCACATGCACAAATGCAATGCATACATAGATTCCTCACGGGAAAACGTTTGCTCTTTCCGGAAAACTCGTTAACATATTCCGCTTTTTAAGAAAAGCTTGTCAGAACCCATCTTTATTCGTGTGCTTGCATCTTTACACGTATTCCTCTTTCCAGTTCGGATTTCCTCTCGACTATGGATATCCCCTTTCCGATGCACCCGTCACCCACCTTGTGACGCATCAGGAATACCCATCGCCTAGTCCTTTCCTACCGAACTTACGGTACAATCCCCTTCACGATGCTTTATGTCACCCATCCTATGACGCATCAAAGATGTCCGTTCCCGCATGGTCGGATACTTCTTCCCGATGCTCCCTGTCACCCATCCGATGTGACGCATCAGAAGTACCCGTTCCTGGTGGCCTTACAGATATTCCCGTTCACAGTACTCCCGTCATTATTTTGAATGACGCACTAGGAATACTCTGTACTTGGATGTCTCCAGTTAGAAAAACCCTCTCACTTAAAATTCCAAATAATTCATTTAGATTATTTTCCTTGGTGTTTCAAGCGAGAAAACCCTCTCACTTATAAATCCAATAATTCATTTAGAATTATTTTTCTGTAAGATAAAGCCAATTTAGCAACATCCCTCTCACTTATAAACAGTTGTCCTCAACTGTAGAGGTCCAACTGAATTGCCCGGAGAGAAACCGGAAAAATTCAAAATCTTGCTCAATGGTGAGTTGAGTTGGTCCTTTCTCAGAAGATAACTTAAAAAATAAATTAAACAAAAATTCAAGAATTCAATACTTACCTTACCGGTTTATGTCCTTCCTCTAGTACCTCGAGGATATCCTTCACCAATCATCAAACTTACGAGTCATGTAAGAACTCGTCATTCGTGTCTTTCCAACAGATTGGAAGTTTCCTCATCCGAGAATCTGTTAACTCAATTCCACCTTCTCAATCCCGAGAAGAATAATCCTCCTAGAAATCAATCTAGGTCTTTGCCCTTGCGCTATTAGTCCTGAGGATATTAAACCTCTTGTGTCCTCCCACATAGGGAATGCCTAGTCATAGAGCATTAAGCTCGATGTCTCTCTTTCACAAACACAGTTTGCGATCACATGAAAGAAGGTTCTTGTTCCGAGCCGTCGCTGAACGTAGGCAGATGGTTCCAATCCGAAGATTCCTTGTGCACGGCGGCACTTCTTTCCAATCTTTTCCTTTTACAGTTATTACCACCAATAGTGTTTTCCACTACTTGCTTTGACTCGCTCGTGTTCCCATTGGGTAAACCGATCCCAATCTTCTTCGATGCCTTCCTCAAAGTGTAAAAAGAATTTGTCGAAAAATTCAGCCTTGAATTGAATCCAAGTCTTGTTGTAAGTTCCTTGCAGAGCTTTGGTATACCGCCAAGTACTTGCAATCCCCCTTGAGGTGTTTGGTCACATGCCTCACCTTCGACGCTTTTTCAAAAATTATCGTTTGCAAAGGTAAGCTCTGATACCACTGTCGCTCTTGCGCGGGAAAAGCGACTTCCGTGCTTCGTAGTCTCGCGATCTCTTGCGTTATCTAGCGGCAGAGTCTTCTCTTACTGACGTTGGTAACCTCCTTTTTCAGTGAGAGCATGTGGTGGTTTTATAGCTCCTTCACCACGGCACAAATAGCTGCTCACGTAGAGATCGCGGCCGGTTTTTTTTTTTTTTTTAAAGGGGGGGAAATTTCCCAGGCTCACTGAAACTTATGTACACCTTTGGGTACATGGATAACACACGAAGATGCAGACCTATGCCAAGGAACTGGACGAGAGTTTGTTATACTCTCTTGAGCGCCTTTTTGCGCGCAAGGATATTCCGACACGAGAATCTCTATTTGAGATGTGTTCGGTAGAAGAAATTTGAGTTTCTCTACGGTGAAGAGGTTTTATGATGGTCTTTGATCATCGAGTACGTTATGTGCTTTTACCATTACAGTAGCAACTTTTGGTTGCGGTATATGTTTCTCCATGAGCAAGTCAAGTAGCATTTACACACTGCTGGAATAAATCGAACAATTATGTTCGTAAGAGTATAATTCGCCAACCGTTTTAAAATGAATGGTATGGCTAGAATTTTAAGACGTGCGGCAATGCACAAGGGATCTTCGGATCACAACAATTGGCCTACCCAAAGCATAGGCCCGGAATAAGAACTTACTTTGGTAAGATGACACACTTTGTCTGCCACAGGAAGATTCACATGAGCTTAATGCTCTCGACATGCCCTATGTGGGAGGACACAAGAGGTTTAATACCCTCTGGACTAACAACGCAGGATTATGCGCAAGGACAGATACCTAGATTGATTTCTAGGAGGATTATTCTTCTCGGGATTGAGAAGGTGGAATTGAGTTAACAGATTCTCGGAAAGACGTGAATGATGAGTTCTTACGTGGCTCGTAAGTTTATGATTGGTGAAGGATATCCTCGAGGTACTAGAGGAAGGACATGAATTGGTAAGGTAAGTATTGAATTATTGAATTTTTGTTTAATTTAATTTCTAAGTTCTCTTTTGAGAAAGGACTAACTCAACTCACCATTGAGCAAGATTTGAAATTTTCCGGTTTCTCCCCGGCAGTTCAGTTGGACCTCTACAGTTGAGGACAACTGTTTATAAGTGAGAGGGATGTTGCTAAATTGGCTTAATCTAACAGAAAAATAATTCTAAATGAATTATTGGAATTTTAAGTGAGGGTTTACTCGCTTGGAACACCAAGGAAAAATAATTCTAAATGAATTATTGGAATTTTAAGTGAGAGGGTTTTTCTCACTGGAGACATCCGAGTACAGAGTATTCCTAGTGCGTCATTCAAAGTAATGATGAGAGCACTGAGAACGGGAATATCTGTAAGGCCACCAGGAACGGGTACTTCTGATGCGTCACATTGGATGGGTGACAAGGAGCATCGGAAAGAAGTATCCGACCATCCAGGAACGGACATCTCTGATGCGTCATAGGATGGGTGACATAGAGCATCGTGAAGGGGATTGTACCGTAAGTTTGGTAGGAAAGGACTAGGTATTGGGTATTCCTGATGCGTCGCAAGGTGGGTGATGGGTGCATCGGAAAGGGGATATCCATAGTCGAGAGGAAATCCGAGTTTTCTGAGAAGAGCAAACGCTTTCCCGCGAGGAATCTAATTTTGCATTGCATTCCTGCATGTGGTTGCATCCAGGGACGCCTGGGAAGTGTTGTGAAAGCATTGTTTTTTAACTTATAAGGTTTTATTGAGTTTTTTGGCAGATTCATACTATTTTTAAAATACGCCGGCCGCCCATTTAATAAGTGGGCAACCATCTGATAAATAAGGCAACAGA
Source organism: Adiantum capillus-veneris (assembly GCF_014529385.1). NCBI lineage: Eukaryota > Viridiplantae > Streptophyta > Polypodiopsida > Polypodiales > Pteridaceae > Adiantum > Adiantum capillus-veneris. The sequence goes on from NC_140936.1 coordinate 142,754,779, forward strand.
TCAGCCAGCGAATTCTCTCTCCCTATTTCGGATAGAACAGAAAAAAAAAACAAAAAAACAAAAAAGCGAAAAAAAAAATTGAAAAAAAAAAAAACCCGACCGCGATATCTACGCGAGCAGCTATTCGTGTCGTGGTCAAGGAGCTATAAAAGCACCATATGCCCTCACTGAAAGGGGGTTACCAACGCCAGCAAGAGAAGATTGCCGCCAGAAGACGCGAGAGATCGCGCGAGACTACGAAGCACGGAAGTCGCTTTTCCCACGCAAGAGCAACAGGTATCTATTGTGGATTCACCATACGATTGTTGTCGTGTGTTTGCGTGTGTGTTTGCAAGTACTTCATCGCGAAGGAGAAGCGAGAAAGCTTCGGCCTACGCTTGGGAATTTCGGAAACGAAATTCGGAAATTGTTTGCGGAGTCTCAACTCCGAGTACAGACAAAACAAGGATTGAGAGCTCATCTCTCGGATTTCCCTTACGCGAAGGAACGATCATCGAGTCAAAGATTTAGAACAGAGGGGTTTTCTCCAGTTCTTGTGCTTGTAAAAAGATTCTCCCTAATAAAGGATTCTCTTTAAGGGGGGGGGGGACCAGCCCATCTTCTGGTCCCCAGTACTGTGTCGATCTTCTCACTCTCTCTCTCTCTCTCTCTCTCTCTCTCTCTCTCTCTCTCTCTCTATCTCTATTCCTCTCTATATCCTTTGGCTTCAGTATTAAGTGATAAATTCTATTTATCCGAGTATATTTTATATTGTTATGCGCTCCCGTTTGTGACACCTATACCTTCCCTACCCCCTCCTCATCCACCTCCCACACTTGATCCTACCCCTATCCTTGTTCCTGTACCCTCTACACCGCAGCCAGTTACTTCACCCGATCATGCCATGTCACATTCCGATTCTGATGTGGATGATAGTTCTCCTTCGGTGGAGGCGGTCCCACCTCACAAAGGAGAAGTTAGTACCTAGTTGGCTCCACTCTACGGTTTCTTCCTTTGGAATCACGAAGTTACCAAACTCGCCAAACCCTCAGCAGCCTCAACGTTCTGCACTCCTCAAGGAGAGGCAAGTTTATGACGACACAGAGTTCGTGAAGTTTGCACTCATGTCTCAGATTCAAACTTCATCAGTTGAGCCTTCCTCGGTGGAGGAAGCACTCCAGCACGATTGCTAGAAGCGAGTCATGCAGACAGAGCTAGATGCTATCGAGCGGAATAAAACCTGGACTTTGGTTCCCAGGCCCAACAAGCGGAAGGTGGTTTCTACAAAATGGATTTTCAAGACAAAGTACAAGGCCAATGGTTCCCTCGACAAACACAAGGCAAGACTTGTTGCTCGGGATTTCACACAGCGACCAAGCGTAGACTTTGACGAGACCTTTGCTCCCAGCGCTCGCATGACTACCATACGCACAGTGTTTGTTCTCGCAAACAACTTTGGTTTCTGAATGGAGATTTTGATAAAGAAGTTTATGTGGAGCAACCTCTTGGATTTCGTATACCAGGCAAGGAGGATTGGGTCTATCAGTTGTGGAAAGTATTGTATGGGCTGAAGCAGGCTGGACGACAGTGGTACCTCACACTTGACCAGTTTCTCGTGAAGCTGGGGTTCCTGCGTACCTCATCAGATTCCAATTGTTATGTTGTCTCTGTTGGCTCTTTGGTTGCGATAGTGATTGTCTATGTGGACGATCTCATTTCACAAGCTACCTCATAAGATTCCAACTGTTATGTTGTCTCTGTTGGCTCTTTGGTTGCGATAGCGATTGTCTATGTGGACGATCTCATTTTCACAGGCTCATGGACCAGCACGATCAGATCGATCATGAAAGCTATGGAGACACATTTCTAGATGACTGATCTTGGGCTTCTTCACTATTTTCTTGGATTCGATATTTTTCAGACACCATGTGGCATCTTCTTTTCTCAGCGGAAGTCTGCAAAGGCTATCCTGGAGAGATTCCAGATGACAAGCTGCAGACCGATTGGCACTCCTCTTGAGCCCGGAGAGAACATATCGCTTCACGATCCTTCCCCACGAATTGACTTGGAGCAATACAAGAATGTTGTTGGCTACCTCGTATGGCTGACTTCTTCCCGACCAGACATCTGTTACACAGTTTTTGTTCTCAGTTCCTTCAACACCCGACCTCGTCAACGACATTGCCAGTGTGCCCAACGTACTTTGCGGTACATCGACGGCACCTTGGACCATGGTGTGTTCTATGTTCGCCCCAAGGGTTGCACCTTACTTGGTTGGTGCAATTCAGATTGGGCAAGAAATCCAAATACTCGGCACTGTACTACAGGAGTAGTTTTCACACTCGGCTCGGGACCCATTTCATGGAGCAATAAGCGGCAACCCACCGTTGCGCTATCTTCCACAGAGGCGGAGTACATAGCAGCTTGCTATGCTGCTTGTGAGGCCATATGGCTACGGAGATTACTGGGAGAGTTGTGTTTTCCCCAGACTGCTACTGCTACGACTCGTCTTTTGTGTGACAATCAAAGTTGCATTGCTATTGCCAAGAACCCTATCTTCACGCTCGGACAAAGCACATTGAGGCGCAATAACACTATGTTCGGGAGCGGGTTTTGGCTGGAGATCTTCATTTGGAGTATGTCCCTACAGAGCACAATACAGCAAACATCTTCACGAAGGTTGTACCTCAACGGACTTTGCCTTCTCACCTTCAACTCATCTGTGTTGTCTCAGCATCCGGTGCTAAAGCCAAAGAGGTGTTGTTACACCACCGTTGCTTCGCCATTTGTACAGCTACTGATTGTCCCGGGTTGGCCACCCCCTGCCAGATGCATGTCCATTGAACTCCAACCTATGGGTCCAAATTCTGATAACTTGAACTCCAGCACAAGGGTCCAAATAAATTATAGGGAGCACTTCTTGCCCCTCTCTGCCACTCACAAGCCTCGCCCTGGCTGAAGCTAGTGGTGGTACTTGTCATTTGACTAGAAATCTGACGTCGAGGCCACTCTGGCCGCTGCCACGTGTGCCATGCCGATCTCCTCTATCAAATCTTTATTACCCTAATTTCTGTCCAGCTTGTCTTTGTCGTTGTCTATCTGTTCTTTGAGTTCCTGTTTTTGCCTTTGGCTTCAAACTCTTGAGCCAAACAAAGCGTCAAGTCACATTTATAACAATGGTGGTCATACCTTGTGGGTACCGAGGCAGCTAACTGGATACTGGTACTGCCATCCTTGTCCAGCTTGCCTTTGCCGCTGTCCTCTAGAAAACTCGTCCATTTGCTGTTGACTTCACAATCTCAAGCCAGACAATTTGCCGATTTCCTTGAGAACTGTCATTGCATAGGCCGCCAATTGGATGGTTGATCTTCTATCCATAGCCACTTGTTGGTTTTGGTCGATGTTGTCGCAGGCGCTCGAGCAGGGGGGGCCCATGTTGAAGTTGCAAAATCTGGTAATCTCGTACCTTCTCGCACTCCAAGGGTGGCCGCAACAAATCCCAAGCCGCAAGAACTCAAGCTGCCCCTCTCTTAATTTGCTCGCCTTTCCATCTCCCAAGCCGCTCCACATTCCAATTCAGCTCCCATTACCGGTTTGAGATGTTCCTCTCTGCGTGACCGCTCCCTCTCTTTGCCTGGAGAGCTACCTCCACTGCTCACATGACACCGCCCTTGGCGTTACAAAAACATTGGGCCCTTGCTCAAGGTGTCGCTAGTTGGGCATCTGGCCTTGCGTTTCAAAACGCTGTTGAAACGCTGCCCTTGTGCCTGTTGACCTGGCAGGCAGGGCGAGGAGTTCAGCACGAGGAGGGAGCACCGCCAGCAGCGTTCCAGAACGCTCCCTGGCTGGGGACGTAGCAAACGCTGAAGGCAGCATTTTGAAAACACTATCGATAGGAGGGTTTCGACGCCCCTTCTATGCTGCATTTTTAAACGCAAGGGCAAAGGAAGCTCTAATACCATGTCAAAGTCGACGATGCGGAAGCGCAGAGACCGGGGGGAGAGAGAGAGAGAGAGAGAGAGAGAGAGAGAGTCTCTTGAACCAATCAACCATGGCAATGAATAATTGAATGTGTATACAATGGAGGCAAGGGGTTGCTTATTTAGCAACCTCAGTAAATTGCCCTACCCAGACTTTGCAGATAAGTAAATTAAATATCTAAAAGCCAAAAGAAATAATGGGATCACATTGGGCATTTCAAATGAGATGCCAAAACTCTAACAAATTGCACTTCCGATGTGAGAGGAATGAAGGGCTGATGGATGGCTGCAAAAACGCAGGAAATATGACACGCTTAGCAAGGCTGAAAACGCAGTTCGTAATGGAGCAGATGATGGACAACGATGGGAACACTCGATAGGGCAAGGAATGGCCGAGAAGAGGCTTGATGGGCTGCCAAAAGGTCCAGGCTACAGCAGAGATTTAGCATTAGCGGATGCGAGGATTTTCCGGTGAGGAAATGAGCCAATACACCAGAACACTGGCTGTTTGGGCTAATTGTTGCGGTGTGGAGCAAAACCAACTAAACGCTGGGCTGATCTGCACTTGCGCTCCAAAATGCTAGGCCTTGTGGTTCTTTTATACTGACTTTTTGGTGCCAAGGAAAAATGTGCAAATGTGCACACATGTGAGTTTCAAACAATAGAATGGCCATAACTCACTAATATGTGGACCACTTGACGAAAGAACTGGACCGACATGTTCCTCTAGCCTAGGGTGCCAAAACTAGAAAACCTAACCTAATGGAGTCGTCAAAACATGCAAGCCCTGCAAGCAGGCTCACAAAATTACAAGTACTAATCTTCCTAGGATTCTAGACACTCTTATCTAGAGATATGTATAGAATTGGCTCTAAAAGTCAATGAAGCATGTCCACGTGGCACACAGAGCCATGTGCATGTGACACTCTGCCTGATTAAGACATACATTGAGAATATATAATATGTACCACCATAAAATCTTTGCAACTTAAGTCATACAAAATAGTTATGAGCCATCACTAAGCAGGTTCACCTTGCTTGCCAAAAACATTGTATGTTGTCTATGACTAAGTTCTTCAATGTACAATAACATAAACCAAGAGGATTGACTGGTAAAAGTACAAGTGCTTGACATGCAGATTCACAATCCACTCCACTTTGACTGTTGATGGCTGGCTGAACCACAGCCCACAGGCCTCATATCTAATCACATAAGTAAAGCACTTGGGACTTACCTCATCTGTTTTCATGATTCCTCTCCACTCACGAGCTTGACCCGCTCCTTGGAAGAGTTGGATGCCTCCAAATCAATCTCCTCACGAGCACTGTTACAGCGCTTCATTCGCTTAAATAACTTTGTGCGCCACCATGCATAGCAATCTCCAAATTGGGGGTTGGTAGTCTCTTCTTTGACAAGCGCTATGAGCACAGGGTCTTGCAATGGTAATGTGGTGAATAGCTGCCTGAATGCAGACTCAAGGGACTTACACTTGAGGTCCGCAACCATGGGTGCCCATGCAGCTAAAAGAGCCAATCGCTGAGAATTCGACAGAAGCACCAACTTGTTGTTCGCCTTTCCTGGAATGACCCGCAAAAACACCTGAATCAAGACCTCTGCTACACTGAAACGCTCACGGATCCGTGTCATTGCACCGCAGAGCTTTTTGCTGCATCCAATAAAGTCTGCAAGAAAACTCTTAGCATCTCCATACTCTAAGGCCAGAATAGTCAAGGTATTCCATAATGAGACAGATCGCAGATGATTTCCAGTGATCAAATTCTTGGTGGCTGTAGTCCACGCTTCCCTGATCATTGACATGCACACACATGTAGCTTGCGCAGGCGCCTCATTGAATGTAGCATTGACAAAGTCGTGAAGTGCAGCAACACCCTTTTCGCCACAACCAGCTTTCTCAGTCAAGTGTTTGATTACCTCCTTGAATACCTTCATATCATCTGCAGAGGTGAGCCTTGCTGCAAGGTCGCTGGAGGGCTTCAGGCCCATGCTGGAGATGGCATCATCGATGGCCTCTTCTTCCTTGTCAGACCAAGGAGCAGAGGCGAGGTAAGCCATGCAATCATCTGCACATTCTTGATAAAGGAGATGGTCAGCAGCCCGGAGCAACCTAATGCCGACATCCACAGACATCTGCACGGGCTCTTGAGGGGCAAGGAAGAGCAGGCAATTGCGGTAATCGGAGGGTGAGCTGGGATCCACGCATTCCAAGGTGATCTGACGATGAGGAAATGATGAGGAAGGGGTATTCTCCTGCCACGGCTCGCTGAGACAAGCCTGGAAGTACGGGATGGTGCAAAAGAGGCGAGAGGGAGCATAGACGGCAGAAGGGGTAGGAGCAGGGTTCTTCCTTGCTCGTGGGGAGGCAAAATGCACACCTTCACATCGCAAGCGTGCTCTGTATCCAACCACACCCCTCCTTCCTCGTCCAACCACACCCCGTGTTCCACCATTGCTGCGCACTCTCTCAAGCCACTGTCACACGCAGGGGGGAGCCTCCGCACTATTTGGCACGGGGGTGTTCAAATGGGATCAACGGTGAGGGTCATTCGAGCCGTCGGATGTGCTTTTGTAAATTCGGACCAATTTGTAAATTCGGAGCGAAAAGTAAGTTCGGATCAATAGATAGATTCAGGTCCGCATCTTGAACCTCGAATCCACGGCCTCCTCTATGAGGTGCATGTGCTCTAATCACCACGTCTGCATGTGTTCATTGAAGTATGTGACATTTCACTACCACATATGTAAATGCAGGCCGATTTGTGAATTCGAGACAGTTTTGTAAATTCATGCCACGCGATCTTGTAAATTTGGGTTGCGCAAATTTGTAAATTCGGACCTCCCAATTGTACGGCCTACAATGTGCGTGCCTCACCATTCTCACCTCCACCCTTGATCCCACTAGAGGTGCTCGTGCCATATAGTGATGAGGGGCAGCGGACAAGGCCGTGAAAGACAATTTGGGTCTGCTTCTGATACAATCTATATTTTAAATTCTTACTAGTCCTTTCAGCTAATGGCCGGCCTACTTGAACGGATAGTGCCAAGCATTCAGACCCTATGATTTGTTCGCTTCTGGGCATAAATGGACCCCGATTTGTTTCATGTTTTGCCACCTCATCCCAAACCGTGTGTGACAGGGGCCTCAGTTCTGGGCTTGGTCCTACAACATCTTTCCACACAACCTGTATGCTCACACACGTTGAGGTTCCTGTCACACTAGGACAGGAAGAGCAAGCCACGCAGAGTTGGTGCAGATCTAGCAGATGGTCGTGAGCGTTGTCAGAGGGACGGCCAAGGCTGCCCACCCCACTTTTGAAGGTTGTAACCAACTACAAAAAATGAGCACGCATAGATTCACGGTAGGATTTTAGCATTAGTGTGTTGCATGAGAGTCGAGGAGTCCACCATTTGGCCAAAGTTGATTCACTGATAAACGAGGGCAACTTTTTTAATATCAGCTCCTGTGACAGTAAGCAATTGGCCTCACTTCCAAAAACGAGTTGGGCATTCGTCTCAATGTGACAGAGACCCGAGCGTAAAATTTGGTGCTCAAGTGCGTGTGAGGACGTGGCAAACATGTGCAGTATTTTCTCTAAAAAAGCAAGAGGAGCGTCCAACATCTAAGGCCCAGTTGGCAGCACAAACGACCTCTCTTATGGTGCACACATACACTAGTCTCGGTGGTTGGCCGGTTGAGACCCGAGCTTCACCACCTATTGGGAGCTTGCGCACATGCTGCAGCAACACTGGGTCAGTTGGTCGTTAATCCAAAGGTCAGCGTGCTCTGTCGCTCTATCCTCGTGCCATAGTAGGCTTCTTTCGTCCAAGTAAACGGCTCGCATCAGGGGTGACCGTTTAGGCTATCCCTATGAAGTTGTGATGTTGTTGATGAGACTCCGGGTGGCTAGGTGTGTTACCATGTATGTGGTAGTGATGTGTGTGAATACACGTAGGACCATCGGGCCATTTTTTCCCTCACTAGGAGGTGTTTTCCCCCGTGCATTATGTATACATCCATCACTCTAGAACTAACTTATCTTTCCATTGTGCACTAAGCAATATACTCTCTGTTGTGTGGCTTGAGCTTCTTCATCTTCTCCAAGCTGTGTTTGCATTCCTACAACCCTAATTCCAACAATTGGTATCAGAGAAGGTTGCATCCTCCCGAGCATAGTCGTCAGCGTCGCTGGCACCCGCCTACTCACTTTCTCCGATCTAGGTGAGCTTTGGCGAGCGTTAGCAGGTTGACAAATACTTCGGGCTCATTTCAGCCTCTGTTTCCACTGCAGGCAGTACTGAACAAAGCAATTTCTTCCTTTTGTGCAAAATTTTTGTTTCTGAGGTTTATTCCAATCTGGCATTTTCATTGGTCCAAAAATTTGTTTCTGGTGTGAGAGATGATGTCGCAATTGTTTGTTGTAGCAGCATTTGGTGAGGCTTATGTTTATTTATCAAGAGTATGTACAAGGTAAGTAGAGAAGCAAGGATCTAAATTAGGGTCTAATACATAAATGACCAAAGGGAAAAAACCTAGTGGGAAAAAAACGCCTTTAGAATACATACATTATTGGAGTACTAATGAGCATGGAAAATATTAATAAAGTACCGAAGGGATTATTTATTGATGGATAAGAGGGTAGCAAATAGAAGGGTAGCATGATGGAACATTGGTTTGCCTGTTGTAGTCCGCTCAAGGTGCATAGGTGGAAGCAAAAAGAGTGTCTAATGCATATGTCCAATGATGGGACATCCTATATATGCATACACAGAAATGCATGGAAAACAATATGATGTGCAAGAAATATTTTTGAGGGTTGTTCGGAAAGAAGGTGTAGCTATAAAAGCATATGATGTGGCTTTACAAGCTGGCACCCCTTTAGGAAGGTTTCCATTGTCGAGGATATGTGCTCTCATCTTATTGTGCTGAAAGGCATAGGGAACTGGAACATGCTCATCACCACCCAGCCATGCCCTATATAGGCCCTTGGCCTTCTAAATATAGGGACCCTCTTGATTGCATATCCATCCTGGCCCTTGGCCGTGCCTGGTCCTACCCTTGGCATGACATTACTCCCCCCTTGGAGAAGCGTTTTCGTCCTCGAAAACAAGAGTGATGATACATTAATGTTTTCTATAGTGGCATCCTTCATGGATCCAACTGTTTGGTTGATCGGAACACGGTTCAGCAGGAGGTTCAATGAAACCAAGAGTAACATCTTGATTTTTCACATCGTTGTCCATTTGCAACCGTCTTGTGTTGCCGATTCCTATCCAATCATAGTGTGTAGACTCCATTTAGGACACACATGAGTAAGCAAAACGAGTTATCACACAAAGATGTACCCTAAAGAGTACCTCTTTTCACTTTCCATGAAAGTAACTTGCTAACATAATTCATTAGCCAAGTTTAAGTCCTTGACTTGTTTTCCAATTCCAGCAGTAAACAACCCCACCATAACTAGTGTTCAAGGTTGAGAAGTTGATTTATACATGTAGAGACTACACCTAGTCGCAAACATGCTTTAAATTATGGTAAGCAAACTCCAAGTAGAACAATAAATGCTTACTGATTGGATCGCTTGGTGCTAACGTACGCACTTTGCATATCCTTCAACACAAGATTACACTTTGTAATCTCCCTATCCCCTAGGATAACTGACAGTACTGAGGTGTATTTTCCCTCACGGTTTACAGACAGTCTTCCCAGATGACTGGTAAATGGGAATCACAATATCATGTAATATTGTTGAGGAATCAACAATGTCCGGAATAACCATCGTGGTTAACTTTAAAAAATCCACAAACACCCAAACCGAGCCATGTATTGGTGATTAGTAGACCCAAAAGTAATCTCATAGAGATACTGCACATAGAGTGCAAAATACTTCGTAAGCAACAACTTAGGAATACGCATGCCGTTCCAAATCAGCCTTTGCTAAACACTAGGGGCATAACACCTAGTGTGCATGAATTTAGTAAAAAATAGATCCAAACCTGTATCCATGGTGATCCTTGCCAATACTTATGGAAAATGTGATGCGCCTAGCACACATTAAAGAGGAATGTAAATAGTTCTGAAAAGAAACTAAATACTTTCAATTGCAATCTTTTGGAAGCCTTGCTGAAACGTTTGAACCATAACAGAAGGTGAAACATTGATCACTTCTAGGTACAAACAATGAAACTTTTTCATTAAAAACTTAGAGCCTTGCTATATGTATAAACAACCATCTGTAATTGTTTAGCAGTACTTGTACCTGAACAAGTGATTTTAAGTATCCGACAATTTTTTGCCACCGAAATTGCTCCTGATACGTCGTGCTGAAAATGGTCTAGAAAACAGATTTGACCAGCACCTAGGGAGTTTGTCGTGACACATAATTGAAATAATGGGCGCCAGTGTCAGTCCAGAGACTCATATTCTCTACATGTGGAATATGTCTCATGTAAGGATGTGTAAAAAAGAACATCCTACAAGTACAAGATGTACTTGTGTGTGGAGGTAACTCTAAACACTCCGCGACAAGAGTGAGAGGGAACCTCATTCATTGCTCCACACTGGCTAAACCGAACTCCTTGAGTCCCTAGACCATGTTGTATCCCGTGTGACAACATGTGCCAAATCCAATCCCACAAGTGAATTCATAACAACATAATGTACATTGGACACTACGGCCCAAAATACTTGTTTCGACATGCTCTTGGCATGGCCCTGGGAATTGAACTGAAATTTCAGTTACCCGTATTCAAATGCACAGGAGTACGTCTCTCACCTGTGAAAAAACCAAGCAACATTGCACTAGGAACCCTGGGTGTTGCCTTTGCAATCCAAACCCGTTGGGTAGAATCTACGTAGTCAAACCACTTGGTAAGACCCTTTGTAGAAACTGCTCAACTAGCAGGTAACGGTAACCAACATAGTTAACCGTGTACAGAATGATGAGAATCAACGTGAAAAGTTGCATTTTTCCGCTACCGCGTGATAGATTGCGGAATTCTTTCCTTGAAAGTATAATAGGAATAGATCAAACTGTGATCCTCAATGCCTATGGGGTGATTTAGTAAGCACCCGCTGGGTTGTACCCCAAAACTGTGATGCCATAGACACTCATAGTGCTATAGAGAGAGCAAGAAATCCACACAAGTGAGATGCCTAGCTCGTATTAACAGCCATGCTGTCTCAATTGTTTGTTGCCTCTAGAGTCCATGGTATAGATTAGTTGATGTGAGTTCAAGAGTATCAAAAACTCAACTTGAGCGTCGCACTAGAAACATGTAGTGCAAAAATGACACCCTAATCATCCGAAATGACAAGACTCTTGCTAGTCCATTAAAGTCGATGTATTCGATGTGTACTCCACTAGGCAGATCTGTTCGATCATAAGAACAATCACCCAAGGAATGCCAATAGTTGAGTCCTACCCAAAATCTGACAATGGCTCTTAGCCAGCCTGTGTGTGGCTCCTAGCTCTTACGGCAATTAGTGTTCAATCGATAAACCGATGAAGAATAATGTGAATGGCATCTTGGCCAATTTCTAGCTGAGAGTTAGAGCACCTTGGCTCATGCTGACTTCCAAACAAAACATGTATCAAAAGCTTCTTAGAAAGTTTTCATTATTCTTGAAAGAAATAAGAAAAAGAGAGAGAAGAAGAGCATGTTGGGCTGAGGAACTTTCCTTAAATTTCTAGAGTGTGTGCCCAAGGCATCTTATGCCTGATTTGCAGCTTATCCAATAAGCATACAACAATCTGTCTGTATGACGCTCTCATCGAGAGAGGCAACAGAAAACACAAGTCAAATCTTGACCATCTACCGTGTATGGGTTGTGACTGTATGAGGATGACTTAAATAAGGCACTTTGTTGGCGACTCAAGTCCAAGTTTTAGGTTCTTTTTAGTGGTGTTGTGCATTGACAACAACCAAAAATCATGTCAAAACAATCCATAACTTATCTTGTCCGTGACAAAGTGTCTGGGTTATAGCGGAAGCATATTGCATAAGGCGGTAGAATTGAATCTACCTAGCTAGCGTGCCGTGCATGCAGAAATTTAAGCCCTTGGCAAAAGTGATGGCCTCAAACGTGAGAGCCCAAAACCATAAGTGCCTTGCACATATGTACTAGTAGGGAGTGATGTCCCCTATTTTGCCAGTTTCCCAAACTTGTGTGCCACTGCCAGTGATTCCAAGTCATTAGGCAGTACCTTGGCACAAGGGAGAAGCCTTGCTTCATGTAAAATTGTCAAAGAACTTTGCTTTGCACAAAAGCATTAGTTTCCAATGTAAATGTATAAGATGGAAAAATAAACAATATTGAACATGGTCTAACCTGGTCATCCTGCTGCAACCAGTTGTCTGGAGATGTCGGAAGGAACACTCGCTCAAATGTAGAACAAAACCATCCTCCATTGCGCGAGAGAAAGTTGGCCTGAAATATCCTATAGGCATATGGAGAAATTCCCCAAAGGCGTGTGCTCATAGCATACCCCAAACGAAAAAAAAATCTCAATGCAAGAGTGGTAAATTGAAGCCTTGCTTCACATAAATATGTTTGTGTTGAGAGACAACGGATGTGGCAGCAGATATCATGACAAAAATAATTGACCGTGTCGAGCAATTGCAATTGAAATTAACCAATATAGTGTGGTAAGCATCCTCCATTAGCGTGGAGAAACCGTGACAAGGAGTCGGCCATGTCGAGCAGCTTGCTTCCTTCAACAAGTCCAGTAAGAGGCCATGCATGTCTCCTTGAGATACTAAAAAATTGGCCCTGGCCATTAATGTATGCAGCAAAATTTGAGTGCTTATGTGAACTGTCAGAAGCCGTGTCTGTGCTTGGAGTGGAGAAAGGGCATCACCTTTGATGCATGTTAGAGATATGCAACAGAGGTGATACATGCTCCATCTAGGTCAAATGCTTCATAAGCAATTGACAACCCTGCTGTTATTACATCAATTCATGGTCGACGATCAAAAGATGTATGCTAAGTGCCTCATGCCAGTCTCATACATTACCTTATGTAGAGATACGGCCAGAATTGTGTAACCAGTTATGCAGATGACAATAAACAAAAATCAATTGCGTACTTAATTAAGCACACCTGTTGACCAATCTTGTCGACCCAAAAACCGAATGATTTGGAAGCAGTACGAAAAACGAGAAATGATTTTCTAGAAACTGTTGCTTGGTGCAATAGATGATCTACTCCTGTTGGTCGGGCCTTGCCCGATGCGTCCTTTGTAATAGTTGACCAAAAGCCTCGATGCGATGCCCTTACTGTCAACACTTTGCTATTGGATGTATCATGAAGCATCCCCATATACCAAAGAACCTTCAACCTGTACAGAATTCCGTAAAAGATCCTTGAGTCTACGACCTTGTCGTGCATGATGCCCGTTCAAAGTTCTACAACTATAGGAAATTGGTGGCTTGTCGAATATGTGTCGAATATGAAGATTGTGATCGACCTTATGGCGCATGTACCCCTTGTTCATCTTGCATGATTGTGCAAGATGTTGGAATTAGGGTTGTAGAGAAACGCACATACCTTGGAGAAGACGAAGGAAGCTCAAGGCACACAATAGAGAGTGTATTACTTAGTGTGCAATGGAAAGATAGATAGCCCTAGAATGATGGGCGTATATACAATGCACGGGGGGAAAAATGCCCCGGCGGTCCTAGTGTGTTCACACATATCAGTACCACATGTATATGGTAACAAATCCCCCTGGAGTGATGCAAAGAACGAGAGCTGGCACATGAGTAAAGGGAAGTGCCATGCCCTGAGGACATGATCAATCCACAAAGGGGAGTAAGCCCAAATCTTTGCGGAAAGCTTCAAGCTTCTCACGAGACAATGCCTTTGTGAAAAGATCTGCAAGGTTGTCCTGTGTTGGCACATAAGCCAAGCTGATCTCTCCTGCTGAGAGCCTCTCCCTGACATAGTGGTAATGCACCTCAATGTGCTTTGTGCAAGCATGAAAAACTGGGTTCCTCGCGACTGCCAATGCGCTTTGACTGTCAGTGTAGATAGTGTTGGCAGTGTCGTGTCCAACACCCAAATCAGCCATAAGGCGTCTGAGCCATACACACTCAACCATAGCTGTGAAGACTGCCTTGTACTCAGCCTCACAACTCGAAGTGGCCACAGTAGGTTGCTTCTTGCTCAACCATGATATACATGAACTGCCAAGCATGAAACAAAACCACTTGTGGACACTCACGTGTCAAAACAACCAGCCCAATCTAAGTCCGAAAAAGCATGTAAGTCTGGCGGCAATGATCCCCCCTTGGGATAAAACAAGCCAAGATGTAAAGTGCCACTAAGGTAGCGGAAAATCCTCTTGATAGCATGCCAATGCTTAGACCCTGGGCTATGCATAAATCTACTGACCTGTGAGACTGCAAACTGAATATCTGGCCTCGTGTTGCATACATAAATGAGGCAGCCAACAGCAGTTTGGTAAAGAGTGACATCAGCAGGATCGCCAACATCATGTAGACTCAATTTCAAACCTGTTTCCATGGGAGTGGCAATAGGTTTGTAATCCTCAAGTCCAAACTTACATAGCAATGTCTCTATGTAACTTTTATGACACAAGGCAATACCACCATCACACTGCTTAAACTATATACCCAAGTAATGATGCAACAGCCCCAAATCTTTTATCTTGAAAGTAGCATTCGAATCAGCCTTAAATTCAGCAATATGTCTCTCATTTGGTCCAGTGATCAGCAAATCATTGACATAAAGAACCACAATGAGAAGTACATCATCCTCACGCTTTACATACAATGTGCTTTCTGTTGGATTGTTACGAAAGCCTCGTTTAACCAAATGAGTGTCAGCTTCCTCATACCAAGCACGAGGAGATTGCTTCAACCCATACAAATCCTTCTTACATTTGCACACTTTGTCCTCTTGTCCTTTTATGACAAAACCACGAGGCTGCGTTACAGAAACTTCCTCAAATATGTCACCATTCAAGAAAGCAGTAACAATGTCTGATTGATGTACATCCCAACCAAAATGAGCTGCCAATGCACATAGAAAATGCATAGTAGTCATACGACAATTGGGAGCAAAGGTCTCTTCATAATCTATGCCTTTTTGCTGTGCATAACCCTTTGCAACAAGTCGAGCCTTATGGCGATCGATCTCATCATCCGGCTTGCGTTTCAAATTGTAAACCCACTTCGTACCAATGGCCTTCTTGCCAGGAGGCAAATCACATAAAGTCCATGTGTCATTTTCTATAAGTGCATCATATTCTGATTGCATGGCAGCCATCCAATTTTCTGAATTCTGTGCTTCATCAAAAAATCATGTAAGCTAGACACAGCCAAAGCATAACAATCTGATGCATAAGATGCATGGCGAGAGCCTGAACGAGTACGACTAGACAGAGGTGCATCCAATTTACTGTCACGCAAAGTGTGCACCAACCATTTTGGCATACCTCTAGCCTGCTCATTTTCATCCCTTTCCTCATCAAGTACATCATGTACATCGACATTAGTAATAGGCTGCTCTGTAACATTTTCAAAAACCCCCATAGGTTGTACATTTGCCTCATTGGAACTTACATTTGTATTTCCACCACTGAAAAGAGGCAACAAAGTGTCACAAATGTCCTGTGAGCTTACATTATTGTCTCTAGTACATGACAACAGGGGCTGAACAGAATCTTCCACAAACACTACATCCCGCGAGACCAGAATACGTTTTGTTTGCGGATGATACAACCTGTAACCTTTGCTTTCAGCACTATAACCAACAAAAATACATTTGACAACCTTATCATCCAATTTTCTGCGCTGCACTTGTGGCACCAAAGCATATGCGAAACAGCCAAAAACACACATATGCTCAATAGAAGGCTTTCTATCATGCCATGCTTCATATGGAGTAATAGACTGCAAAGCTTTCGTAGGACACCTGTTAAGTACATAAGTGGCACACATGATGCCCTCAAGCCAAAGAGAATGCGGCAAAGCTTGACTTTGACCATACATCGTGCCATTTCCGACAGTGACCTGTTTTTCCTCTCAGCAACACCATTTTGCTGAGGTGTATAAGGCACTGTACATTGGTGTTTTATCTCACGACTAGCCAGAAATGCATTAAATTCATGAGACATATACTCCCCCCCTCGATCGGAACGGAGGGTGCCCATAGTACATTTCGAGACATTTTCAGCCATAGCCAGAAATTTTTTGAAGCACATAAAAACTTCGGACTTCGCTTTAAGCAGAAATACCCATGCATGCCTGAAGTAATCATCAATGAAAGTCACAAAGTACAGGTAATTGCCCAAGGACGGAGTTTGCATGGGCCCACAAACATCACTATGCACAAGCTGCAACCTGCATGTGGCCCGAACTGAACCATCCTTTGGAAACTTAGAACTTTGCATCTTACCCAAAATACAACCTTCACAAACATGTTTGACAGGTGCTTCAAGAGGCGGCAAAGAAGCAACCATATCAGATTTCTGCAAACGCAGCGAACCGGCAAAATTCAGATGACCAAAACGTGCATGCCAAAGTTTTGCATCTCAAATAGCCCTTGAATCTGCAACAGCATTTGCAATTTTGTCCACACTTGTCATACAAAGTGAGCTTATACAGCCCACGACACAAAAGGCCAGATGCAACAATTTCATCACCAAAACTGAGATCATGAACTGCACATCTGTCATCCACAAATTTGACTACAAGTCCAAGTCTAGCAAGTGCAGATACAGACAAGAGATTCTTCTTGATCCCAGGTACATAAAGTGCATCAACAAGTGTGAAAGAATTTCCATTAGCAGCAGTAAGCACAATCTTTCCAACTCCCTGAACTGGATAAGAGGCATTGTTGGCACAAGTGAATGAAATTCCCATGAGGGACAGACTCGAGAGAGGTAAACAATTCACGATGTGAGGTAATGTGCTTTGTAGCACCACTGCCGAAATACCACACATGTGAATCTACAGCAACTGACAAGCATGCATCATGGACAACAGGATTGTAAGTGCACTCTGCGCTAAAAGCCCATTCTGCATCAACATCAACATTACAGTCTCCTTTCACAGAAGACTCAACAATGGGTGCATTTGAAGTGGAACCAGCATTTGCAATGGAACCACCCTCTTTCTTCTTAGCCTCTTTGGCCTTCAACTTAGGACACGACTCGATCAAGTGATCATTAGCTTTACAATAATGGCAACGCATCTTCTTTTTGCCCTTATCACCAGAATTTCTAGACGAAGTGCTACCAGCAGAAGTATTAGGAACAGAAGTTTTGCCACTCGCAACAGAACCATAAGAAGTGGATGCATTGCTGTTACCACCCTTTCTTTGAGAAGCAATAAAATCCTGTTCAAATGCACCTTGTCTAGTCCTTTTTTTTTGGAAAGTGACTCTTGCAACAGCAATGTGCATAATGCATCAAACTTGACAACTTCTAGATTTCCTTGGGTCATAAGTCTCCAAGTACTAGCAAAAGTCTGGTAAGAATCTGGTAAGGCATCAAGAACAGTCTGCACAAGGGAACTGTCTGAAATGACTTCACCTGTAGAAACAAGTTGCTCATTGATATCCTTGACACTAGCAAGGAAAGTGTCCATATCATCTTCCTCATGCATAATCTTTGACTCCAGCTCTTTACGCATCAAAGCAATTTTAGCCTCATTGCGGCTTGCATAAAGACCTGCTAGAATATCCCAAGCCTGTTTTGCAGATTTTGCTGAACGGATGTGAGGAACAATGGTGCGCTTCACAGACAATGCAATCAATGCATGAGCCTGTGCATCCTTTACATCCCAACGAGCTTGTTCTGTCGTAGGCAAAACAACTCTAACAGCAGCAATCCTTGCAGCAAGACCTGCAACATCCTCAACATCGCCTACATCCTCAGAACCAGGACGTACATCAATGCCCTGCACAATGTTCCAGACGACCTTTGACACAAGAACATGTTGCATCATATAAGCCCACATAGGGTAGTTGTCCCCATTCAACCTGTCCTCAATAGCAAACATCTTGAACACATCTGTGTTGTTGTTGTCAGCCATGGTAAATGTTGCACCTGATGTGAAAACTGCCCGAAAATAGGAGAACTTGGAGACTACCGTAGAAGACTATAAGGCACCTGTTATGCAAAAAACGGCACTAACAAAAATCTTGCACAAAATGACGAAATAGCTTGTGTAGTACTGCTTGTAGTGGAAACGGAGGCCGAAATGAGCCCAAATCAAAAATCTGAGCAGACCAAGCTCTACGAGCGGTCCCAAAATATTTGTCGACCTGCGAAAGCTCGCCAAAGCTCACTGAAATCAGAGAAAGTGAGCAGGCATGTGCTGGAGCAGCTGGCGACTAAGCCCGGGAGGACGTGACCTGCTCTGATACCAATTGTTGGAATTAGGGTTGCAGAGAAACGCACACAGCTTGGAGAAGACGAAGGAAGCTCAAGGCACACAATAGAGAGTGTATACTTAGTGTGCAATGGAAAGATAGATAGCCCTAGAGTGATGGGCGTATATACAATGCACGGGGAGAAAAAACCTCCTAAAGAGGGAAAAAATGCCCCTGCGGTCCTAGTGTGTTCACACACATCACTACCACATGTATATGGTAACACAAGACCGAAGCTCGACATATTCAGAATTTTTTAATTTTGCCGATGTTGCAAAAATTCTGCAAGAGCGTGCCTTGATGGTCTTGACGAAGCACGGAAGAAGAGGATGGGGGGCCGATCTTGGGCACCCCTCCTTGTTTATGGGTCTGCCACCGTGTCAAGTAACTTGCTGTCTTCAAACAAATTTCGTGGGAGCGGACTTGTGTCCAATTTTTTTTAAAAAAAAACCCTAAAGTCACTTGTGACTGTATGAATCCATGGCGGCTGCATGCGCCATGCAGAGGCAGAGAGGAGGGATCCTCACTTGCAGTGGAGTGGTTAATACTGTCCGGCCCTGTGTGACGAGTTTGCATCCTTGGCCCAAGGCAAACATGCAGAACCGAGCTGCACTCCAATCGGTGAAGGAGGCTTGCACAAATTTCCTCTTACCAAGCCCTGCTGCACACGATGTTTCGGCCTCCTCCTCCCGGCTTATGGAGAAGCCATGCTTCCCACGGCCCCCTTCTTTGGTCGACCTTCATCCTCGTTGGCTTGCGTCTTCAAGGGGCCATGCCCACGGCCTGTGTCTTCACACGGCCTCCACGAGCTCCAAGCCCGCCAAGAGAGAGAGAGAGAGAGAGAGAGAGAGAGAGAGAGAGAGAGAGAGAGAGAGAGAGAGAGAGAGAGAGAGAGAGAGAGAGAGAGAGAGAGAGTTGGGAAGAGAAAGAGAGAGAGACCATGCATGCTTCATGCAACCTTCCCCCCTCCTCCATGGCTCCTTCTCCCCTAGCTCTGATACCAGTGAAAGGCATAGGGAACTGGAACATGCTCATCACCACCCAGCCATGTGCTATATAGGCCCTTGGCCTTCTAAATATAGGGACCCCCTTGACTGCATGTCCGTCCTTGTCAGACCTGGGGAACTGAGACATAGGATCCTCCTCCCTACTGCCCTTTATATAGGCCTAGCTCCTAGCTCTGGCCCTAAGCGGATCCCCAGTCCACACTGGTCCAGTCCAGGCCCTTAGCTTAGGTCCCTGACCCCCTAGGTTGGGCCTTGCCCCGTAGGACCCTTGTCCTGACATTACTCCCCCTTAAGGAAGAGTTTTTGTCCTCGAAAACACAAGTAGTAATATCTTCTTAAGAATACTTAAGAAGAATACTGATGTTTTCTTTATTGACGTCCCATATGTGAGCCAATTGTCTGTATGACCGATAATTGGTGCAGTGAGGAGGTTCAATGAAACCAAGAGCAACATCTTGATTTTCAACATCGTTGTCCTGTTGCAACCACTTGGGTCTAAATGGTAACTCCATTTATAACTCACTTGAGTACTGTAAAGGAGTAACCACAACTAAGAGTTGTCCAAAAGCATAACCAGTTTTCAGATCTTCTGAAGGTACTGGAATAATGCAAGGAAACCTTGGCGTAACTTTCCATGCAGTTGTGAGCGAGATTTCCTACTCGCGTGAGTATCTTGAAAAGTTCATAGATAGGGAGTGTCCTCTTGTTAGAATCCTGAATAGTTTGGAACACAAAGAACTACATGTTCATCCCTAATGAAGGTTACTTGCCAACATACTTTGTCAGCACACCTGGTAAGTCCTTGACGTATGAAACTATTGAAACAATCTCCAACCCCACCACAACAGGTGTTCAAAGTTGAAAACCGTACTTAAGCAAATTCTAGAATAGGGAGAAAATCATATATTCAGAAATGCGTTGTGCTAACGTATGCTCTTAGCAGATCCTTTAGCAAAATAAATATTTGTAAGTTGCATCCAACACGAGATGAATAGCAGGAGTAAGAGTGAGGTGTTGTTCCCCAAACACTTACAGACAGTCTTCCCTGACTGTCGATAAACTAGGACTCAATCATTGAGTATCCAGCCATATATTTTATATGGAGTGAAGACAACCAACTAGGTTGAAAGCGGGTGGACTGGAGTAAGCTCATGGAGTTTAGACCATCCAACCATAGACACCCATCCGGAGCCAGTGCCTTGTATGGCAGGGTGTAAACTCATAATAAATCTGCAGGAGAGATTGCACATGTAGTGCAAGAAGGTGCAGAGAGAATAAAGTTCATGAATTGGCATGCCGCTCCAAATAAATCAGTGTTAAACACTAGGGCCCATAACACCTAGTGTGCATGCATTTAACACAAATTTATCCAAACCGCAATTCCATGACGAGACTTTCCACGGTACGTAAGTGAAAGCCTTTCAACAAGAGTTGGACCATAACACAATGTGAAAGGTCAGTCACACCTAGGTACCAACCATGAGACATTCTCAGCATATATGTAGAAACGACCCTCCGTTAAGGTGGTTTCACAGTACTTGTCATCGCACAAATCTGTACTGAGTACCCGACAATTTTTGGCCACTGAAATTGTTCCTGATACGGTGTGCTCCAAATGGTCTAATAAACGGATGCGACCAGCACGTAGGGACTTTGTCGCGACACATCATTAAGAATTAGGCGGCAGTGTCAGTCCCAGAGACTCATATTCACCCCATGTGGAATATGTCTCAAATAAGAATGGCCGAAAAAGCGACCTCAAGTACAAGATGTACTTGTGTGTGGAGGAAACTATGAACACTCCGCGACGCGAGTGAGAGGGACCCTCATTATCTTGCTCCACATTGGCTAAACCGAACTTCTTGAGTTCCTAGACCATGTTGTATCCCATGTGACAACATGTGCCAAATTGAACCCTACAAGTAGGTTTGTAACAGCATAAGATAGAAAGATAGATTGGACACTTGGCCCAAAATACTTTGTGCCGACATGCCCTTGGCATGGCTCTGTAACATTCAAGCGTACTTAGACTTCTTGAAAAACCAAGCAAAGCATAATAAAAATGGAATAACACCAAATCAATAGATGCGTACCTGGAGATTTGAACGTAATGTACACTTACCTGTATTCAAATGGAGAGTAGCACGTCCCCTACCTGAAAAAACAAACAACATTGCACTAGGAACCCTGGGTGGATGATGCTGAAAACCCCAACCGAGTGAGTGACGAATAACTATGTGTATAATGCAGCTCAATTTTTTACATCAGTTTGGACGCAGAGAGTACATCAGAATAGGAACTATCCAAGCGTCCATATGGATTGCTTCAAAAATTTATGATAAACATTGTAATGATGCATACACAAATGTCATTGACATATATTCTCTCGATTTATATGCGAGATGATGATATATTTTTGGAATGGAGCTAGGAGAGTATTTTTCAAAGTTGAAGTGTTTTGTCACCCTGAACACAATACTCTTAAAGCCATACAATAGAAAGTGGATACATGGATGAAAATGAGGGAGCGTAAGGCTAGAAGAAATACTTCTGACATTCGGCTATTTTCTAAAGCGTATCTAAAGATAGATCTTAGCCCTCTTGAATGACCAATGTTTGTTGTAAATGGTTTTTCATCTGGGTTAATTGTCCATAGTTGTATTTGGTTACTCTCTGTGAATTTAGTTTATTTAAATTCAAATTTTCCCCTAAAATGAAATTTAAAATCTAGAGGGCAAAACTATATCAAGTAACATATCTAGAAAAAGAGCTCGGCGTGTAGATTATAGATCTATAACCTCCGCTCAAATCGAAGATCGTATGTAGGAGTTATGGAAGGCCAAAAATCATAAAGTTGTCTCCCCCCCCCCCCCCCTTTTTTGGGGGGGAAAAGTGCATCCTTTGACTATTCTTACACCTCTCTTACTGTAAGACCTCCACCTTTCTAGCTGTCGAGAATGAACTCAAAGCTTTAGGAGAAAGCATTGGTCATACAATCGGGTAAAATACTATCTCAAAAGCAATAAAAAATGGTACTTTTCAAATCTTAAGCATAGCAAACCCTAGGCTAGAAATTTTCAGAATTAAATTCGAACAAAAACTGACCCCGCTAGTCCTTCCAAAAGATTCAATGTAAATTAAATTATTAAGAAAAATTGAATGGTTGCAGTAATCATTCAAGCATAGACTTTGTTAAAGGCCTCCCAGATATTTACCAATTAAGAAAAAATAGGTCAAAATATAGTAGATTTGATTTTTAAAGCTGGCAGGTGATGGGAGGGGCCATCACTGACCTGTCAGGGACAGGAAAAGCAGCAGGGGCGCTAGGGGAGTTGTAGGGATGCCTTGGGATGCAAGCTACTGCCATCTCCAGCCTATGAGTGCCCAGAAACCTATAAATAAGACCCCTTGCTTCACAATTTCACTTAGACTCGGAGTCCTGGTGGCAGAATTCTCTTGCAAATAAGAGAATACCTCACAGAGATTACTTAGAGAGCAAAAACTCTTTGTAATTAATCGAGGCAATTAGTTTAATTTTAGTTCATTAAGAAAATAGCTTAAGTTTTTACTAATTTTTCTAATTAAACTATTTATTAAAGAGATTAAGCGTTGCCTATTATTAATTACTCTCTAAATTATCATTAGGCTACTGATCACTAATTTCTTAAGCTTGATCAGTAATCTAATTAGTTAATTATTGTATATTAAGCTAAAGATGATTAATTTTAGGTTGATTTATAAAGAAAAATAGTTTTTAAGCTTAAATAATTATAGTATAATTTTGAGAGCTTGTTTATACTGTGTAGAAGATAGGGAAATTAGATCTTGATTTTTTGAGTAATTTTCCTAATTAATTAGGTAGAAATTAATTGTTTTTAAGCATTAATTAAAGGGGGAAATTAGCTAAATCACTTAGATAATTATACGGTAATTATCAAAGCTAGAAATCACTATTAAGAAGCTGAAATAATTAGGCTATGTACAAAAAATTAGTTTATTTAATTAATTAGGTTAAAATTGTTTGTTTTTAAGCATAAATTGAAGGGGAAAATTAGCTAAATCACTTAGGTAATTATACAGTAACTATTAGAGCTAGAAATCATTGTTAGAAAGTTGAGATAATTAGACCATGCACAAAAAATTAGTTTATCTGGTGGAATTTTCTTCATTGATGCAAAAGAGTTAGAAGGTTTAGCACTAAATATGAAGAGACTCAAATGGGCTAAAAATCTTCAATTAATTGAAGTATACTTTTTCATTGGTAATGAGGATCCAGAGGAAACCTTTGTAGTGGATGGTGCCCCAGTATCAAAGAATCAGTGGAGGTTTGATCAGGTGTCTAAAGTAATCCACCTAGGTAGAATTAGACCCATAGGTGTAGGCCCTAGTTTTAGTGGACCAAAAGATGTTGTATATTTTGATCCTATATCTGATCCACCCAAAGTCCACAAGATTCTAGTATAGGATTGTCGTCGCCTTTGTAGATAGTAGGATCTTCATGGATTGTATTAACTATTGTACATACTATGATTCTCATGGGTATGCTATAAGCAGTTTTGTTTATGGTTTGGCAATTATCTTCATCCTGTATGCAAAAGTTTTGAGTATGAGATAAGTTAAAAGCATAAGTAAGAGAGATTTCATCTGGTACTAAATTCCACTAATTCAATCTCAGAATAATACTCGCGTAAATAGCCTTTACACTATTACTCAAGAGAAGAAACTACTACTAAAGCAAGTCCAACTCCCTACCTTGAAGGGAGAGGGACCCAATTTAGAGCGAGATGTTGAAGCGTGGTTAGATGCTATGGACGACTATTTTAAAGCTGCAGGAACTGCTCAGGAAAACCAAACAATGTTGGGTATGTTCCATCTCAGTGGAGATGCCAAACTTTGGTGGAAGCAGCACTGGAAAGATAATCCCACGAGTAGTTCGTCTTGGGAGAAAATGACGCAGGCAATCAAAGAATGCTATCTCCCTCCTGCACATCAGGCTATCAAGATGAATGAATCTTTGCTCTACGCCAACTAGGACTTTCACTACAGGAGTACTACACCAAGTTTGTGTCTTTACAACGCTATGCTCCACAGATGACCATGGAGCAATAAATTGCCCGTTTCTGTCAAGGCCTCAACAAACCCCTAAGTTCATGTCTCAAAGCTATGAGGCCTACATCAATTCAAGACGCCCTTCTCAGGGCCAAGCCTCTTATAGCTAAAGGAACTAATTCTACGAGGAACTATAATGGATTGAATAACTTTAGGGGAAGAGGCAGGGGAGCTTTCAACCAAGGATGTCAACAACGTTGGTGCAGCCAAAGTGTGTTGACTCTAGAAGGTGGAATGGGTAGATAAATGCAAGCTAGCAGAAGCATGGCAAAGGGCTGAAGCAGCTAGTAAAATCATGGGATGGCAGATAGCAACGGAATTGTATGCCTGATGCGGCTTATAGGCCAAGGAAGGCTCCATGAGGGGCTAATTTGGGTAGCAGATGAAGGAAATGCAAAGTGCATCTTTTGGGTCCAGGAATGTAGAGCTTGAAGTGCCGAAGGAGCAGGTCCAGACGACTCATCAAACTGAGCTACGGAGCCCAAGTTATTCAAGGTTGAAGTTTCAATGGATTGCAGATTCTTGCCAGACAGGACAGCTGGGGACGAGTGGTCCAAGTGGAAGTCGAGGTACAGGTGTGTAGAGCTCAATTCATGGAGCCTACCCGTCTTTTCAGATTGCGAATCGGAGCTCTGATTAGCAAGATACAGTCAGTTGAATATTTTCGGGGATCGGGTTTGAGCCCACTTGGCTGCATTGAAGGGCGTGCCATCTGGCATCTTTTGGGCCTCACCAAAGTTCTCGGCGATAGTGTACATCATGTAGAGCACGACGTCACGGCACGTGATTCCGAGCTTCGAGCACCGAGTTATGGCTTGGGAAAACTTTGGATGGTTGAAGATGAAGTGTTTGCAGATGTTTTTTTCAAATTTTGGTTGCCTCGGATTACGGGCCTGGAAATGTCGAGAAACAATGAGGATTATGTTGAAGCAAGCCGGAAATGCAAGCTTTCATCCGGGCTTTGCAGCTTGGCAATGTGACATTGGAGCAGTGGAAGAGAGCCAGGTAAAGGAAGGCCAAAAAGAGTTTTAAAAAAAAAAAGATAATATGGGTTTTTTTTGGAGCCTTTGAGGCCCTTGTGCTGGTGCTGCCACGTGGCAGGCATTAGCCCACATGTGCAGAGTCGGGCAGGAGGGTTGTGGTATATATATAGGAGCGTGAGCCCTCTATTGACACAAGAAGGGAGAGAGGGGGGAGCTCCCTCCTCGTTGGCTATGCGGCGCGTGTGGTGGCCCTGCTGGGTGCTACGCGTCGCGCATTGTGGTGGTTTTGGCCCGTGGCAGCGGTGCAGAGGCACTCGCGCCCGCGTGGAGGTGATGATGACATGGCATCGCCCTAGCTAATTAATTAGGGTAAAATTGTTTGTTTCTAAGAATAAATTAAGGGGGAAATTAGCTAAATCACTTAGATAAATATACAATAATTATCAAAGCTAAAAATCATTGTTAAAAAGTTGAGATAATTAGGCCATGCATTAAAAAATAGTTTTTCTAATTAATTAAGCTAAAATTATCTGTCTTTAAGTATAAATTGAAGAGGGAAATTAGCTAAATTACTTAGATAATTATATAGTAATTATCAAAGCTAGAAAACATTGTTACAAAGCTAGAATAACTAGGCCTTGGACAGAAAATTAGTTTATCTAATTAATTAGGTTAAAATTATCTACTTTTAAGAATAAATTGAAGGGAAAAATTAGCTAATTAATTTATATAATTACATAGTAATTACCAGAGATGGAAAATGGTATAAGGAAGTTGGAATAATTATCTTAAACATGGATAAACTAGCAAATTAATTTAAATAATTACATTGTAATTACCAGAGTTGAAAAATAACATCAAAAAGTTGGGAAAAATATCTTAAGAACAAAGAATTAGTTTAGATAATTATCTTAGCGAATATATCTGATTTTGACTATAAATTAAGAAGGCAAGTTTGCTAATTAGTATAATTACCAGAGATGGAAAACAACATTAGAATATTGGGATAATTGTCTTAAGAAGAGATAGTTAGTTTAGCTAATTATCTTAGCGAATATTGTCTGATTTTGACTATAAATTAAGAAGGGAAATTAGCAATCTACCACGGGGTAGTCGAAAACTTCAACTTTTCAAGTTGATTCCAATCATTTTGTGCACGGTCAACTATGTTGGTTATTGTTACCTGCTAGTTGAGCAATTTCTATAAAGAGTCCTACCAAGGGGCTTGACTACGTAGATTCTAACTAAAGGGTTTGGATTGTGAAGGCAGCACCCAGGGTTCCTAGTGCAATGCTGCTTGTTTTTTCACAAGTGCGAGACATGCTCTTGTGCATTTGAACACGGGTAAGTGACCGTTATGGTCAAAAGTTTCTAGGAAAATTACAGTAAGTGTAAACCAATGATATAAAGTTGAGGAAATGAAATCCTTAAGAGAAAGTACATAGAATAAATATTAAGCTCAAAATAAGAAGATTCCAAGCTTAAAATTTGATGGAAAAATTATATAGAAAATTACAAGAAACTTAAGAGAGTTCAGAAAACCCTTAGGGAAGCTTTTAAAAAAGGTATCATATCTAAATAGTCAAATAAAAAATTATTAGGTCAAGAATTTATCAATTAAGAGTACAAATTTAACCTTAATTGGGTTACGATTAAATACAAAGGTTAAGTCTAGCTTTTGGATAATTTACCTAATGAGTAGACATACTTTTTTATAAGGATAAGAAGTTATGGCACCCAAAAGGACCCGAGCAAATCCTACATCTGATGATGAGGATGGAGCTCCAAAACGAACTACAGCGTCGCACGACAATGAAGCCGAGCTTAGTAGTAGGCCCACTGACGAGAGCATTCAGGCCCCGACGCTACAAAAAATGGCCGATCAGTCCCAGGTGGGTCTTTGTTATAATTAAGTTTAAATAATTCAAGCTTTTCTTAAGTATTAACATTGCATACAAAAAAGAGAAGTAAGGAATTAGGAAAGGTGAGATTGGTTTAAAAATGGAAGGCATCTTCCAATAAACAAGGGTATACTTGTTTGTAAATTAGGAAAGAAATGTTTGGATTAGCTTGAATTGAACAAGAAAGATAATCCTTAAGACAACTGGTTTCAAGACATCTCCAACTCCTTGGTATATTTTGATGAATAATGATGGATTTCCAACCACGGATAAGTCGGTTACCCCCATGAATGATGAGTTTCTACTCCGTGTCATGTATTCATGTTTCTACATGAGTTAGGATACCATTTTTATCCTAGGGGAGCTGCCCGGTTGTATGGGCAACTGATTTTGTATGGGCACCCCGAACCTTGGGTGGGGTTTATTCACCTCGGATTGTGAACAACGAATGGGTGGTTCGTTTTTCACCCTTAGGTGGTCTTTAGACAAAAAGAGTAACGGTCATGGTTATTATGGTCAATGCTTTTTATTGACAGTATCCTATCTTAAGTTTAAAGATGTTTGTTTGCTGAAAGAATGCTTTTCAATGTTGTCTTTAATATTTGATTGAAGGAATCACTGTGATGGAAAGTCAAAAGAAACCATTATTTTAAATGTTAAAACAATGTGATAGTAATTAGAAAACAAAAGAATCATGTGTGAGTGCAGGGTGGTAGGTGGGGATTAACTAAGGTTGTCAATCATGGATGGGTGGACCTGATTAGTCAGGTAACTATCCATCTACGCGCACTAAAAACGTTTAGAAAACTTCTTCACTTGGAAAAGGAGTCCACTAGCGGCTGTGCCCTCACATATGTTAGGGGGAAAAAAGCGTTGGTTGAGGATACCTTAGCCCAACTTGTGTAAGTTATAGGGCCGAAATAGTTTTGGACTTTTAATACGTTGTCCCGTTTTCGTTGCAAGACATGACTAGGTCTTCTTCTAGGGCTATAGACCCCATCCCAATTTTGGTATTGGTTGATTGGGGATTTCACACTTACACACCCACCATTCTTGCACACATGGCATGTTAATCACCTCCATGATCTCATGGCAAATAAAGAGGCCCTCCTAGACCTCATCCTCTTCCTAATGAATAGTTGAAGAGTACATGTTTGAGAGAACAATGTTTGATAAGAAGAATCCTTAAAGATTAGATGTTTGAGAAAATAATGTTTGAAAAAATATTTAATTCTCAGACACTATGACTGAGGAAGACCAAGCACGAGATGCACAACCTACCCCAACAGATCGTCACCAAGAAGCTATTAGTGCATTTCAATGCATGAAGTCGCTTGCACATGGCATGTCAGCACAACAAGCGATGCACACAGACTGTCATCTATCCAAATGGACAAACCCAAACCATGCACAATGGAAAAATATCAACAATGAAGAAACTAAGGAAATGGTAAAGACAATATGGCCATGTGAAGACTCTAAAATTAAGAAAGGCAGGTGGAAAGTGTCCAAGTGTTAGTATCAAGAGATTAGAGAAAAATGCCCCAAAAATCTACTTGGAAGTGTTTGGACATCCCTTATAGAGTATAAAGTGTGCTCTTTACTTTGTTATATGTACAATTTTTCAGACAAGGTCCAATAGACTTCTCTTCAAAGGAGACTACCGTGGCCACACGTGATAGAGAAGAGAGTTGTGTGACATTTATGTGAGAGGAGTTGGTGTTAACTATCGAAGGCACAAAGATAAAGTTGGAAAAGAAGAAATACAATTTGATGACACGATTAGTAAAGAAGGATGTAGGTATCACACAGCTTCTTCAAGTATCCCAAACACCTCTAGCGTCATAAGCAAGAATGGAACAAAGTCTTAATCATCTAGGCCAAGACATTGTGATGAGTTTTTATGGAATGGTGTGGACACCTCTAAGAATTTGAGAAGTTATTCTTTGTGCTTTTGGACCTCTTGGATGTACATAAAGCATGCTTGTACAAGGTGACAAAGGTGGTGAGTGCCAATTGTCTCTACGCATGTAGGCCAGTTGCACGAGATAGTTTTGTCGTTTTTGTACATAGAAGTTTTGAAACTTAGAAGAGTCACTTAGTAATAAAAACATGATAAAACCTGAATTTTTATCAATATTTGGTCATGGATACTCATATGTATATTTGTGGGAAGCAGGGGAAGGAAATAGAGTGGTGCAAAAGCTTGTCCACGAAGAGTGGATGCTTGTGGAGGAAGTCACATGGGCTATTGTGGGTTTGCAAGGGTGATTTGGGCTTGTTTGTAACATTTAATGGTCTAGATACCTTGTAAATAGCGGAAAATAACTTAACATAGTGAGCATTTCATTAAGAGCAAGCGCCTAATGAGCATAGAAGAGTGCTTGGTTGGAGATAGCAACATTAGCATAACACCTAATTAGTTTGGCATAACAATACTTGAAAGAGGGAGAGAAATAGAACATTTGACAACTATTGAGGACCGGATTTACATGGACCGGTCTCCCCTCCATTAGGCCCTTTAATTATAACTTCTCCCATTAAGAGAGACTTTGTACAATACAATTCTTTGTGTTCCTTGGTAAAAACTCATTGGTGCAATGAAGATGGAATCTTCATGCACCTAACTTACACGTGATAACACATAACATCAACTCTCTCCGGTCTCAGACCCAAGACCTCACACACCTTGAAAGATGGTGAAAGTTAGCAGGGTATGAGACTAGATGTAGAGCAAGAAGAAGTATTTTTACGAGAAAGAAGTGTTTTCTCATTTAATTACTCTTGTAGCTTAGCTTAGCTTAGTAATTAGATAATAGAGGAGAGAAGCATGGCATTGAAGCTTGGCTCTTGGTTGGATTTGCATTCCATATCCAAGAGTTGTTGGTGTAGGCCTCCATTCTCAAAACTTGGAGAAGAAGAAGAGATTTCCATTAAAGCATGGAGAAGGAGATGACTTTGTTGCTCTACACATGAATTGTGTGAGTGTGTGTGGAGTAATGCCTTCACAAATCAGCCCCCTCTCTCATCTTGGTCGACCCCTATTGCAATTTACTCATCATGGCTTCCTATTGGCCCTTGAAAAGCTTAGCCAATAGCATTTGAGCAAGCTTTTTACTCTTGCTGGCTTCCTATTGGCCTATGAAAAGTTTAGCCAATAGCATTTGAGAGGCCCAGTCAAGAGCCTTGTGACAAGTGTCCATCATTTTCCCCTTTTATAAAAGCCCAGATAATTAATTTAATTATATGAATTCCTATTGGACCTTCTAGTCTTCTAACCAATAGGAATTAAGCAAATTTATGGGCTACTTAATTCTCATTGGACCTTTTGATTGTCCAATAGTATTTTAAGGAGACTAATTCTTATTGGTTGCTTTTTTAAACATTTATAAAATAAGAAATTTAGTTTACTCTAGCTAAGCCCTCATTGGTCCACCTCTATGTTCATCTAATAGGATTCAGGCAAGAATTGGGGGTTTCCTACATGCCTGACATGTGTCCTATTTTCTTTGTGGAAAGTGTAGTGTGTGTGTGTGTGAGAGAGAGAGAGATTCCTAGTCTTCTGTCATCTTCCCAGCTCGCCCCCTCCTTTGTCCTTTTGCTGGTTGTCATTTTGTTGACTACTTGACTTAGCACTTTTAGTCACTAAGCCAAGTTCCCATGGTCTATGACCTTTAGAGTTAAAAAGTTGAAACTTTGTCCTATGGAATTCTTAATGGAGTTAAACCTAGAGGTCTCTTAAACTCCATTAACGTACTTTTCTCTTTAGCAGACCCTCCCCATCTGAATCCCCAATTCCCGTCTTTTGGATCCCCTGTTGAGACCGGGCCGGCAGCCTTTCCAATATCCAACCTTTGCTCCCCCTTGGTATTTTCCTATATTAAATGATGAGTTTAATATGAGAAAATCATTTAGGAAAAGTGGGTATTAGGTTTTTATGACATTACCTTTCTCTTGATATTATAGTCATCCTGGACTATGAGGTAGAGAAGATAAAGCCTAATCATTAGTCTGTTTGCTAGCGGGTAGAGGATCCCTATTTTACCTTACGACATCGTTCCAAAATGGATGACTAATCCATTTGGTGCTTGAGAGACTTAGCTCCCTCAAGCATGTCTGCTCATTAGTCCGTATCAATCTTCCATAGTAGAGGGACAAGCTCTACTTGGTGTTTGGGAGCCGTCGTCGCCACAAACATGATCCTAATCATGCAGACTTCTTAACATTTGTGCACAATAAAGAAAAAGAGAGACTTATAGACAAAAACATTGATCATTTAAAACATATTTACATTTGCTTACTCTAGGGAATCATTGTAAGCATTGACAAGGTTTAGGTTATCCTTTAATTGTATGCCTTGCATCCATCTAGCATCTTCAAAAGGATAATTCTTAAACTTAATAAGATACCGTCGGATAATCTTACCGCCTCTCAATACCTTTTCTTCATGGGCTGCCATGAGCTTGTCCCGAATCTGTTGTAGCTTAAATCCATCTCAAGTGATGCTCATCCTAGCTGTCTGCCTGTATCCCTGTTTGTCATCAATGGTTACACTTATGAGTTGAGCATTCTTAGATACTATACTAGATGTTGTCGTAAGGGCAGCCCTATCTTTGTGGTTTCTAAGTATGCTTTCCAAGTTATATCTAATTTGCGAAAATTTTGGCAGCATTTCGTTTGAAAAAACGTTCACGTTTCAAAAAAAAACCTTTTTATACAATGATATATGTCCTCATAAGAGGTTTGTCATATATCCCCATGGAAATAATTACTTCGTTCTTAGGTAATAATCTTAAAGAAAAGTAGCTAAGGAAAAAACAACTTCTTGTTTACAAAAACAATTGTACTCACTACTTTCTGTATCAATTCAAAGAATTTAGCATTCTTATATGACATCTATTCACCAAGGAAGTTGGCATATACCTTCATTCACACTTTTAAATGCTAGGTAGTAATAAAAAAAAACCCATGGTTACACACATGAGTTTAGTAGTCGTAGATCTTACACTAGCTATTGCCTTATGGGCATCCTTAGCTCTATGGTTCATAATTCAGCCTTATTCTTTATAAGTACATCTAGCTTGTGAAATATTTGGCAGCATTTTGTTTGTACAACCGTTATTTTTTCAAGGAAAACTTCTTATCTAATGACCTATGTCCTCACAGGAGGTTGTCCCATACTCATTCCGAATCTTTTACATATTGAATGTTAGACCTTAATCATCAAATAACCAATGATTACACACATGAGCGTATGCTTTTTAGATTTTCTACTACATGCTGCCATAGGGCAGTTCATATCTCTATGGTTTGTAAGTTAGCATTCCAATTTGTAACTTTTAGATTTTCTACTACATGCTGCCATAGGGCAATTCATATCTCTATGGTTTGTAAGTTAGCATTCCAATTTGTAACTATAACCAAAAATTTTGGCAGCATTTGTTTGTAACTCCTTTCTTTAAAAAAAAAAAAACCAGTTTTACATCATGACATCTGTCCTCACAAGGTTATCATATATCCTCTTTCAAACTTTTGATACATTCTTATGCAAGATAATACTTTAACAAACCGATAAGGAAAAAAGCAAAAGATGGTTTTTAACCACCACTCTTTAAATTACCCATTTGTATGCGAGGATTTTTGTATCAAATCACCTGGTTATTGCTTGCAGTAGCCATCAATAGTGTTCCTCCTTTCCACTTAATGTTCAAGACAATGTACCACTTGAAATTGCTACCTTCAACTGTCCAATCATTATGTATATAGATATTAGTCTTACATATGAATACTGGAGTTTGTGCAGATTTATCAAGTCCGCATATAAATAAAAATTGTAAAATATATTTTATTTCATCCATCAAATCTGCGTTCTTGTACCATGGAGTTTGGTTCTGCCTATAAAAGGGAAAGCTTTGGGAAAACATTTCATTAACTGAACCTTGGATATAATTGTAATGAGTTTTACTATCCTCACATCCTAAAAGGTTACATAATGTCTTCCACACATTCCTAAGTTCTTTTATTATTGACCTAGGGTTTACCGGTATTAATGGTATGTGGTTTAACCCTTTCTTAATAAACTCTTGGAAAGTTTTATGTCTAGCTATGCAAGGGTTAGTGGTGATAACATGTCTTCCAAAAGGTAAAAAGTTGGAAAACCTTTTATGAGTTAAACACCCACATGTTTGTGTTTCATCAATTTCTTGTTTCCCACTAGCCTCATGTATATATGTGTAGTGGCCCTGTAAAAATTCATGTACAAAGGTGTGATTTTGCCAAGCTTGGGTTCTAAATTTTTGGGTTGTTCAAGTCCGCAAAACATAGTTTTCAATAAAAATTTTCAGCCATGCTTTATAGCTCGTGAATCGAACCTGTACATCATGAGCTATGAGCATCCAAAGTGGGCGGTCTCAACTTAGAAGGTGATTGCGGGTGCATGCAACAAGGTGATTGTGGGTGCATCCGACAAGGGCAACTGAGCCAACTTGACAATTGGAATTAGAAATGGCGAGGTTTAAGAATTCTAAAAATAGTCGAGGACTCAGGCTACAAGCCGTGTGTTACGGTGTGTCATTCGGTGACTGGAGCAACAAGTTATGCTTGGGGAAAAAAAGTCCGAGAAGGAGTGTCAAATTTTTGAAATCTTTTCATTTGGAGCTTTCTCACATAGTTTAGGTCTTTCTAATTTGCATGCTCACACTAGAGTGTTCACTTAGATGTTTCTAAGTTTTATCTATCTTTGCAATTTTGATGCATGTACTCCAATCCCTTCACAACAACAACATTGGTGTATTAAGAAAAACTCCAACCCAACCAAAACTTCTATGTATGTCATTCTTGTAGAGAAACCTACAAGGGTTCAACAGAAAAAGTACTATTTTTGCACATGTCAAAGTTAAATACCCAAAACAATCTTTCACATGCTACAAGCACTACCATCATTTCAAATAAAGATTCCTCAAAAGCATTAATCTTTAGGGTCCAAAATAGTACAAGGCAAAAAGCATGCCATTGAAGAGATTGTTTTACTGGAAAATGCCAACATAAAGTGTACAAATCACCCATCAAAATGTCAAAACAAATTGTGCAAACTACTAGGCATTTCTTTTTTCTCTACTTCTTTGAAGGCGTAAACCGTCGGGGTTGATTCAAGATGAAAATGAGATCTATTTCACGTAGTGTTGGTTGATGTATAATCATATGCTGCTTACCATCCAACCCAAGAATCTGTGTGTAGACAAAGTATAGATGCCAAGTAAGATTTTGTTGCTTTCTCCCGTCCTTGAAAATCAGGGCATGTACAATAGGACTCCATAGCCACATGCACATCATATACATCTTGTGTTAATATCTTGAACACGGCATGACGAGTAGGCACCAAAATGATCTCTTGCACAAAACAAGCTAAATCCATACGTGCTCCTATTTCCATGCATTTACTTGCCTCCTTAGAGACACCGGACCTTGATTTTTTGTTGCACTTGCCAGAGGTTCCCACTGTCTCCCCTTCCTTGATAGCCTTTGGAGAAGGAGCTCTAATCACAAAACCTGTCCCTAGCAAACTAGTATACTCCTCCGTTGATACTCTTGTTCCACTCTCTACTAGCCAAGTTGTTGGCCTTTCCGTTGGTGACAATACTTGTTTGGCCACAACTTTAGTGTGATGCACGTCATGGCCACAAAACCACATCCATTGGTGTTGCCTCTGGACTTTGTAAGGTCTCTCTCCCCGAAAGCATGGGGCCACAAGTCCTAGAGACCTACTTTGCATGACATTCTCACATCTTCTCCTTTCAAGCACACCAAAGCACTTACGAGAGACATTTTGAGGCATTCATCTTATTGCCCAATGACCCCTTGGCACAGCAATATCAAAATCACCAATAAAGTATTCACTAATAGAAGATATGGTGTCATCTATTAGGTCATTATTTGCATGAATCTCCTCATATGTGGAATTTGCATTCACATCAAATCTTTGTCCCTCTTGCTTCATGTCCATATGAATCTCCTCATATGTGGAATTTGCATTCACATCAAATCTTTGTCCCTCTTGCTTCATGTCCATATAAAACAAAATCTTTCATGGTCGTCCACGCTCTTTTTGTTGTCTAGACTCCATCACATAGCCATGCTTATGAGAAGCTGTTTCTGCAAATCCTCTAGCCTTCTTTCTTTGCACAGTTTCCCTATCTCCATGCGAAAAATGTTGCCCATAAAATGGTGTGCCTGCCACCACTGCCTCTTAGAGAGCACATGCCAACACAAGTGGGCTAAGAGATTTTGCTTTATTTCTTGATCTCTCTAGATATGTTTGCATATGCTACCGCCTTCTCCAACAAGCCAAGATGCATGAATGGTCTCTGACGAATTGGTACTAGGAATTTGAGCTTTTTTCCAAGGACTCATAGATATCTGCATTCCACCAAAAAAAAACTTTGAATTAGTGAAACAAGAAGGTTGTGGAGAGGCTCATGATTGTATCATACTCCATTGTGTAAGCTGCCCCAGTGAGATATCCTTGTCTCCCAGCACTTCAACCATTTCTCCAGTGACTTGATATTCTCACTTGCAACATTATCTACCCACCATCTTCTAATTGCTTCTGCTTGCTTCATTGCCAAACCCATTGTTCTTGAATTGCACCAAGTCTCACACATGTCTTTGTGGATCCCAAACTTTTCTTTGGCTATATATTTTTTAGTATGTTTATGTAGACTTTGCTCCCAGTGGAAGAGACAGGACCTTTCCCTTCCAATCATGACGTTATTTGGCCCTTCATTGAAAACTGTACGCACGGCAGCCCAATTTGCTCTAGCCTCATCAGCCATAAATCATGCAAAGTCTGCTGATGGATAACCTTCTTGAGCAAACACATTATTAAGAGATCTCCAAAACAAGACTTGTGTGTTTGTATCCTCTTCTTTGGTGTCACAAACCGCTATAACCATCAATCCCTTCAAACTAAAAAAAACAAGTTTGCAAATGTGCAATAACAAAATTCTACAACACACAAAAAGCTGACTACCTCGGATCATAGACTAAGCATGGCGTAGATAAAGAGGGACTGGGGATTGCGGAGTTCAGAGAGTTCCTTCATGCATTGCTCTCTATCTAGGCTAAAGGCTAGACAGAATGGTGGTCATCAGATCATCGCATTATCAGATATTTTTGCTTAAGATTGAAGGTATTATTAGAAAAATGCCTTAAATTTGAAGGTGGATTAAGTTTTTTTTACAAAACCTAAGTTACACAAAGGTAGAATTTACACAAAACCTATGTTTTTTGGAGTACCTAAGGTTTTGAAGGAGCTCAATAGGTAGAACATTCATGGCTGGAGCTCTGCAATTCATGGCTGGAACTCAACAGGTAGAACACTCTCTGCATTCCTCTCCTCCTCCATCTCTTCCTCCACGCCTCCACCCCACTCGCCGAGCACGCTATATCCGTCGGATAGCATGCTCGCCGAGTGGGGTGGAGCGCGGACGGATAGCGTGCTTGCCGAGTGGGGTGGAGGCACGCGCGCAGACAGATAGCGTGCTCGCCGAGTGGGGTGGAGGCGTGGAGGAAGAGATTGAGGAGGAGAGGAATGCTGTGTTTTTTAATTTCTGCTTAACATGAAATAATCCATTGTTGTAATCATCTGCACGCTAATGACGGAAATCAATTGCATGTCCGGTACGCTAATCACGGAAATAATCTCCATGCTAATGATGGAAATCAATTGCATGCTAATGAAGGAAATCATATGCACTGCTGTAATCGTCCGCTTTGTTGTAATCATCTGCGCTGCTGTCCGAGTACGCTGTCTGCACGAGCACTGCTACGATCATATACAGTGTCGTCCGCCATCTACACTGTCGTCCGAGTATGCCGACATGCTGTCTGCACGCTCTTCGAGTACGCAGTCTGCACGCAGTCCGAGTATAAGCACGCTGTCCATCGCCTTAGAAAGTGGAACATGCTTACTTAGAGTTTGCAAATTGCCTTAGAGTTTTTTGAGTTTGCCAGTTTGGGCGAAAGCGGAACATGCGGACATGCCGATTTGCCGACTATGGAACATGCTGACAGGCTGGTTAAAAGCAAGACCGCTCTTGTATGCTGCTGTTTGTATGCGAAAATTACGGTCCGAACTCCTGGCTTTGTCGCACAAGACCCAAAATGTAGATGTGGGTGATAGCAGTCTATGTATTTGGTTTATGCCATCTGAGATATAAGAGCCAGAAGTTTCCTTAAATGTAGAGCATGCTTGGAGATGTTTGTCAACGAATGTGCCTTCACCGAACTATTCTTGTTGGAGATGTTAGAGCATTTGTGGAGATGGTGTATGTTATGCTTCTGCTTTTTTTGCTTTTCTGACGAATGGTTTGTTCTATTGCATTACCATGTTACTCTGTAATTGCTGATTCCAATGTCTCGATCTAGGCAACTAATGGCTCCGATGGATGCCCAAGTTTTTGAATACTACATGTGATAGAGCTAGGATGTGATTGAACATGCTGGCCTACTTTTGCATGGAACAAACACTGTATGGACGAGTGGCCCAAGCTACCAAGGTCGAGTCTGTGTGGACCAATCTACCAATGGGTCAAGGTAGTAAGTTACCAAGGTAGAGCCGTGCGGACCAATGTATCAAAGGGTGTTGTCCTGTGGGATGGTAGCTGACGGTTGCAGCCATATATATGTAGGATGGGATGTACTGTAGGGATGGCCTATTATTGAGTCATTAGTCTCACTAGTCACTTTCGGTCAGGTGTGGTACTTGCAATAGAGTAAGTCTTGAGTCAGCTGTAAATAAGTTTTGATAGGTTTTGACATGTTACTGGTTTTGACAAGTTTACCCTATGGCATTGAAACCACCTTGATTTATGCAAAAATCTAAGGTATTCACCCTATGTTTAGCTTTTAGTAGAAGGTCAAGTGTTAACTCCTAAGAGAGTATCTAGCTTTGGGCAACTCTCTTGCTATCTCTCTCTCTTTCAAATCATAGCATTTATACATTTGTTATTTCTTTTTTGCACTTATAGTATTTTATGAAAGAGTTGATAGTTCTAGACAGAGTTTTGATTATGCTATTGATTTTTTTTTAATAGAGGTTTAAGATATTTCTCATGGCCCCCAAAGACTCCATGAAAAAACGAGAAGCGAATTGTTCAGGGGGGATGACTCTACGGTCTGGGACTATTCAAGGAAGGCAAGTTGTACTTGAGGATGGTTCCTCAAGGATTCTACCAATGAGTCCGCCAAAGAACTTTGTGAAGAGAAGAAATCAATGTGTGTATGTTGATGATGAATCATGGTCCTTGGACAGGTCTATAGATGGAGCTTCTAATAGCGATGCTATCACTTCAAATACTATTGGTCCATCTTTTGCTTCCGCCCCACAAACTACCCACACAGAGACCAATAACCAAGAAGAGGAAGACGACTTTTCAAAGCATAACAGGGTTTTTGGGGAGAATGTGTCTCTTGGGTTGATGAATGAAATCATAAGTCAATTTCATATCAAAATAAAGTCAGAGCCCCCTTTTGTTCCCTTATGTAGATTAATAGCTACAGATGCTGTTCGATGTGCAATTTCGAATGCACCTTGGTTGACATCCACGCTCGATAGGGTTGGCTATGTCTCTTCAATGGGTTCTTTGATTGTTTCACTTAAAGGACGACATGGAGAAACAAAACATCTGACAAAAGATGCGATTGAGAAATAGGAGCCAATATGGCAAAGACTTAATGCAGAATTTGAAAAGAATCTTGTGGGTGATTGGCTAGATCTTCGATGAAAACTTTCTTTTGTCTGGGATGGTAACCACAGATTGAAAACTTGGATGCGATGAATTGAAGAAGGTAAGTGCTTATTTTCTTGTTGTATTTGAGTTTAAATATACATTGTTGCACTTGAAAATTCAATTTGGATGGTGTTTCTTTTGCAGAGCACTCTGAGGATGAAAAATATCATGTGCAAGTTCGTTGTGAATTTATTGAGATAGATAAAAAGAAAAAAGCAGAGTTGATTTTGAGTCTTCATACAACAAACGAGTAAGAATGGTGGACTTCAACTTATCCCATACAAAATATTTAAATATCTCACTTTGCACTCTCTCTCTCTCTCTCTCTCTCTCTCTCTCATATTCTCTCTAATTTCTTATAGAATGAACAAGATAAAGACTCATTACTAGACCTCATACCAAAAAATTCAAATATTTCACTTTGTACTCTCTCTCCTCTCTCTCTCTCTCTCATATTCTCTCTAATTTCTTATAGAATGAACAAGATAAAGACTCATTACTAGACCTCATACCAAAAATTCAAACATTGTACTTTGTTCTCTCTCTCTCTCTCTCTCTCTCTCACACACACACACACACACACACACACACACACACACACACATATTCTCCCTAATTGCTTGTAGAGCAAACAAGATAAAGACTTGTTGCCAGGGTGGACTTCAACTTATCCCATACAAAAAAATTAAATATCTCACTTTGCACTCTCTCTCTCTCTCTCTCTCTCTCTCTCTCTCACACACACACACACACACACACACACACACACACACACACACACACACACACACACACACACACACACACACTATCTCTAATTGGCTTATAATGTGAACAAGATAAAGACTCATTGCTAGAGTAGACTTCAACTTACCTCATACCAAAAATTCAAAAAAATTACTTTGTATGAAAATTCTTGCAAGATCGTAAATACAGACTTTGTGATGATCTTTCTTATAAATACTCTATATATGACATTGCAGTATCAATATGTTGATATTGATGTGGTTATTTTTTATCAAATCCATGTTATATTACTATGGCCCTTAATTGTGTTACAAACATGTAGAGCACAATATTTTTACTATATACATTATCCTAGTTCAAAAGCTATATACTTTAGTATGTGTAAAAGTTTTCATCTACTTTTGCTACCCACAAAAAGCTCTAACTTTGTGAAGAAAGCTCTAAATGAAAAGCTCCTATATTTAATATCCTCTCCGAGAAGCTCTCATGCTTTGGGGAAAATCTGTAAATTTTTGGGCATGAGGGAGTTGGGAAGCTTGAGGAGGAAGTGCCATGTGGCAGGGGGATTATCCCACATGGGAAGGGAAAAGTGGAAAGTGGGGGGTATATAGCCTAAAGGGGGAGCCCATGATGTGTGTATCCAAGTGAGAGGAGCTCTCAACGCTTGCCATGGAGGGGCTCGTGGGCTCATGGGGGAGAAAGGGTGCATTTTCCGAGCTCACACTCAGTTGGACAGGCATGTGGCAACGTTTTTTGGTCCCTGGCCACTTGTCCCCACCCCATTCCTTTG
Source organism: Adiantum capillus-veneris (assembly GCF_014529385.1). NCBI lineage: Eukaryota > Viridiplantae > Streptophyta > Polypodiopsida > Polypodiales > Pteridaceae > Adiantum > Adiantum capillus-veneris. The sequence goes on from NC_140936.1 coordinate 142,795,485, forward strand.
GTCAAAGGGTCACCGACACCTCATTTTTTGCCCAAAAAAGGCCTAAAATGAGCCAATTAGAAGATGCCTTAATAGAGAGCCTTGTGGGTTAACAAGAGAGAGAGAGAAAATTCTTGGGGATAAAAGATAAGGAAGCCCCCATTTTAATAGCTGAAACATCCGCACAACTTCCAGAGAGCTCTTCTTTGAGCAAGAAAGAGTACACCCCCATGTTCGAATGGTCATAACTCTTTCATTTCTCATCTATTTTTTGCCTATGGATACTCTACGGACATCTCCATGAGACGAGATTTGTCATGATGTCCTCAATTTCTCCTAATTTTGAGGGTGTTCCATGCTTGAAGTATTTTTCATGAATCTCTACAGGTGTTTATCACAGGTGTTTTCGGTGGTGCAATCGTTCTTCGTTCTGACGGTGTGATTCGTGCAAGGCTATAGAGGCACTCGTTCTCCTTCTCGTTTGCACGCTGACAATGCGTCAAAATTGCAAATCGGGGCTTAGATTAGCAGACTTTGGTAAAAATTGGCAAAATTCAAGCCGTTAAGCTCACCCAAGTTCAAATCTTGACCTAGTGTCAGGAAAAACCCTTGCAAACTGGGACGATCATTTCGGCCAAGAATATCATTGTTCTAGCCTATTGTGTATAGTGTTTAAAGACTGCAATCATTCCTAACACTTTCAAGCTAGAATTAATTAACTCTTGTGAGTCTAAAGAGCGATCAATTACGAACATTGATTTGACCCAAGTAGCATTGCCAACCGCAGTAGGATAAATTCTTCTGAGTAACATTAAAATCTGCTAGGAGACAATTTTTATAGACCAAGCCAACATGGACATGAGTTCAAGTACAATAGAGCTAGCTAGTAGTAGTGGAAACATAAACATAAGTGCAAGATAACAAGTTTTACAGCTCTATGACTAGAGTGGAGACAAAGTCTTGTATACGGATTTAGAAGGCCATAGGTATTTGATGAGTAGTAAATGCATCACAGGAGGCAATATCCTATTAATCAGAGTAAAGCCAACTCTAGAAAACTCTCAGATGTTCATAGACTTCAGTGGAGCCACGTATTGCAAGCTCAAAGATGAAGTGCAGATAAAAGTGTAGAAAATTGACCAAGTGCTTATCCAGACATCTACAAACCATATAGCTGGTGAATATGCAACAAAGATCGTTGTACATGGATTAAAGTGGTCGAATCTACAGTCAAGAGCCAGAATTGGAATATCCAACAGATCAACCAATAGAAGCCAGTCTAATTGGATAACCGAGTCAAAGACAATATAAAGGTCAAGACAGAGCAGTCTATAGCTTGATGCTCAGTGTTCTAAAAGAAGATGCTGACAACTTAGCCAACACACAAGCAGAAACTTCTCGGAAGGACATTTTTCAAAGGATTGTCCAAGAAATCCAGACAACAAGCACATGGGAGCTGTAAAGCAATACACGGAGCAAACTGATCCTAATGTAAGTGCATCTAACTCACCATTTTTGGTGCAATCAGACGATTTTGCATTACCATTAGAAGCACCAGTAAAAGCATGACAAAGTCAAAATTTGTATGAAGATGCACAGGCACCTGAAAACCTTAAAATTGATCCTTTGAACAACAAGTTCTTGCGTGAATTTGGTCAAAGCATCCAGTTATCACGAAGGTTGGAAAGAGTGTTAGGTTTGCAACAAGGAGTAGCAGGCTATAGTGATCACCCTAGGAAGGGGGGAGCTGCAAACCCATCAAGCTCGGTTCATGTACCAACAAATGCAACACCATTTAGAAGCCCTATAACTTCTAGCCAACAGACCCCTTCAAAGTAGAAACCATTAAAAGATCATATGATTGTTGGAAGTTCCCAGTTGACCCAAATTTCCACAGAATTTGTTGGCAATTACCTATATGAAGATAATCAAGACAAAAGTTTCAGTTGACTTCTACAAGTCAAAGTCAAAAGCCGAGCAGTCCCAAAGTGTTCAAGAATTACATGTGACCAAGCTCACATATGCCAAAGCCTCAAACTGCCAGAACAGGTGATAGATAGCTCAAAATCAAGTGAAGCTAAAGTTCAAAGAGCTACACAAAGGTCACCACCAAAATCTCCTCCAAAGAGATAGATTTTTCCAGAAAGTACAGTGGATCTTTTAAGATCAAAGGTTACCTTGCAGGCAAAACAATGCACAAAGGTTGCAAGCAAAAGGTGCAGTAGCACATCTAACCATGCCAGCATCGACTGAAGAAGGTGTTCAAAGCAAAGAAGTTGCAGAAAAAGTTCAACCCAAGGATGCCACCACAACAAATCTAGTCAGTACAGAAAGAAATCCTGAGAAGATCAAGTGCAACATTATTGGTGAATATGAAGAAAATTTATCAAGAAAAGTAAAGCTAGACTTTTAGCTAAACAAGAACCTCATGTCTTTTCGCACGTGGAAAAAAATGTGGCCAACCACAGCTGAAAGATGCTCTTGAATATGTTAGCATCTCTAGAAATAAACGAGCAAAATGCTAGGGAATCATTTCTATCACCATTCAGATATGTTCACACACCATCATAGCCCAATTTCATGTGGTAACAACAAAAGATTTTAACAGATAACATCATAGTGGGAATGCCAATGGCCCAGAAGGTTTTAGAGATACGTAGTTCAAACAAGATGCAGTCGTCACAGACAACAAAGAACAAGGACCAATAATGGTCACCTACGGACGACATCACAAAGTCCTCGAGTAATACTCAAATGGAGACTGATGCCAAAACAACATTTGTTGAAGATAAATCATCTCCACCCAGCAGAACTTCAAAAGAGCTTAAAGCAAATCAATCAATAGCAAGTGCAGATCAAACATAGCAAACAACAACCACCATGAAGGCTATTGGGCAAAAAATGTCAATCAAAGCCAGAAATAAAGAAGATCGAGGGTATAGACAACCAGGAAGCAATAGGAATTCCACAGATCAGTCAAACACTACCAGTGGAATCAGCCAATGGAAGTTCAAGTGGAACTCAAAGTCTCACATTACCTTTGGTACAGACCAAGCTAGATCAAGACAAGAATATGGCAAAAGACGGGATCTTCAATAGAATCTCCAATGAGAATAGATATAGTCCTTACTAGTGCAAATGGAGCAAGAATCCGATGCAATGTTGTACTGGATAAAGAAGAAAAGTGCAATATGGTTGGAGTACAATATCCAAAGGATCCTCTAGATCACACCAAGCAAATAGGACAGTAAAGCAATGCTATGTAAGGCTGTGAGTCAAGAAGAAATGGTTGCTACCCTTAGCATCCAAAAGCATGAAGAGCAGGTAAAATTGCGTAAAGTCTTCAAAAGACATGCATGCACATGTCATCCTTGGACATGAGTGGTTAGACCAACACAAGGCCTACAAAGAAGATATAGTTCTACTACTCTACTTTCCAAGAGGTAGCAAGCAACAATTACAAATACCATTATTGCTAGATTCAGAGTTTCAAAAGTCACATGAATCATCGACACATCTTGCAGACAAAGGTAAAGATAAAGTAGACCTTCCACCGACTAGCACAAAAGGTGTGACAGCATATGCCTCTACATCAAAGAGCCCTCATGGATCAACTTCTTCTAGCAAATCGGGCTTTAAAAACTTCTAGTGAATTACTGAACCAAAAAAACCTCTAGGGAGACACTCGAAAAAGCAAAGGTATATCAGCCCAAGTACTCAAGAAAGCAAATGAGCGTCAAGCAAGTGTTTGTTCAAAGCACTTTAGTAAAAGTCAGTGATCCAGCGTGGATTGAAGATAATAGGTCAAAACAGAAGGATAAACACATGGGATGGATAGCATCACAATGGAGCTTAAAAGAACATGAGTATTATAGTGGTAACAAACAGATATGGGTACCAAAACCAAAAATCAGGGCATATGAAGTGAAATCAAAACCCTCCAAAGAAAGAAGACCCACTAGGTATCGACCTCGACAATATCCTAGGATACCTAAGAAGCATTTCTACAATAGAATGACATCAGATGCTAAAGTCTACCACAACTCTCAAGCGTATATAGAACATAGACGAACATCAAAGAATCTTCCTATTGGACAAGGTTTCTACACAGACTATACAAAGATTTTGCTACCAATTGACCACAAGTCAACTGTAACTATACCTGAATTGCATGAAGATCTCAAGAGCTCAACAAGACCTAGTGCAAAGTAAAGTCAACAAAGAAGCTATGAAGGTAATACAGAGATTTGGATTCCTAAGTCTTCCAATGCTTGGAGTCAAAAGTCAAATGAAGACAGCCAAGCAAGGCCTACAACAACCTCAAAGACTCCTTTCAACATGCCTAATTGAAGAATCGAACAGACAATGGAGTCTTCACCATCAAAGAAGGACGACTCAACCAACAAAGCTGCAGATTCAAAGATAAAACATGTATGGCAAAAGAAACCTTCAATGCCAATTTGGTCCTTCAATAATCCTCTTTTTGAGGATTCAAGCTTAGTTTTACCTGATGAAACGTTTGCAGTAAGCTCAAGAATGTAAGAAGTTGAGTCGCCAGAGTGTCTTTGGCATAGTCAAAGTCGGGTTGTTGAGCCAAAAAAATGAGGAAATCGTTAGTCCCAAAGCTTCAAGTCATAATAAACTTTGTACTAAAAGTCATACTTATTAGGCTTACGCTCAAGCTGGAAGAGTTGAGCATATCTAAGTTGTGTCACTCATGCTGGATGAGAAGAGCATAAGAGTCGAAGTCTATTAACTTAATCTTGGTGGAGTGATGTAGAGTCCAACACTCATGCACAATGCACATGTCATGTCAAGGGTAGAACCAGGCACGGCCAAGGGCCAGGACTGTCAGGACAAGGGTCCTACGGGGCAAGGCCCAACCTAGGGGGTCAGGGACCTAGGCCAAGGGCCTGGACTGGACCAGTGTGGACTTGGGATCTGCTTAGGGCAAGAGCTATGAGCTAGGCCTATATAAAGGGCGGCAGGGAGGAGGATCCTATGTCTCAGTTCCCTAGGTCTTACATTGGTATCAGAGCTGGAGGAGGGGAGAGCTATGGAGGAAGGAGGAAGGCGTTGCATGGATGCATGGCTCTCTTTCGCAGTCTCTCTCTTTTTCTCTCTCTCCTCCCTCTCTCCTCCCTCTCTCTCTCTCTCTCTCTCTCTCTCTCTCTCTCTCTTGCTCTCTCTCAATCGACTTCAACATGAGGCATGGCCTCTCAAGGGCACTCTGTCTCACTCTCCATTCGTGGACAATCCGACAGGGCATGGCTGTGGGAAGGAGTGCTCCACAGGCGGGAAGGCCGGAAGAGAAGCCGACATCATGGCCGTGGGAAGGGGTGCTCCACAGGCGAGGAAGGCGGGTAGGGAAGACTCGGCGTGTGCAAGGCTGCTTGCAGCGAATAAGGAGGGGAGGTTGACCCTCACAAAATCTCGTCATCTCTCCCTTGTTGGGGTCGCAGAGCCATGCCGATGACAACTCGTCACTGCGTCACGACCTGCCGAGCAACTGAACCGCCTCCCTCTCACGGCTTGTAGGCGACGACCCATCTGCAATGCCATAGCCAGTCTTGAGCCTTCGATTTCACACACAAACGCCCTAAGGCCTTTGGCCTTGGGCAATTAAAATTTACTAAGGGAGGCTGCCCACGGGCCAACCCCCCCCCCCCCCCCCCCCCCCCCCTTGTAGCAGTGGCATCTCGACAGGACCATGGCATCTCGACGGGTCCTCATCTGCTCGGGATTTTAGCAAATCAGAAAACCTGTCGTTCTGCAGAGATTAAGGCAAAGGTGGTCAAAAGGGCTTACACCTCGGTTTATTTGATCGACGAGACTTCAAAGGTTTTAAGGATGCTTACACCTCGGTTTATCTGACAATTGAAAGCCAACCAAGGGCCTCGGTATGGATTATGGCTGGCCAAAGTAAGGCCAACATTAGCACATGATTGGCGAAGCATGGCTTTGAATACACCATATTCAAATACAAAGAACGGAAACAAGGTAACCGCTTTCAATTTTGTTTTTATCAAGTTGATTACCCTCATGGTTTATGAAGGGTGGCAACGTTGCCTAGCAGTAATGGTCAATAAGGCTATGACTGGTATTGACATGAGCAAGACTCCATGCAAGGGTGCTAATAAGCACGGGCGGTGTAGTCCAATGTTGGGTTACTGCTTTCGTACTATTTGCAGTTTCCCCTCGCCAACACGTTCGTCTTTAGGGTCGACAAGATTGGTCGGCACAAGTCAGTAATGAGGTATGCATTTGTTTTTGAAATTGTTTGGCAAATTGTTCGAACATGATAAATGATTCTTGTCCCAGCAAGGCTGTTGTACATGATATCAATATCCATTCATTTTCATGGTTTTGCTAGCATGCATGATCATCATTTGCACATGCAACTAAATTAGGTGTATGTTGCATTGTTGCTTTGCAATTTACATAACATTTCGAGTACGCAAGGCTGGCATTGCTTTCTCACAAGACTCGCATGCAATCGAGGGGAGTACACTTAAAGCACTCCGAGCACACGCACGACTTGTGACAGTTATTTTAAGCATTACAGTTATATTGTATACTAAGAACCAATGATTCAATTACTCATTCGACTCAAGCATGGCTTGATTACCTACCGCCTTGATCTGAAGCACGGGTCATCAGCGATTCAATTTGATGATAAAGCATAGTAAATTTGCAATATTTTTAGTATCTCAAGGAGACAGGCATGGCCTTATTTTTGGACTTGTTCAAGGCAGCAAGTTGCTCGGCATGGCCGACTCCTTCTTACTGTTTCCTGCAGCTGACAGAGGATGCCCACACAGTACTGACCAATTTTAATTGAAATTGCTCGACACTATCGATTCTTTCTGTTATGATATCTGTAGCCACATCCGTTGGCTATCAGATTTCTCTCGCGGACTAGAGTGGGTTATCATCTACATTGGAGTGAGTTTTTCTTTCGACATCTCCAACCACCTGGTTACAGCAGGATGACCAGGTTAGACCATATCCAGTTTTGTTTATTTTTCCATTTTTACACATTTCAGTTGGAAAATATTGTCGGTTGTGTAAAGCAAAGTGCTTTGACAATTTTACATAAAGCAAGGCTTCTCCCTGGTTCCAAGGTACTTGGAATCACGAGCAGGGGCACACAAGCTTGAGAAAATTGGCAATTTAGGGCATCTCACCTCACAGAATGCCCACCAGTTTAGATTGTGCAAGGCACTAATGGTTTTGGCTCTAACGTTTGAGGCTATCACTCTCGCCAAGGGCATAAAAATCAGTATGCAAGGCATGATAACCAGGTGGCATGAATTCCACCGCTTGATAGATTACACTTCCGCTATCACACCAGACACTCTGTCACTGACAAACTAAGTTCTGGATTGTTTAAATTTATGGTTGCAGTCAATGCACAATACCACTAAATGGAACCTAAAACTCGGACTTAATTCAAAGGCAAAGTGCTATCATTAAGTCACACTGGCGTCGTCACAGCCACATACACGGTAAGTGGGTCAGTCTATGACTGGTTTGTGTTTTTCTGTTACCTCTCGATGAGAGTCATAGCAAAAAACTGTTGCATGCTTATAGGATAAGTTGCACGTTAGGCATAAGATGCACAAGAGCATGGCAATCAACTATACACGTCATAGTCGTTTAAGGAAAGCTCCTCAACCGAGCATTCTCTTCCTCTCTCTCTCTCTTTCTTATTTCTCTCAAAGAATAATGAAAACTTTTTAAGAATATTTTGATACCTGTTTTGCTTGTGAGTTAGCTTGAGCCAAGGTGCTCTAACTCTCAGCTAGTAAGTGGCTAAGATGCTACTCAAATTAGTCTTCATCGGTTCGTCGATTGAACACTATTTTGCATAAGGGCTATGAGCCAAACAGGCTAAGAGCCGTTGTCAGGACAAGGGTAAGACCCAACTATTGGCATTCTTTGGGTGATTATTTTCAAGATCTTCCCAAGGAAGTACACATCGACGTTAATGAACAAGCAAGAGTCTTGTCATTACGGATGTTTAGGGTGTCATTTTGCACTACATGTTTTCAGTGCGATACTCAAGTTGAGTTTTTGATAATCTTCAACTCACAACAGCTAATCTCTACAAGAAAGTATAGATGCAGCAATCAATTGTGACAGCATGGCTGTCTGTAAAAGATCAGCAGTTCACTTGTGTGGGTCTCCTGCTCTCTCTATAGCACTACGGAGTGTCTATGGACATACTGTTTTGGGGTAAGACCCGGCGGGTGATTGCTACATCACCCCATAGGCATTAAGGATCATAGTTTGATCTGCATTGAGAATCACAATTGATCTCTCCCAGTTATACGTTAAAGGAAAGAATTCCGCAATCTACCACATGGTAGCAGACGAGGACACTTTTAAAGTTGATTCCCATCAATCTGTACATGGTTGACTATGTTGGTTATCGTTATCTGCTAGTTGAGCAGTTTCTACAAAGAGTCTTACAAAGGGGTTTGACTACGTAGATTCTAATCCAAGGTCTTGAGATTACCCCAAATGAGGTGCCAAAACATATTTATCTCTTGTCTTTGGGTTTTGCACATGTAATGTACCTGCCTATGCTCCTAAATGGGGTTTACATGCTCCAATATGAGCTGCCACAAGGGCGCGCATTTGCCCCTTTCATTTGCTGATGGAAGGCCCAAATGCGTGCCCTTGTGGTAGCCCATTTTAGGGCCTTCCAAGCCCTTCAGTAGGCACATCAATATTTTTGGAAGCCTAGCATATAACAGAGTATGCATTTTAATAATTTTAAGGCCTGCCAAACCCTTTAGTAGTCATATAAAAAATTATGGTGCTTCTCATACACAATGGAAGCCAAACATATAAGAAATTCAAAAACTTGCAAGTAAGAGAGTCGTAGACACCAAAAAGTAGTTTCATTAAAGAAATCAATGCTTTACATGATATCCGGCTTTTGCTTTAGGATCTTTCGAATTACAATTTTTTTGGCGCTTGGCCTTTTGGGGTGGCTCCCTGTTAAGTAAAGTGGTTGTGATTTCTTGGGTGTCATTAACCCCTACAGCTTGGTTCATGCCGACATGGGCGATAAGGCATCCGCGAAAGTTAACACCGAAAGTGGATATTGCAAAATCTTTCTTTAGAAGCACTACAAGGTTGGCCGATTGGGCAAGGGTTGTTAAGCACAACGCCTTGGAGAGTGAACGGAGAGCAAAAATGTTGTAGCGACCATTGGGAGAGTAGTCGGCATGGACAAACACCACGACACCAGTCGGAAGTGTGCCGAGGTAGTGAGCAAGTGCCGCTTGAGGTCCGAACGGCGTCCTCCCCCCCCCCCCCGACCGTTGCGCCCAGGCATCAACCTCCAAAACATCCTGCAAAACATAGGTTTTGTGAGATATGGCATAGAATTATGATATAACATTAACAAAATCATTTGTAACAATCAAATGTAAGTGAGCATCTATACCTCTTGTCTACGATCCTCCTCATCAGCATCCGGGTGCAAGTAAAGATCCACACTTGACTTCCCCTTTGGATCAAGCAAAACAGGTGTTACAGTAGGTGATGGTGAATCCAGTCTTGTGCATTTAGCCAAACACATGGCTTGCACGGACACAAAATCCTCCTCAGAGACCTTGGCCTCCTCGACTGCTGCCACCTCGGCTTGTGCGATCGCCACTATGTCCGCCAAAGTATTCCCCATGGGCAATAGGAGATCATCGTCATGGGAGGTGGTGGTATCAACCTCAAACTTGCCATGGGCATCGAGGATGGCGAAACACTCATCCATACGAAACTCAAAGGATTTCTCCAGATCGTGCATAAACACAAACTCCTCCCCACCCACCACAATGGAGGAGAAGCGGGTAATCTCTACCTCAGGGATGGCATCCCGAGTGGTGGTTCCTTCTGGCGGTCCCGAGGATGAACCGACAGATGGAGAGGCCTCCAAGAGGCCTTGAATCCCTACAGGGTAGGTCAAGGCAAGAATCCTCTCCTCTGTGGATGTGTCAATGGCCGCGGGCTTGGGGTCCTTCACATCATCCAGTACCCTGCCGATCTGCAAGTGTGGTAGCACTACATCAGGGCCTGTTGGGCACTCGTGAAGGAGGAAGATCATTATGGCATGAACAGAGAAAAAAGTGTTTCCGATCCTTCCCTTATGCATTGCTCGCACATCATCAGCTTCAAGCCGCAGATATTGTCCAGCGGGTTGTGCTATGGTGGCAAAGCGTGCAAGCCGCTGATGAAATGGCATGTCCCCTTGGTAGATGTGGTGGAGAAGGCCCTCAAGGACCCATTGCCCATGCCGGTTTGGTAACTCAACAATGAATCTCCCCATGCACGTGGAAATGTATGAAGTAATGTGCTCAAGAGATTGAGAGTGGAGGGTCAAGGTGGTTTCCACATCGGGTTGGGTTGTGAAGAATGCTTGAAGCTCAGGGCGATTTGCATGCCCAACCTCAGTAAGGAATGCATCTAAAGCAGCACTAGTAGCAGCCATGTCTTTCTTTGCGTGATTGGGTATGCTAGGTCTCTCTGCAATGCTGGGATGAAAATGGTGAAATGAGGAGGTGGTCCTCCTTATATAGACATATTCCATCTCGAAAAAAATAAAAAATATGCATTTTAAAAATAAATTTACACCACCTTAAAACTCAACTACAAAATCAAGTACAACACCTTAAAAATTTTTAAAATCTTTAATAAAATATCCAATATATAAACGATTAAAGTTACAAGCCAATTCACTTAGACAAGATGATTTCGTCTGTAGCCCAATTTTTGTAAACAAGCATAGTGGCCTCCATCCGCCTTCCAATTTACACAACCAAAAATGGGCAATCAAAATACAAATACCCACAAAAAATAAGAAAAGGTAGCTAAGCAAGCACAAAGCAGACCTTGCGTTGTTCCAGTTTGAAACTTTCATTGCCGACATCCTCGAATCCCATTATGACAAAGTGTTCTCGAAGATTGGCAAGAGTCCAATGCGGATTCACTGCAACCACCTCCACCTCATTATTGGGCATGCGGACACGAATTTCAAAGGATTGAACCTCTTCGGCTGTCAGTTGCAAGGGTATCCATTTGCCACGTTTGTGCATCCACCTCTCGTAGCTAAACCGTGCATAGAAGGTGCACCTTGCTTTCAAATACCGAAGGCAAAGCTGTGTGGGAGACACATTGCACTTGTAACGGTCACCATCATGCAAACCATGAACATAACCCCAATTGACACTTAGAATGGTGTCCATTGCATCTATGTCAACTTCTTTGCAAACAAACATTGTTGGTGTTTCTACAATCGGCAGAGAGCGGAATGCATGCAGAAACAAATGAATGGGACACTGCCAACTGAGACCCACCGATCTGGTTGCCTTACCAAACTTTAGGGACCCTTGGAAATCTTGCAGCACCTTGCGCTTGAAAGAAATCAAGGCCCAATGGTCTGGAGTTGGCCATTCTGCACTCTGCAATGAGGGTGTCTCCACGCCTTCTAGCCTACCATAGCTTTGGCTTGACTTCAGCACCACGTACTTGTGGGAGTACATGAATATTCGCTGCTCGGTAAGTTTTTTCGATGAGACATTAGGAAACATAAGCTCCCCAATGTGAGCATGCACAACCATGAACGTGCCTAAAAGGCACTCAAGCGGCTGCTCCTCAACTAAGTTAGATGGAAAAACATCTTTGCAAATGCCCTTAGTCAAACATAATGATCGCATAAACGTAAACATGACATATGCATGGGATAGCTAAACCATGAGGACTTACAATGAGGTGCAAATTGAGTTGATGCTCTCTTGAGGTGGATCTCAGCTGCACTGTACACGTGTTGCATGATGGCCACCATTCCGAACTTGGTTTCTTTGAATGCCAATAGTCTTCCCTTTCAATGACGTTCCAATACGCCTCGACATCGTACGCGATGAGGTCCAGCACGTGATGGTTGCATGTAGACCCATGAACCCTTCTTGAATACCTGTGGGATCCATCCCCCCTCTGAATTTTTTGTGTTGTGCAACACAATCTCCTCTATCTCCGGTTTGGGCTGTCTATGCCTGTTAGCAGTGGACATGCTTGGAAAGTTGGGCTTAGGAAGGGATTTGAAATGGGTGGGAGAAAGTGAGGGAGAGAAGTGGGCAAGGCTGTGGACTATTGTGTGTGGGTACTGTGGAGAGAGAATGAGGAGCTGAGGGGAGGGTGAGGTGAGCTGCCTATGGTGGCTATGGTGGCTTTGACAGTGGAGATAGAGAAAGAGGGGAGGAGTGAGAGGTAGAGAGGATAGTGGAGTTGTGGGCTATGGCGTGTGGGACTGTAGAGGGTTGATGGAGGTGTGAGAGAAGGGGGAGCTATGGAGAGAGAAAGAGAGTGGTGGAAAGCTTTTGGATATGGCTGCCTTGACTGTAGAGAGAGAATGGGAGGAGGGAGAAGAGGGAGAGAAAAGTAGTGAGGGAGAGAGAGAAAAGTGGATTTAGGGGAAAAAATTTGACTTTTTAAAGTTAGTTTATGTTTTGGGGCAGTTTTGGAAGCAAATGAGTCAATTTTGAAACTTTTAAAAAAAATTCATTTTTTTAGGGTTTTTAAGCATGCGCGTTTTTTTTTGGGGGGTCCCTCCCTCTTTTATGACACCTCTTTCCTCCTATTTATCCCCCCCCCAGCCTACCTCCCACCTCTCTCTAAAAATCAAGCATTGAAGAGGGAGACAATTAGGCTGCACCCCTACCATTCCTCCCCCTCTAAGTGATATCCCAAGAGCCCTCTCATTGGTTCTCCCTTAAGCCTTCACTAATAAAAAAGGTCCATATTTTTCCTAATGTCCTTGCGTTCACTTTGGCAGGCTCTACAATTGCTTTTGGACTATCCTTATCCTCCTTGATCTTCACATCATGCATCAATGCTTCCTTTTCGATACTTATCCCAAAAAGATCAAGACATAATTGCATCAAGCCTTCCTCTATACTTTCTTCTCATGATGTAGACGAAGCATCACTATCGTATGACGTGGTTTTCGTCGAATCTGTATCTTGCATCTCCAATAGGGGTTGTGTACGGCTCTCGTATGTCTTCATGCTGTAGACAATGGTCCTTTCTTTCTCTTTGTCAGGAATGGTGATCAAGCCCGTGCCCCAATCTTGCTTAGCACCAAGGATTATAAGACATGGCCTCCCTAAAATGATCAGATAAGCATTCTCACCCGCTTGGATCATGTAGCAATCAACCAAGCACTCAATCCCCAAGACTTTTATCTTCACATCTTTAGCTATTCCAAAACACCTTGCCTTTTTGTGTTGGCCATCCTCATATGGATTGAAGCATTCCTCACTGACATCTTGACGCCTGCTTCTTTCATGATAGCCTCGATCATGACACATACCTGGGCACCACCATCCACATATGCTTGCACTTCCATCTTCTTTCCCAGCATAGCCTCAACTATTGGCACCATATCCACTAGGTGACCAACCCTCAAGGATGACACCATGCTTTGATGCTTTTCCTTTTTGGAAGGAAGCCGCGTACTCACACACTTCGTCCACTACCTCCTCAATTTAGCATTTAAAGCCACCAACTGACCAAAAGATATATAGCCTTTTGATTTTGTATGTCATCAACAATATCGTAGCCTTCAACACCTTGGCCAAGGGGGTAGTCCTTTGGACCTATTTTCCTTCTTCGTCGCCTCTTGCTACTCTCTGGTTTGTCTTCTACCTTAGATTTTTCTTTCCTTGCTCTTGTTTCTCTCTCTTATTTTGTCTCTTTCTCCCTATCATGCATAGCTCTCTTATTGGCCAAAACATCCACATCTTGATGCTCAAGGGTAATGATATTAATAGCGCTACCTTCTCCATATGCAGGCAACGGTTGCGGTTGTTGTTGCGGTGGTGGTGCTTCTAGTGCCCACTCTTGATTATTTTCTTCTATTCTCCCTCGATCACGTCCATATAAGGGGTATATTCCTCCTCCCTCTCTTGGTGGTTCAGGACAATCAGGGGCCTAGTGACCCTCTTCATCACAATTGTAGCATCTTCCTTGTAGCCTTCGTCCCCTACCTCTTCTAGCTGGCCGCTCTTCTCTTTGGTTCCTATTCATTATGTTAATTCTTAATTTTTGCAAACTGACTAGCAAGATCATGCAAAACTCGAGCTGTAACGAGATCTGGACCTTAAATCACTCGCTCCACTCTATCGCCCATTGCCACAGGGACCATTGGTTGCACCACAACTGGCTCAACATGTGTCATGCCTTGCTCCCACCTTCTCTTGATCTTCTAGCTCTTGGCCTCAGCAATTTCCATAGCTCTTTCAAATGTAGCAGGCTCCTCTTGATCGACCCTCTCCCTTACACTTGGATGGAGACAATTCATAAACTGACCAACTTTAAAGAAATCCCCTGGAGGTACTTGGGATGCCACCTCTAATTGCACCCAAAGTCCTTTGAAGTGTTGCAAAAACTCTTTAAAGTTAGCATGAACATCTTGCTACAAACCTCTCAATTTTGTTGTTGCTTTTGTTGTGGTTAGTTTCTTTCCAAACCTCTCAAAAATTGCCAGCTCTTTAAAGTTAGCATGAACATCTTGCTGCAAACCTCTCAATTTTGTTGTTGCTTTTGTTGTGGTTAGTTTCTTTCCAAACCTCTCAAAAATTGCTAGCTTCACCTGCTCCCATGTTTGCTTTTTGTCTTCCTCTAAACCTTCAAATCACTCGCGAGCATCTCCTTTGAGCACAAGAGGAAATACATGAAGCTTTGCTTCATCATTCACAATGTGCATACCAAGCATATGCCACTTGAAGTCCGCCATCCAGTCCTTCACATCCTCCTTCCCTGTGAACATTGGCCGACTATATGCCATCCCTTTGAAAGCGCTTCTCTCTTGCGCGAGTAATTCTACAAAAGTTGAAGTCTTGCACCTCAACCAAATCACCACTTTTCTTCAAAGAAGCTCAAACTTCACAGAAAAACCGCTTCACTTGGGTGCACAACCGGCAAATTTCTGCTCCCCAGCACGATCGTCAAAGGATGATGGAGTAAAAGACA
The DNA here is from genome assembly GCF_014529385.1 of Adiantum capillus-veneris. Taxonomy (NCBI): domain Eukaryota; kingdom Viridiplantae; phylum Streptophyta; class Polypodiopsida; order Polypodiales; family Pteridaceae; genus Adiantum; species Adiantum capillus-veneris. Next base: position 142,810,500 of record NC_140936.1, read on the forward strand.
TCGTGCGTACACTCACACACCCAGACAACTCAACACCACACAAGAATTTAATTAAACTCCAACCCACACACATTACCACTCAAGAGCTCAATAAAAATACTACCCACAAGCTCAATTCAAACTCCAAACACCTCGACCTACAAGCCCTTGCTTGCCTGCAGACACTACAAGGTGAGTCGAGTTGATCAACACTTGAAATCACACTTGATGGTAACCAAAATATACAAGAAAAACCATCAAAACCATCAAAAACTCCAGCCACAAAAGGCCTCTCTCATACCATTGCAAAGCCTTCACCCAACTCCACTCTGTTGGACTCTTTGGAGTAGCGCCAACCCTAATGGCACCGATACAGGGTCACATAGTCTTGGAGAAAGCCGCACCTATTTCCGTCAATTCCTTGCACACACACATCCATGGAAACCTCAGAACTTCCATAGACTCTCACAAGTGCAAAATTGAATACATGTGACGTTCAGGTCCGGTCATATGAACGTCATATAAATAGTATGTGCATGTACATTCGATGTTTGTTTGAGTGCTATGTATATAGAATATGTACACAAAATACTTGGTCGATAACGTGGTTGTGGAGAGTTTTCAGTCTACAAATTTCCATGATGTCTAGAAATGTTCATGTTGATTCTTTTTGTCAAAGAATCTTGTATCAAACCATAATGCATACACTTATATATACAAAAGAAATCATCATAATTATTTGTCAACTATCTCTTCATAGAATTGGTAATAACTTTTATAATAATAACTATGATAGCCATACACAAACAAAAAAATCCATCTTAAAATGTCTATCATTCTCTTTTGTTTTGTCTCTCTATCTTGTTAACAAATTTCATTAAAAAACTAAGTATTTTGTTCGCAATATAATGCTTGTTTTTTCCTAAACATATTGAAAGAAGAATATCAACTCATCACAAAAATAGAGTTCAAATGTCCTTCCTCTCTCCCCTCCCCCCCCCCTTCTCTCTCTCTCTCTCCATGTCTTTGAAGGATACAAAACTTGTAATGAGCCACAAAATTGGCTTAAGCCACAAAAATGGCTCAAATCAAGATTCTAGTAAATGAGATACAACTTTTGTATATAACATCAAAGCCTCATGAAACTTCATACATATGGGACTAACATATGAAACAAGTTTCCAAGTACACAATTTACATGAAAAGCTCAAAAATGAAAACTGTACTTTTCTAAAATTTACAAATTATTATTAAAAATGAATTTCACTACTTAACTTGGAGGAGTAAAAAATATCAATAGTCTTTGAATATAGATTAAAAAAAAGCTTTGTGTATCTATCATGTATTTATTGAGAGATTTTACAAAGAATTTTGGGCGTGCTTAACAACGATTTTGATTTACTTTTGAAATAGAACAGCAAAAAATTGTGTGTCTTTGCAAACTAGTTGTCCAAAATGGCCATGGAAAGACACCCTTAAACCTTTACTTAGCTTTGTACCTTTTTTTATCAACTCATATTGACTGTTGGGTATAGTTCCCTGAAAGCATTATCTATTTAGATAACTTACGTAGTGTTGGATGTTTTTCCACAAAAGTCTCTACAATCTTGAAAAGCAGCTAGATTTTTACAAAACTAGTGTCAAAAATCAAAATGTGAATCAATAACTTTGATAACATCTCGTTCTTATGGTTTAGCACAACTTTTTCAAGTTATGTGACATGCATGTATTTGATTAACCAATATCTTTAATATAAGTTTTGTTAATTGACTAATATTACTATGGTGTAACATGTGTGAATTCTATTTGATTGGAACCTAGGTGCACTATGTTAAACATTTGAATCGTTTTCTTTTATATTGTTCCTTGTAGAGATGATGCTTGAATAGAAAAAGATCATCATATGCGAGCAATTTGCAAAGAATGCATACTGGCAATCTCAAAGTGTGCAAATGCTAGCCTTCATTAAATTAAAGATCTCATTAGCACTGTGTGGGAGAATACAAAGCACATGTTACATGAAAAAGTCCACCATAAGTTATTGGTGCTAGTAGCTATCAAAGAATTTGATCAACATCACAAAATAAGAATAGTACTTGGTAGCATGAAGATATGTTGCAAACATTTGAAAGAATACATTCCTCTCACATGCAATATGACCAAGGTGGAGCTGTGGGACAAGATAAAGATGAAGCCAGTGAAAGTTGAAGATCAATCCACTTTTCCCAAGAGAGTAAAGATGGTGCAAGATGCACGGGAGCCATTGGTGGTAGGTCAGATGCCAGCATCACGAGAATGATCATGCACACAACCTTGAATGCTAAGTGTGAGCATTTGATTATCATTCCCCATGAAGCTTTGGTGGAAGGTGCTAAAATTGGATCATGTTTATTTGGCATGTATAGCTTATACATGATTAAGAGCATTTCTTTCTTTCTAGAGCTCATCAGTTACATTGGCAAATGCTACAAGGGAGGGGAAAAGGCAAAGCTTGACAAATAGAACAAGGCATGAAAGCATTGCATCTCGTCAATTGTCAAATGTATTGGTTTTGCAGAGGCTCCATGGGTCACCTTTTTTTCATACTATAATTGAGGCTCTCTGGGAAATATGATGTGTCGAGTGTCTTTTTTGCAAGGCACATTTTGATGCTTCATACACAAACTCCAACATGGTAGGAAGAAATTACCCCCAAAAAATTTTGAATCATCAGAGATAGAACATGCACGCCTTAGAATGGTGATCCAACACATGCTAGCGATTTTGTGCGCATTGATGGACGATATCACAGCCACCCACTCAACTGGTATTGTGCATGGATCCAACACATGCTAGCAATTTTCCACGCATTGGTAGACGGTATACCAGCGTCCACTAAGCAATTATTGTGCATTGCGATCTACATCCGTACAATGTAATGTTAGATTTCACACAAGCAAATCAACCTCGCATTGAAATTATCAAATGGCATCCATATCATCTCTTTATTTGACAATTTAAGGAAGTCAAACCCTTAGTATTAAGAAAGTAATCAAAGGTAGCTTTTGAACTCAAACACACAAAACGGCTAGTTTCTTTGAATTCAAATTTTCCCTCCAAAATGGAATTTAAAATCTAGCGTGTTAAACCATACCATGTACCATATCTATGAAAAGAGCTTAATGTGTAGATTCTAAATCTATTATCTCCACTCAAATGGGAGATCATATGTGGGAAGTTATGAAGGCCAAAAATCTATAAAATTGTCTACCTCCTTTTTGGGGGGAAAAGTGCACCCTTTGACGACTCTTGCATATCTCTTACACACCCACCATTCTTGCACACATGGAATACACCTATTTGTCAATATTTTAATCACCTCCATAAGCTCATGGAAAATAAAGAGGCCCTTCTAGACCCCATCCTCTTCCTAATGGAATAAAGTGCATCAAAAGTGGATTCCAAAATCTTTAATAGTGATGCAATCGCAACAAGCACCCTCATACATGGCTCCCATATAGGAAGTAAAGACCCAACCAAGAAGAACACCACCATGTCAATGAGATAACAATGCTCTTATCAATTGGATAGAAAGGTCCTCCTAGAAACTACGATCCAAGAGCAAACAAACAATAACTTTCCCTAACCAGCCAAACCACCAAGGGAAAGATATCAACCTTGTAGGGTATAGTAGCGGCAATAATGATTCTTTTGACATTCCCTACCAAAAACTCAGATCGTCACTATTATAGAAGCTTCCGTAACAACCAAAGAAGGCCAAAATAAAAGAACAACAAGTCAGAGCCGAAAAGTTTGACAAATCTAGATACCAAAGAGCCAAGCACACGAGGGAAAGAGTTTATTTGGATTCCAAAATAGTTAAAAGTATCAACTCCTGAAGCCCGAATCCCATCCTCAACCAATCATACAAGGGCTAAATCAAAGACCACTACTGACTCACACAAAGACAAGGTGGATCCCAAAGAAGTCTCTTCAAACACAAAGGAAGCAGGGACAAGTATGGGTTCCCAAACGAGCCTCATCAGCAGAACAACCAGTAATCACAAAGAAGTGGGTCCCAAAGGAAACTGTCACCGCATCGTCGCTTGAATTTTTCAATTCCTCCTATAATTACAGTACAGTTAGAAGCAAGCAAGTCACTCACTTCACCACTTCATGTTGCACAAGGCTTACAGATCAAGAGATAAAGTGACTGCACAAGAAAAGCTCAAAATCAAAATAACCAGAGGCAACCAAAGAGAAATTCCAAATCTCTCTACAACCTTCAATCAAGCAACCGACACAAGAGCTTTAAAGATCATCACATTGCTTCGAATAGGAAGCTTCGCCAAAAAATGCCAATAAGCAAATTTCCTATATCCACATCTTGCACATCATAAGTGTTTTCCATGCATTGACTGTGTATGCATGATAGGGCTACATTACAAGGCCTTCATTGGCATAATTTTTTATTTCCCAAGCATAGCACATATCCTTGATGATACCCTGTTGTCTAGGAGGACTTTAATTATGAGGGGGGAGGCATCTAAATGCAAAACTAATACTATGAATATTATAGGGAAATGTTTTGGGAGCTGCATTAAATTTTTGTGCTTGATTGTGGTAATTTTTTGACAAAATTCAGAGTATGTGTCCTCATAATAGTGTTACAGGAGAAGTACGGGGACAAAAGCCATATATGAGCCTCTAGGGACATATGTAGAGTGTACATAGCATTCAAAATTCTATTTGAATGTAGTTGCTTTTTGCTGGGTTGATTTTTGGTTTTATTTTGTACTTTTTGAGATTTTTTTTTTATAATATGAAAAAAATAAGGAAAAAATCCATAATCGAGGTGAAAGAATAGACTGAAGAAGGTATAGGAAAATGACAAAACTTCACTAGGTTTGCGTCGAAATCCATATGCACAGTGGGTAATGTCAGAGGTAAGAAAAGAATGTTGATCACTCTTCGACAACAATATGAGGCCAAAAATGAGTGAGAATGGTCATAAAACTCCGGGATGGCCTTCAACGACAAAGAAAGTTGGTGATGCAACTAGACAAAAGCACCGATCAAGTGTAAAACTACCTACCAGACACTGCATGCGACAACAATGCCGTATATAGGAAGTAGATCTTTATATTGTAAATCTCCTATCTTGTATGTGACTTAATGAATCCTAACAAACAAAAGGGACTAACAATATTGAAAAGAACAAAAGGAGAAGAAATGACGATTCAGTCATCTATCGTGATACATGTCTCTACGAGGAACCAGGAGTCAAGCCAAATTCCGGTCATCATCATTCATTCTACATGTGTTTGGTAGCTTGAAGGTGCCAGCGATTCCCATCAATCGTTTTTTAGAATGAAATCCAAAAAGTTAGCTTGGAAAGCCAGATACAAGTCCAAATCAAGCCAAACATTGTCAGTAGGCTATGAATAGAGAATACAAGCTAAGGGTTATTATTAAAAAGGGAAAAAAAGGATAGAACTTCAACCCCTAGCCAAGGATGCAATTTTTTCAAATCTGAAGCCATGATAGCCATCTACATACCTTGTACATCATGTATATGAATTTTGGGGACAAATGGACAATGATAGCTCATATATTACCTATTGCAAATGATGTCGGATAAGGCCCTTTTCTAGAAAGTTACTAGCTTGGGGAATTAATTAGGGTTTTTCAGGCTTTAATTAAGTCATATATCAAGTAGAAGCAATATAATGATTTAGAGAGCACACAAAAGCTAACAATGGCAAATGCGACTTTGATCACCTTGATGCAGGAACACAGGAGTCACCAACGAAGAATAGCAGACACAAGTGGTAGACAAACCAACCTTCACAGGGTTACATACCTTGTCCTTGATGAGGCAGATCAAATGTTGGGCATGGGTTTTGAACCTCAAATGAGAAAAATCATTTCCCAGTTTTGGCCTGATTAACAGACTTTGTGTTGGAGTGCAACTTGGCCTAAAGAAGTTGAAGGCTTAGCCACAATTTTTACAGATTCATTACAAAGTTGTCATTGGCTCCCTAGATTTGAAAGCCAATCATTCAATACTACAGATTGTAGAATTTGTTTTTGAGAATGAGAAATAATTAAAATTGGCAGAATTACTGAAGCGAGTGATGGATGGAGATTTATCTATCCATGGTAATCATAGTCAAGCTAAAGGAGATTGGGTTCTTTCTGAATTTCGATCTAACAATAGCCCTATAATGACAGCAAGAGATGTTGCAACCTGGGGCATGGATGTAAAGGACATAAAGTTCATCATCAATTATGATTTTCATGGATCATAGTTCTTGTTGTGGTTTGACAAAAGTACAAGAAGTGGAGCACAAAAAAGCAAAACAACCACAAATACCACACCAACATGGACAACCAAGTCATGTTAGGGACGACATGAATTCGGAGGGGGGGATTGTTGACCCATGGATCAATAGTATGACATAACTCAACAAAGCCTTATTTTCTGAGAGTGATGAAATGCTGTGGATTATGGTTATAAACATCATTTGTAATGAGTAGTTATTCTAGATGCAAAAGCGGAGGTAGATGCAAAAGCGGAGGTGCAATGGCACTTCCAGATTGTAAATACAAATCCATTTGAACCATTGAACTATCTAGGTTAAACCTATGGTATCCATAGTATATAAGGTACTAGGGTCATTTTGTAAAGAGAATATTTATCATAATCAAGTTTTAAGCTGGCGTCGACTGTGTGTGAGAGAAAGAGAGAGAGTGTGAGCTTCATCCTAGCGCTACTCCCTACTCATTCTTCACATTGGAGATTCAATTGCACCATCATGATAGGCTCAGAGAGAGCTACACATCAATGCCAAGCATCCCACATGGAACAGAGTTGGTGCACTCACGCATCTTTGGTTTAGTTGGCCTTCCAAAGTGTTGTATGTGTGGGATGGTCTCCACCTGACAAGCTAAAGAGATTGCCTCTGTGCACCTATCGTGTCATTTATGTCCTCGATTGACATTATGTTGACCTAGGTAGTGTTGCATGCACTTATAGGTGGTGTGATTCACTCCCGCAACACAAACCCCGGACAACGAGGAAAGCAAAGCTAAAGATACACAAAGCAAGGAAACCATACCCACTTGCTAGCACAAGTAGGATCAACTAATGCAACTCCCACCAATGCTATAGGGGACATGCTTAAACGCATGAATGATATGATGGTCAACATGAAAAGGATGCTGATGAGAGGCCTAGTGCAAGGACCAAATCAAGCATAGCCAGTACTAGGTCAACAACCACTACTCTTAGGGAATAGATCTATGCTGATCAAGTATATGTTGTCTTAGGAACAAGCAGATGAACAAGTGCTAGTACCCATTACTCCATACCTTGAAACGAATTTTGTAACAATGGGGATAGAGGAAGAGTGGTATAATCACCTACTCATGTCCCTATGGAGCCAATGTGTCAAGCACGCACTGATAGCACCTGTTTACTTATTGCAAACCAGGAAGTGAGACCACCTATGGTCAAGCCAATGCCCAAACCAAAAAATGGAAATTGTCATAACTATGGAGTGGATGATCATTGAAAAAATGACTATTCTAAACCAAATAAGAATGCAAGACCTATAGAGGCATATTGTGGAGCGTACGGATGAAACGGTGGACATTTCCTCAAGAATGCCCTAGGAATCCATCAAATAAAGGGAGAACTACCATAAATATAGTTCAAGTGGCGCCGAGTAGTTCATCAAAAGGGAAATCAATAATTTTTGTTCGAGTGATGAAGCCAAGTAGAACAAACAAAAAACGCAAATGGATCCGATAAATCTAGTAATTCCTCCAAAAACTCCAGGAAGGAAAGATGCAAAAGATACGAACTCAAGAGGCAAAAACAGCGAAAGGAGATTGAAGGGAAGATACGGAAGGAAATGGAAGAAAAAATGCAAAATCTTTCAACAGATTTCAAGGAACCCAAACCAAAATCATTTGGATCAGTACTAGTTGATAAAATCTACAAATCAATCAATGCAAATTTGCAAGCCCTCAAAGTTGGGTTAAAAGTCGATAAATGTTGGAAAACCAATGGAAAAACTATCCAAATCCTAAAATAGAAGAAACTAAATTAGAAGCTTACAGAAACCTAGTGGAAATCACACACATCCTGATGGAAAATAGAATCCTTAGCAGGAAGTCATAGAAAAACCAACAAAAGTTGAGACCAAAACCATGAGAAATAAAAATCTCAAGAAAAGGGTGGGTCAAAAAATTGGGGAAACAATGATACACAACCACCTAAACTAGAAGCTCCTAAATAGTGAAGAACGATGGGACGGTGTGCCAATAGTTGAAGACAATTGGCCAAACTATCTGCGGAAACAAGTTAGGGAAGCGAAAGATGGGAGCTTGAATGTGAAATCAACACCAACTGAAGAAGTTCGACTTGACAGACCACCCATGAAACTAGATGAAAAGTCATTGTATGGAGATTGGGGATAAGAACAATCAAGCTCTACACAATTTGAAACCTTGCAGACACTATTGTCTTACCTAGGAGAGAATGAAGAGAAATCAATGGTCTACAAAGCAACAAAACTACAAAGACCAAAACAAACTTTAAATGTGCATTAGGGAAAATTTGGAGTCTCAAAGGGGCCCTATAAGGAGGATTAACTTTGCCTCTCTTGTCCAAAGTGGGCAACCCGGTGAAGTACATAAACGCTTTGTCAAAACCCTATCAACCAACATATAATTGGAAAGATTTTATAAAAGAGGTTCTAAATCCTCAAACTCCAACAAATTTGGAATTGATTTGTAGAAGTTAGGGCCTTCCCACTAAAGCTGAAATGTGGGGAGAAATTCCATTTATAAGAAAAAATTGTCACATCAAAAAATGGAATCTTCTAGAATATAAGGAATCTGATGGTGACATGCTATATATCAATGGATAGATATTGATGAGTACATTCTAGATCCAAAAGTTCCAACAAGTTTTGATTTTTTTAGTAAAATTTTAATTATGTGCCCGTTTTGGACAAGAGGGAGAAAGTCAAAGTCCTTATAGGGCCCATTTGAGAGTCCAAATTTCTCTAATGGCTAATCTCTACAATCCTTTATGTCAAAACAAATTCAGTCAACAATCACTTTGGGTGAGCTATTGAAGTTGAGACCACATCTATGGGGAGATATATAAACCACCATGGAAAAGATGGGATTAAAAGGAGCATCTCAAATGAACCTGGAAAAATCGCAAAATGAGGAGATACAGACTACACGTGTCAAGTCTGTACCTATGAACAAGGTCGAGGACTATTGTGAAAGGAATGAGAGAAACACAACCCTTCCAATACAATACAATGATGTAAAATGATGGTTATTTTAGACTATAGAGAAGGCATTTCCATAGCAACCAAAGCTGTCTAGAAAGCTTGGGGAAAGCAGCCAGCAATCAGGCAAACAAGAATGAAATTGCTATTGGCAGATGGACACATAGAGAAACCAATGGACATACTAGAGAATATAAACAGTCAAATCTTGTGGGATTGACTACTAGAACACTTTTTCCATTGTAGACTTTGGAAACAAACTCAATTATGAAATCATCTTGGGAAGATCATTCATGAGACAGATACAATTAATTCCAAATTGGGGCAATGATTATCTCTACTTGAAACAAGTAGGAGCAATCACTCGAGTGAACTTGAAGGACCATTCTTACAAGGATGTCCCAAGGACATCAATACAGGAACTGGACTCGGAGACCTATTCAGAGACTAAACTGTCATCATGGATACAAGAAAACACTCCAATTTGGATGTATGGGGCTTCTCAATTCGGTAGTTTACAAAGGGAAGATTGCGTTTTAGACAAAGAAGTGAATGATGTAGATCACATACTAGAACCATTCCCTGAACATTCATTCGAACCCTTTGAATGGACTTAGATCTTGGCCACAATGGATGTATGTGTTAATGAATCTACACCTACACACTTTTGTGATGAAGAGGGCTATGTTATAGTCCCAATCCAAGTGGTATTTATTGAGATGATCAATGAGCAACAAGTCTTCTCTGATCACTATTATGATGCTACAAACAAGTGGGAAGAAGAACCAATTACAACAGAGGAATCAAAATCTAAAAAAGAGCAAGTAAGAGCTTCTACTCAGAGGAGAGGAAGAACTTTTTTTGAGTTTCCAAAACAACACCGAAGATGCCAACAAATATATCAAAGGAAAAGAGACAATAGCTTAAGAAAGAAAACTATAAAATGGCCATTGGACACCAAAACTCAAATCTTAATGAAAGTGGACACAACAAACTGCATAAAAGACAAGATAACTAGAAGGTATCCAAACGTAGAGCATTCAAGGAGACAAAACCGAAGCTGATCAAGCCTAATAAGGCCAAAGGAAAAGTACCTTTGATGACAAAAACGAAGAGTAAAGAAAAATACAAAGGACTAAAACAAACTTTGAAAGAAGTGTGGAACACAAAAATGGAATCGGATAGTGACAAATTGGGGGAAATTAGTGTTCCAACTCATTATTAAAAATACACTTTGCAAGATCGCAGGATCATTGTAGGGCAACCCTAGCAACAATCAGTATAATCAGGGAAATCCTATGAAGGACCAGAGGATGCCAAGTGCATTGACCTTGCAGAGCCTGGAGAAGATCCAAAACCTGCATACATAGCTATGAATCTGTCGCAAGAAGAGGAAGAGATTCTCATAAGAACGTTAAAAGAATATAGGGATGGTTTTGCATGGTCATACAAAGATCTCAAAGGGGTGGATCTTGCCATATGCCATCACACTATCCCCGTGGGAGATAATGCTAAGCCAAGCAAACAAAGACCATACACATATAATGAGACGTTTGCCAAAAAAATTAAGGAAGAGATAGAGAAGATCAAGGATGCTCATTTTATCTATGAAATAGAACACACTGATTGGGTATCACCATTTGTCATGGTGCCTAAAAAGAATGGAAAACTTAGAGTGTGTGTAAATCTCAAAATGTTAAACTCTGCCACTATACGAGATAACTATCTTCTTCCCATCACAGATCATGTGCTAGAACGAGTAGAGGACAAGGAAGCTTATAGCTTTTTGGATGTCTTCTCTGGGTACAACCAATTGACTATAGATCCCAAAGACCAAGATTAAACTTCTTTCACCACGGAATGGGGAATTTTTGCTTATCGCGTAATGCCTTTCGGTTTGACCAATGCACCTGTAACATTCCAGAGACTAATGAGCCATGTTTCCTTTAAGGAATATCTGAGGAACTTCTTGGAAGTATACATGGACAATCTTTGTGTGCACTTCACAAAACAAGAAGTTCACTTTGAATAATTACATTGTGTCTTTTAGGAATAATGTCTATATAGAATTTTCTTAAATCTTGAAAAATGTGTTTTTATGGTTAGACAAGGAAAAATTCTTGGACATATTGTGTCAAAAAATGGTATAGACACATACATGGAGAAGGTGGCAGTGATTGCTCAAATGGATAGGCCAACATCAGTCAAAGATGTGGTTACTATTGTAGATTTATCTACATGTATGCAATAATTGCTAAGCCCATATACAGCCTTATCGCTCACTTTGAATGGATTGATGAATGTGAGAAATCCTTCCAAAATCTTAAGCAATCCTTGAGCTCAACACCTTAATAATGAAAGATCCAGACTAGAACAAAGTGTTCCATGTACATGTCAATGCTTTAAGCTATGCCATTGGCTGCATATTAGCCCAACCAGGAGAGGGGACCATGGATTTTTCTATCTCCTATGCTAGTTGACAATTAAACCTGGCGGAAAAGAACTATACAACTACGAAAAGAACTATGCACGTGGATGTTGGCAACCAAATGCACTATTGATTGGGATACTGGTAGTGTCACGACGCGACCACTGACTCTTACCCCTATCATTCAAGCAAAGTCACCTACGTTGCAAACTCTAGCAAAGTTGAAGGATAGCCAACATTCACAAGCCAAGGTGGTTAACTCGTCTTTGCTGGCTACCCATGAACCTAGCACTTCAACACTTGTAGTTGCAGCAAGCAATAATATTGCAAGTACTCAACCTGCACGACGTAAGAGTATATATCAATGGGTCCCCAAGGCCTTACTTCCAACTACCTCAACCCTCCCATCCATTTCAAGAAAAAATTTCTCTACGACGTAAGAGTATATATCAATGGGTCCCCAAGGCCTTACTTCCAACTACCTCAACCCTCCCATCCATTTCAAGAAAAAATTTCCCTGGAGAACCAAGAGCGCGCTCTAGGAGAGTCAAGACCAAATCACAATGGATTCCAAAACGACTATTAGAAGCCCAAGGCTACTATGATGGAAATGAGCAAATTTGGGTACCTAAACGTAAAATGTGTCCTTCCCTATCGACAACAAACCCATATGAGTCAAACAGTGTAACGCTAAAGCCAATGGCAGACCGTGGGAAGGGAAAGATCATAGAATGCTACACACCTACTCCAGAGCTAGTTGGGCTCCAAGGCAAAACCAATTTATTCCACCTAGCTCAGGAAGGGGGGAGTTCCATGAAGCTTCTAGCTCCTCATGTAATACATCCATAGAGGTAAAAGCTTCTACACAGCCTCCACCTACAATAGTGGACCTCCATGAAGCTACAAAGGAATCCACACCTTCCAGTGTTCAAGAATCACCTAATGAACCACTTCAAGTTCGATCCTGGGAGAGTACCTTACCACCCTTGCAACTCGACGAGGCACCTAAGGTAATAGAAAACTACTGGCAAAAATCTTCACCTATAACAACTTGGAACAACTGGTTTCAAAGGGTGACGACATCATTTCAAACGATATGATCTACCCAAGGAAGGGGGGAGTGTTTGTGGACATCCATTATTCACTTGCTTCCTTCTCAACCTTTCTCTCTGACCTCTTAATCTCCAATCTTAGGGAATGTATATATAAAGCCTTATACTCACAAAAACAAGATAAAAAAGTAAAAGAGCAAGAGCCATAACACAAATCATAAAAACAAATTATGCACAAGAACACGACCCTTGTAATATTTGCACTCTAACCATCATCTATTTGCGTGTACAGATATGGCTAGTACGCTAGAGTCATCCACTCCTGCCTTGGGTGAGAGGTACCCTCGTTACTTTTCACAAATATTTCACATGGTCTTTTCAGTGCTTGCATGTGAATGGGATTTGATAGGTACGCTAGCATGTGAGAGGAATTTTGAGGAGTTAGAATGGTTGATACGTCTCTTGACCACGTCTGATCCATACTTAGTAGAGAGCGTTTCTCCCATTGCACAAGCCTACCCTTTTGACCAAGATGACTATAGGCGTCTAGTGACCTTCTTAGTAAACATGGGCACCTATGATGAAGAAGAAAATTTACAGGACTACACGGATGGCACATATGGTCTCATGGATGATGACTTTGTTTATCTCGACGACGAGGATAGGGGTTTAGCCTTAGGGTTTTCCCCCAACCTCTACAATATCCTATTCCCTTGACTCTCTAGGGGAGTGCAAATAATTAGGTTAGGGTTCCTTATGTTTTTTGTTGTGTTCAATAAGTGTTGGTACCTTTTCCCACTAATGTGGCTCCTGGAGGTATTCCTTTTGTTTCCTAGTGTGTACAGGAGCGTGTTGCTATTGATAGGATTTGGACCTTCATGAAATCTTTATCTCGACTCACTCTTCAAATCAAGCGCGGCCATCGACACAAACAGGTGTTTCTTGTCCATTAGCATTGCCCCTTATCTTTTTTCCATCTATGATTGTCTGCTTTGATTGTGATTGGTAGGATAATATCCAGCACATTTGCTTAGTAACAAACATTTAATTCAATGTAATTTTTTGTCATAATCACTTGTCTAGGTTTAAAAATCAACTCGTCCGACTAAGCTAGTTTGACCAAGTTAGGTGTTAGAGATCTTCTCTTAATACCATGGGGAATGCCTTCCTAATAATCAATGGTTACTTAGGTTCTTAATCCGATTTAGACAGCATTGTGTGAAATGTACTAGGGATTTCTAGTGGGCTTGACCCTATTGACCTTTCGCTTAAGTAATATAAAGGGAGTTTACTAGTGTGATGAGCCTGGGGAGGTGTATCAGTGTTATATGACCCCCCAAAGTTACAAAATTAAAATGCTGAAAATGAACAAACAAAAAATCAAAGTGTCACAATGTAAAATCTTAAGTTGGAAGAGAAATCTCAGCTTGATTTGGTACTTCACTCACATGTATTGCCTATGGTACTAGAGCCCTAGAGGTTCCCAGTGTGGGCGCTTTTCCTTGAAAAGCAAAAAACCCAAGGCATACAAAATAAGCACACACATCAAATTGAATCATTGTGAAAACACTTTGGGGGGTCAAAGAAAAGGTAATCAGTCAGGCGATGATTTCATGAGAAATTCATTTTATCGTAGCTTAACTACAAGGTCCTCTAGGTATAGCCTCTAGTCAACCCTCGAACATGAAATACTTGGCTCTCGCGATTAAACAACTTAATTAACCAGAGAAAATTAAGAAGCTTACCCATGGTATTAATAGTCGATCTCTAGTGCCTTCGACCGTTAAATTAGCGAAAACACTTTGGGGGGTCAAAGAAAAGGTAATCAGTCAGGCGATGATTTCATGAGAAATTCATTTTATCGTAGCTTAACTACAAGGTCCTCTAGGTATAGCCTCTAGTCAGCCCTCGAACATGAAATACTTGGCTCTTGCGATTAAACAACTTAATTAACCAGAGAAAATTAAGAAGCTTACCCATGGTATTAATAGTCGATCTCTAGTGCCTTCGACCGTTAAATTAGCGACCACAGACTTGTTTAATTTTTTACCTTTACATCTGTTTATGCATTTGATTACATTGCAATTTAATGCTTATTTCTGACAAATTGTTTAAAATTCTGTTACCAATCAATTGTCTGCCTAAAATTGCATATGCTTTTTAATCGCTTATGAAAATGCAATTACTGTGCAATGTTGTTTGATTTTGCAGTGACTAATGAAGGCTAAGGACATTCATCTCAAATTCTCTTCCACCTCGACCAACGAGCTTCAACTCAATAGCTTCCGAGGACGGAATCTACATCAGGAAGGGGGGCATGTTAACCCTCACGGCTCACGGAGACCCCATCACCTACGACGGACGTGTATTATGTATTTGGTAGAGTCAGGTACCGAGCTTGTCGGACCAATAGGAAAAGGGTAAGAGTGATCGCCAATGAGAGGCGCACTCTAACTGGGACATTCAAGGGATTAGTTGGCTAAGCATAGGCGCCCAAGTGTGAATGGGGTGAGCTCATATAAAATCCAACTAAACCTAAAATTCACTGATTCTCTCATTTGTGCAATAGAAGAGTGCTCTTGCTCCATCTCCATCTCCATCTTCTTCTTCTTCACCTCCTTGTGTGTGTGTGTATGTGAGAGAGAGAGAGAGAGAGAGAGAGAGAGAGAGAGAGAGAGAGAGAGAGAGAGAGAGAGAGAGAGAGCATTGTGGCGGCACGACGACGGTGAAGCGGTTGAGCGCGACGTAGCGGCGTCTCCTTCTTCTTCGCGGCGAGGAATCCTCCACGGCAGAAGCATAGAGCGGTGAGTGACACACCATTGCCCTCTTTTGAGCTTACTAGTTAAGCTAGTTGTGTGCTTGGAGCCGTCAATGGCTCGCACACAGTGTTAGGCAAGTCCCTTGCTTCGACAGTGCGGCAAGGAGCGCACTGTCTCAATAGAATGGCGTTGCTGGATGAAAGAATCGCACTATTCTCAATGATGTAAGATGTATGATGATTCATTATGGGTTATCTTGTGTTTTCTGGGCTGAAGCTACTTTGACATCATTATTTATTTAGAATCATCTTTCTACTACTGCACCCTCTGTTAAGATACCCATCACAACATGGACAAGTGACATTCCTTCTGTATCTCATTTTTGAACCTTTGGATGTATTGCCCCTATTCACGTTCCCAAAGAAAAGCAAACAAAGCTTGATGCTCCCGGTCTTAAAGTTATTTTTATTGGATATTCTAATACTTCGAAAGGCTACAAATTCTATGACCCTTCCTCCGAGAAAGTAATTGTGAGTCGTGATGCTACTTTTAATGAACATCTTATGGGAGGCTCATAGTCCATGGATGATTTTGATGATACTAAATCATTGCTTAAGGCTTTTCCATTTCTCTCAAACAATGAAATTCTTCCTATAGAGCATCTTTCCTCTTCACAACAATCCATTCTGAATGTTGTCACTGATGATATTGATATTTTGGTTGATTTGCCTATTGATTTTAAACATGGTTCATGTCATGTTTATGATGACAATATTGTTGATAATGCTCTCTACTTTTGAAGATCCCTTTAGTTATAATGAAGCTATCTCTTCACCACAAAAGGATCAATGGCAAGAGGCTATGTAAGTAGAGTACAGTTCTCTTATCTCTAAAGGTATGTGGATACTAATTGAACTACCTCCTGGTCGTACAATTATCAAGTGTAAGTGGATGTATAAGACAAAGGTAAAACCAGATGGATCTTTTGACAAGTTCAAGGCACGTTTAGTTGCAAAAGTTTACTCTCAAGTTGCTAGTGTTGATTATCAAGAGACCTTTTGTTCAAGTTTTATTGGCATTTGTTGTTCAATTTGATTTAGAAGCTCATAAAATGGATGTGTGAAGTACTTTTCTGAATGGCAATTTGGAAGAAGAAATTTATATGGAACAACCAGAAGGGTTTGTTATTTTAGGTAAAGACGACCTTGTTGCTCAACTCCATAAGGCAGTATATGGTCTCAAACAAGCTCAAGGCTGGTATACAAAATTTGATCTTTTTCTCACCTCTATAGAATTCATCTCTTGCTCTTCATACCCCAACTTATACATAAAGTGCCAAAGTAGCAGTTTTGTGATTCTTGCTCTTTACACTTTAAACCGAGCCAATTACCTTGAATGGAATAATGTCGTATGAACAATCCCAATAGAACACACACACACACACACACACAATATATATATGTGTATATATATGTATATATATGGAATAATGTCGTATGAACAATCCCAATAGAACACACACACACACACACACAATATATATATGTGTATATATATATATATATATATATATATATATATATATATATATATATATATATATATATATATATATATATATAGAGAGAGAGAGAGAGAGAGAGAGAGAGAGAGTTGTATCATAACTTCGACTAAATTTTGATGCTAAGTACATGCCCCCTTAAATCACACCACAACTTGAATTGCTTTAACGAGTATTTTCTTTTTGTTGGTGTAGGTAGCATCATTGCTAGGGGTGACGAGAGTCTGACTCGTAGCTTAAAAATTTATTTGAAAGATGGTGTTTAATAAGCGATTCTTTTGAATAAGTAAGTATATGCATTTTAGGGACCCTAAGGAATATAGTAATTGGTTATGAAAAGAATTGCTTGGACAAAATGTCTCAATCACTCACACAGAAAGACACACCCACACACAATTTCCAGCACCAAGAACGAATGATACTGCCCCTTAGTAGAAGAAAATAGGGATTAGACGACTCCCCCACAAGCCTCTTAGAGACACTTTTGGACCAGTGAGGGATGCTGGATCGCAAAGTGAGAAGATCAAGTGAGAGGAAAGAGATCTCACAAATCAGGTTGCTTTTTATCAAATTCAACAATGGCTCACTCCAAAAGCTCTAGAACAGAACAAAAATCAATAGGCTTATGAGGCTTACCAAGTAAAATACATGCTGGACATGGTGAGTGTTGGGAGAGCAGGATTAGAGAGAGAGAGAGAGAGAGAGAGAGAGAGAGAGAGAGAGAGAGAGAGAGAGAGAGAGAGAGAGGCTAGAGCAGTGCCTTGTTTTTGGCACACAAGTAAGAACAAAGCAGCCTCAAATAAGATTTTGAGAGATAGAACACACAAATAGTGTACACCATGCCACCCACCTAGATCTTAGCTAATCACTAGTTATTGCAATATTTTTCCTATTCTTTTCCTTTCCTTCATTCCATTCAACACCTCTGTCAATATTCTCTCAAAACTTCAAACAAAGAAATGGAACATTCTAGGTTGTGTGAGGTACATATTTAGCTAAAAGAGCTTTGTTTGCGAGAAAATATGGGCATCTAGTGAAGATTATCAACCTAAAATCAAGGCATTCATGTAGAAGATAAGATCCTCACTCTAGCAATTTCTTTTGTGAATCTAATCCTCTCATCTGGAAGTTGAAGTGAAAGGGTTGCAATTTTCAAAACCTGTTTTTAGCCTCTCATCAGTCCAATGCGATGCTCACAGATACATGTTCGTAGTGTAATTTTTGTTAATGAAAAATCTTACTTTCAAATTTAGTAGACCTTAATCTTTGACATAGAGGAATTTTAGTTAACTAGTGGTCCAAACCGGTCTCCCAACTGCAAGGTGAGCACAAATCAACCTTGATGCAAACAACAATATTGAAGGGCAAGGTAGGGTTTTTCAAAGTTACCGATAGAAAGCAGAATGTCTGCAGAAGAAGTTTATTCTCTCTCTCTCTCTCTCTCTCTCTCTGTGAGAACTATGCACTATGCAAGTAATTTCTAGCAGGAGTGTGCTTGCTCACAAATACCAAAAGATTACAATGGAGTAGAGATCTACTTTACATGGTTCCAATGCAGTAGAATGCAAGGGGTGTACATAAGGCTTATAAAGGGTCACATATTTTCAATGTTGGCAAAGGATCCTTGGGTAAGTGCCAATTCTTGCAAAGCTTGTGTGGTTAGCATATTTTTCTCGTGAATGACTTATTGAAGTTTTATGTTGAAGCATTCTTTACTAATCATCTCTTCTTTTAGCAAATTCTATATATTCAACAACATTGGGAACTGGTACTAGTACCTCAAAAGAATAATTTGTAAGCTCTTGATCAATGGCTTGGGAAACATGACTCCAATGCAATTCATAAATGTAGGCCACAAGTATGGATTGACCTAAATTCAACAATGCTCAAATACTTGCTATTTGAAGAGGTAAGGTGTTGAATGTTCATATTGAAATCAAATTAACCTATGGATTTAAAGGTTCACATTGTGTTTAGCCTTTGATATTGTATATCTTTGTGTTCATGTTTCATTTGCAGAATTTTTATTGTGAAAGTCAAGATGGATATTCAAGTGTGGAACCAAACCAAACCAAGATGGAGATTCAAGTGTGGAACTAAACCTCAACAAGCAAAAATTGATTGAAGGTGTCTTTTAAAGTTATAGCAAAGAAAGGTGTCACAAATGAAAGGCAAGACAAAGCGGCCAAAAAGGTGGATCAATATATTAAAAAGGGAGGACCTGTCCATCACAGCGGTGGGAGAGAGACTTGAGAGCCTAGATCTGTTTGCCATATATGGAACACTTATGTAAAAAATTCATATGCTAAGCTAGTGGGCTCATGTGCTCAATTAATGCAATACATTGTTCATCTCTTTACTTGCTATGCTCTTTGGCATGGTCTAGAGTACTTTATGTTTTCATTCAATTAGTGGTTAGTTATGTGCAATTGTCTTGAAATACTAAAGTTTCTCCCATTTTCTAAGTCCCACTAAAGTTTGTATCAAGACTATGGTTAGCCAGGAACTCTTGTGTTAACAAGTTCTTGTAAATAATTGGATGTCCACAATGGCTAGTGAAACATAATACATTGGTAGCAACATTAGAAGATTTTGAAGGTCATTTGGAGGGCCTTTTAGAAGAGAGAGGAAAAAGAGCTCCTCTAATGAGAGAAGAGCCAACATTATGTAAAGAAATATGTTGATATTAACAAAAATATAAAAAAGGGTCCACCCACTCATTTAATAATCTAGCGATCCTTGAAACATTCAATGCAAGTGTCTTTTTCATGAGGTAGGTGCCACTCATTCAATAATCATTTCTTCATCCATTGAAATGTGAAAAAATCACAAAATTATCAATTGGTGGTAGAATTTGAATCTTTTAATGCCTCTAATCCTTAACGCCAAAAGGGGACGTTTATCGAACAAGGCAAGTAAGAATTTTGGATGCATTCAAAGGTGTCAAAAGCTTCAAATTCTACCAGCAATTGACAATTTCATGATTTTTTGCATTTCAATGATGACGAAAGCAATATTGAATGAGTGGCACCTACCGCATGAAAAAGACACTTGCGTTCAATGAAAAGGCTGCTAGGAAGTTCGGTTCATTTTTTAGATTTTCTAGCTATCCTTTTGAATGTACCCAATAAATGTGAGTGCATTTTAAGAATTTATTTTAGAGAGAGAAATAGAATTTGTTACAAGCCCCTCCAAACGACCTCCAAAATCTCCTAATGAGACACTGTATAACAAAGAAAACCTCATTATTCTTATTTCTAGATAAAGGACATCTAAATCTAAAATGTTGACATGACACATGTGATTTCTAATAGACCAGTCATAGACATTACAAAGAGAATGGGATATCGGAGGGCCTCTTCATTTTGTTAGTTAAAGTACCCTAAACTTAATCAATCTTTGAACAAAGGCTAGAATGGTAAGAATGGGATATAGGAGGGGCCTCTTTATTTTGTTAGTTTAAGTACCCTAAACTTAATCAATCTTTGAACAATGGTGAGGTGAATTAACACTAGGTTGGTAACGTAATAGGACATAAAAATGTCCTTTGTAGAGTCCAAGAAAAACTTCACAACTCCTAGCAGGGGACTTCATTTACAAAACCCTTCATTGAGCACATTTAGAAGACTCATGTGCTTTAGGAAAAATCATAAGAAAAGTGAAATTTACACTCAATTGGGAGAAGTAAGCTCTCAATGTAAGTGCATTTGTACTAGCATTGAAAACAAAAAAGTTCATTAGTGTATAACTGGGTGCTCTCAAACAAAAAATGGTTTGAACATTCCCACATTTTTCTAGGCAACTATGATAGGGAAACTATGAATATTTCAGTACGCAAGGGAAAGCCTTGGCAAGGTGGGACTCAGCATGGTGAGAAGCTGGCAAAGTACATAATATCCTTGTTTAGTTGCATTGAAGACACAATGCTCGACCTTTTTGCAGGCACGGGAACGTTTGGGTTGGCTGCTGCCTTCATGGGTTGCCATGTTTTGATGTTTGAAGGAGACGACCAGATCTATTCTAGACTCCTTCTTCCTTATCGGAGTATTGAATTGTAGTTGACATGTTGGAAATGTTTTTCATTGGTATATGGTTGAAATTGTTGTGTACACATAAGGCTATATGCACCGGGTTTGTTCTAGACTCCTTCCTTATCGGAGTATTGATGTTTTGCATTGGTGTTTGGTTGGAATTTTGTGTTCACATAAGGCTATATGCAGATTGCAATGTTGGATTGAGTCTACTTTGTGCATCAGGTTGAGAATTTTTTTGAAAATTGTAGTGTTGTGCATCAGGTTGCTCAAGGTTAATTCAATTAGTTTCCTGCTGAACAGTGGTGTGGATATTTGAAGCATCAAGCTGTAGCTCCTCTTTGATGAAAATGGGTCACGATTAGAGGCTCACTGATGCCTGCATACACGCATACTCTTGTCAATGCAGAACCTGGCCCTTCATCCGACGATGGCTGGGGAACGTTAACTTCCTATCCTCACCCAGGAAGCAGAAGGAATTGGCTGGACTTGTCCTTTCCTCACCCCTTCACTAACACTCGAGAAGATTAAAATACTACCTGACAAAACATCACAAACAAAACACCCCGGGGAGGTCACCTAATAAAAATGTAACCTATCACGTGAGTTCAACAGAAGGGTATGTAAAGTTTTTGAAACTTACAGAAATATATATACAGAAGGGCATTATTTTTTCAAATTTGAGAAAAAATTACAGATGTTAAAAGAAAAGGGTACATTATATTCCTAAAAAAATTCACAGATAAGGGGTTTTACAAATATGTCTTGAACGCATGTGATATGGTAGTTTTACACATAGTGAACCCCCCAAGCAAAACACTAGCTATTAAACTTCAGCCGACTCCTACATGTTTGTCGATTATGTAGTCAACCTCACCTGTCTCAATTGTGGAACCTCACACTACGACTGATTGTTGTATGAATTCCAGTTGTTTCTCCTCCATAGGATGCATTTGGCCGTTTGATTTCGCGCACTTGTCCTTTGCACCGATTGACAGCCTTTTGATGTTTTAACTGCAAGACAAATTACTTCATAGGATCTTCCTTTGCTGCCTTCTTTCAAACTTTGAGCCGTTTTGCTGCCTGCCCAACACCCGCTATCTCACACTAGCAAGAATATTTGGATCAGCAAGAATATTCATAAATTTGGATCAGCAAGAATATTTGCAATTGGATTATAAATTCGTGCAACCCCACTTCCACAAGGATACGAACCCGCAACCCGACTTTTGCCAACAAAGTGCAGAATCATCTCTCTGTTTTGCATACACACTGCAGGGAAACAGATGGAGAAAGTTCAGGGTTTGTTTTTTTCGGGGGTTGGTTTGCTATACTTTGGGTGCTTTTACCTTTGGTTTAACCAATTATTCATGGCCTTGTCAATTTTTCTCTTTACAATGTGTGGATGATGTCTTGCACTATAACACCCTCTACAACACCAAATCTTGTATGCTAACTGCTCACCTATTTTATTGTTGTTGTACAAAGTGATTTGCACTCTACTCCCTGCTCACTTCGTGTGGCTTGCTTCATACTCACACCCATAGTATAGTTTTCAAATGGATGAGTAGCTATAGCCTCAAAAATCTATTAGAAGGTCTATGCTATAGTCAAAATTAGCACATTTTTTAATAGTTTTGTGTGTAAGCACATGTAGGGATACAAATGACTAACTAAGAGTCCAATTTCACCTACCAAACACTTTATGAGCACTACAAGTCTTTGCTAGCTGCCATGGACACAAAGAATCCACTACGTTCTCTTTCCCATTGAATTTGAGGAGGCATTTATTCATGACATGCTATTTCCTAGCTGCACAACACTATAATACTAGTGAGATGCATCGCGGATTACAAAAATCTAAGCTTGAACAAAGCCATAGAATAAATACATAAGAAGAAAGCCATAACCATATCGTAAAGACATAAGTAGGCAGTCATAACCATAGAATAAACAATTGTTGCCTAACACACAACCAGTCACCAAACATTAGCAACCATAACCAATTTACCATTATTTGCATCCAAAACCGTAGCACATAACCATAACCTCCCAAAACAATTGTGAAGACCACTTCACCACAACCTGGCAAAAAACACTTGGCAAATTGTTAAAACCACCACTTGGCAAGAAATACTTGGCAAATTGTGAAAACCATAACTTGACAAAAACATTGCGAAAAACTATAACCATGGTAATTATGACATGACATGGAAAGCAACCATAAATTTGCAAAACTCTAGGAGAATGGATGTAATAAGAGTTATTTATGAAAATTCTTAAAGTTGAAAAGAATGTAATATGACATATTTTTCATTGAGAACACAGTTTGAAAGATTATTGAATAGTTTATTAGGTAGAGAGTATTAATCTTATGCAAATGAGTTGAAGATGTTGAAAGAAAAAATATATTCTATTCTTTTTGCATAATATACTAGAGATATGTTTAATAAAGATTCGTGAATAAAGGATAGTTTGACTATAGATAGTAAAGTAAAAACGTAGTCAAAATTGATCTGTCTATCATATCAATGTTTTAGTGTCATTTGTTTTAGTTTAAAATACATGAAAAAAATTAAAATAATTTTAAAACGTTGTGGAGCCCTAAAAATAGACTTTGTATGGTTTGCGATCTAAAAGTTGCGTTTTTAGCCAAAAAAGAGTTTTTTTTTTTTTTTTTGCAATTGTGATTACTTTACATTGTAGACCAAACCTATTCCCGTTGTTTTAAGTACCTTGAAGTCTATATTCTGAGTTTGTATGACAAAGTTATGGCATAAAAAAATTATCAACATCAGTAGCACGGTAGCCTACAAGCAACAACATGTTAGCTTACAAACATATATACACATGTAATATCTCTTTTGTTTGATCCAACCGAGAAGTGATTATACTCTTTTATGATGGTACAAAATTATGTTTTCTAATTTGATTTATCATGTTGAATTGGTTGCACAAGTATGATGTTTTGGCTATTTTGTAGACATTGAAGAAACCATTGTGATATCTACTCAACAAAGTGAAACGGGATCTATGCAATGTGGCATTATATTGAGATTGGGATTGTATTGCGACGCAGATTATGATCGTTGTTGCCATCCAAAGATTGAGATTGAGATTGCAATTGTGATTTTGATTGAGAGTGAGAGTGTGATTGAGATTGAGATTGAGATTGGATAGCTCAGGGGTGCTTGAGAGGTTATGAAATGAGCTATGCTCTTCTTGTAATCATTATCTTACATATTTTTCTATTTCATCTATTCACTCTGCATACTCTTTATTTTCCTTGTTCATCAATCTATTTTTCTCTCTTGTGTCATGTCACAATGGAGAAATCCATAACCATAAAACAATGAAAGCACCTAATGAGTGGCAAAACCATAATTACAAAACCTGGCAACCATAACCTCTCAAATAACACAAATCATAATCATGGCAAACATGCCATAAAAAAAACACATGATACATGGAAAATGGAGAAAACCATACCCATAGAAATTATGACCTAACAGACCACTTAACAAAGATCACTTTACCACCATTAATTGGCGAAAAACACCTAACGAATGACAAAAATGCTAACCATGGCAATCTGCCACATCCATAAAAAAACACCTAGAGAAACCACAAAAATGCATGCCACAAAACACCTAGAGAACAACCATAACTAGACAAAACACCTAGGGAATGGAGAAATTCATAACCATAAAATCATAAAAGCACCTGGAGAATGACAAAAACCACAACCATAGAACTTGGCAAAAAAAACTTGGCGAATGATGAAAACCATAACCATGGCAACCATGACATGACAAAACACTTGACGAATGGCAAAAACAATAACCATAAAACCATCATTACACCTGACAAGTGGTGAAAACCATAACCAAAACCATAAAAATAAATGGCAAGTGGCAATAACCATAAACGTAAAAACACATGGCAATAACCATAAACGTAAAAACACATGGTGAATGTCGAAAACCATAACCATAAAACATTAACACACTTGATGAGTGGTGAAAACCATAACCATGAAACATAAAAACACCTGGAACGTGGTGAAAACCATAACCATAAAATCACCTAGTGAATGACAAAAACCATAACCATAAATTGGGGCAAAAAAACACCTGGCGAATAATGAAAACCATAATCATAAAAACCATGACATGAAAAAACATCGAGCGAATGGCAAAAACCATAACCATAAAACCATTACCACACATAGCAAGTGGTGATGGCAAACATTATAAAACCATAAAAACACCTGCGAGTGGTGAAAACCATCACCATAAAACTATAAAAACACCTGGAGAATGGGAAAAACCATAACCATAAAACATGGAGAAAATCACCTTGCAAATGATAAAAACCATAACCATGGCAACCATGACATTACAAAATACCTGGCAAAAATTGTAACCATAAAAGCACCTGGCGAGTGGTTAGCGAGTGGCAAAAATCATTATCACTAAAACACCTGGCGAATGGAGAAAACCATAACCATGGTAGACATGACTTGAGAAAACACTTGGCAAAGATCAATTCACCATGGTAGCCATGACTTGACAAAACACTTACCAAAGATCACTTCACCATTACCTAGATAAACAAGTACCTTACAAAAATCATAACCATAAAACCACAAAAACATATGGCGAGTGATGAAAACCATAACCATTCGGACCATGACATGACAAAACACCGGTGGATGGCAAAAATTATAACCATCAGACCATGAGAGCATCTAGTGAATGACCTATCAATAAGACTAAATGCCCTCAACAACAAAAAAGAGACCAAAAAGGGATACAGATCACAAAGGGGAAATCTTTGTAGAGGCATCCAATACCATAAGCATACATCGTAAAACAATTGTCCATGACAAAGCACACACCACCAAAAAAGAAACCATAAACAATGACTTTGAAGAATTTTTGGGCTTGTAAAGGCCACAAGACGGATCTAGGCAAATTGAAAGCTTGAATTGATCATATCTAGCACAAAAAGTGTTGGAATTGAGTTCTGAAAAGTGCTGTGAGTTGCTTGTGAGGTGGGAGTCTAAAGATTTTCTCCATTAGACGATTGAACGTGGCTGGTGCAATAGTCAACCAAAAGGCATGACTAGATATTCATAAAGGCCAAACGTTGTACGAAATGCGGTCTTTAGGATATCTTCATCCACTATCCTTATTTGATGATAGCCACTTTTAAGGACAATCCTATTTAAGTAGGTAGAGCCTTGTAGCTTATCAAACAGATCTTCTACCCAAGGCACGGGAAATCTGTTTTTGATAGTGATATGGTTTAGTGATTGATAGTCCACACACATACGGTATGTACCATCTTTCTTTTGCACTAAAAGGACTGGAGAACAAAAGGAAGATGAGCTAGGCCTCACCATCCTTTTGTCTACCAATTCTTATACTTGCCTCATGATCTCCTCTTGTTGAGCTTGGGAAACTCAATAAGGAGGCTTGTTAGGTGGTGAGATTCCTGGTAGGAGCTCAATTCGATGGTCATCATCCCCTCATTTTGGAGGTAAGTCCATAGGGATATCATCGATGAACACATGTTGAAATCCTTTTAGAAAATTAGACAAGTCTAAATCTTCTTGATTCCTACCATTTACATTTGATAAAACATTAGGACCTTGTAGGGACTCTTTGACGAAAATCATGTATGCAAAAACTGAGCTCTTTATTGATTTATCAAAAGCAGGAGGATTTACAATTGGTATAGTATAACCAGACTCACTAGCATCTATATACATGTTCTTCTCCCTCTAAGTGAATTAGATTCTCCTTTTAGGGAACTTCATGTTGGAAGCCATGTAGCTGAACCATGGTGCCCCTAGGATAGCATCCTCATGTTGAAGAGGAGAGATGAAAAAGTCTTCTTTGTCGACGTAGATTTGGACAAGAAGACTCAACTTACCAATCAAGGGAGTAATGGAGGCTTGCTATCCCTTGAAAGCTGTGTCAGTCATTATAGTATCTCCCATATGAAAGCTTCAATGCCCAACTTGGTGGCCAAATCCATTGATATGAAGTTGTGAGTAGAGCCAGGGTCAAATAAGATGAAGGCATCATGTTCCCTTACCTTTACCCAAGCATAGGAAAGAGGCGATCCTTTGCAATGAGCATCCTCTTTTGGAGCTTTGATAGTGGAAGCTCTAGGAGTCTCATTGGGGGCATTTCTCTTGGCGCAAGGATGATAGCCATGTCCTTGCTCTTCACACTTAAAGAATTTATGGTCCTTGCGAAAAGCTTCAAGCTCTTATGGAGAGAGTTTGTTTTACCTTTGTAAACTCCCTTCTTCTTGGACCGATTTTTGTTGTTGTTGGAATTGCCTTGGGAAGAATTTTGGGCATTGGTTTTCCTGTTTGCATCACTTTTGTCTTTGTTTTCCATGGGCTTGACATTCCGTCTAGCCCCTTGTTGGAAGCTGATGTGTGAAGCAACCATGGTGTGATGGATTACTTCGGTGATAGAACTAGGCCGTTGAGAGTTGACATACTCGACTATTATTCAGGTAATACCACACAAAATTGTTGTTTTTTCTCGGCGAAGTCATAGTCTTTTTGACAAGAATAAAGTGTGCTTGCTTGCTAAACTTGTCGACTATTGTCCATTTTACTGTATTCCCATGGTAATCCAAAGATAAAATTCATGGATATACTCTCCTATGGTCAATTATGGATTGGCAATGGCTGGAGTAATCTAGGTTTCTTCCCTCTATCATATTTGGTCTTTTGGCATACCACACTTTTGAAACATACTCTTATATGTCCACTTTCATGGTAGGCCAATAGAAGTACGTCTCTACTCCTCGCAATAGGTTGAATGCCTCTATGTCCCGCATAGGGAGGAGCATGGGATTCATACATGACTTTCTCACGAAGGGAGTGGGTAACACATAGCATATTGCCATGGAGAAGATAACCATACTGCAAGGTGAATGGTTTCTCTTTCTTTCCCAAAGAAAGGGCTGACATTACGTGTTTAAAGTCCGGGTCAATAGCATACTCATCTATCATAGAAGATAGATCATTGTGAGTTTCTATAGACACCGTACTAACTTTTGGTCGTCGTGAAAGTGCATCGGCCACTTGATTGTGTTCACCAAAAATGTGAGCAATATGAAAATAAAATTGCAAAAGAAATTTTCCCACCTTATTTGTTTGTCGAAAAGCTCAATTTGCATCATGAAGTACTTGAGACTTTGGTGGTCGATTCGTAGAATAAATGGAGTCCCCAATAGATAGTGCTTCCATGTGTTTAGGGCATGTAGAACAACTAAAAGCTCTTTCTCCTAAATGCCCAAGGCCCGTTCATCCGTATTGAGCCTTCGGCTCTCATATGCTACGGCATGCCCTTCTTGAAGCAAGACTGCTCCAAGGCAATCACCACAAGCATCACATTGGACCTCAAATGGCTTAGAGAGATCTAAAAGCATAAGGACTGGTTGAGATGTAAGCTTCTCTTTGAGCTTGTCAAAAGCATTTTACTCCTTAGCAGTCCATGATTACTTAATGTTCTTCTTGGTTATGTAATGGTCCTACTATTTGAGAGAATTTTGCTATGAAGCATCTATAGTATGCACACATACCAATAAAGCTTCTTAGCTCATGTAGATTCCTTGGATAAGGCCATGATTTTATTACCTCCAACTTTGATGGATCCATTTGGATACCATCTTGAGAGATAATATGACCTAAGTATTGAATCTCGTGAAGGAAAAATTCTCTTTTCTTTTGTTTGAGAAAAAGCTTGTTCTCCCTCAATCCTTGAAAAATCACTTGGAGATGCTGCTTGTGTTCCTCCAAGGACTTGGAGTCGATGATGATATCATCAAAGAACAATCCAGTGAATTTGTGGTAGGGTCTAAAGATTTTTTCCATTAGATGATTGAACAATGCTGGTGCATTAGTCAACCAAAAGTCATGACTAGATATTCATAAAGGCCAAACGTTGTACGAAATGCGGTCTTTAGGATATCTTCATCCACTATCCTTATTTGATAATAGCCACTTTTAAGGTCAATCCTACTGAAGTAGGTAGAGCCTTGTAGCTTATCAAACAGATCTTCTACCTATGGCATGGGAAATTTGTTTTTGATAGTGATATGGTTTAGTGCTTGATAGTCCACACACATACGATATGCACCATCTTTCTTTTGCACTAAAAGCACTGGAGAACAAAAGGGAGATGAACTAGGTCTCACCATCCCTTTGTCTATTAATTCTTATACTTGCCTCATGTTCTCCTCTTGTTGAGCTTGGGAAACTCGATAAGGAGGCTTGTTAGGCCGTGAGATTCCTGGTAGGAGTTGAATTCGATGGTCATCATCCCCTCATTTTGGAGGTAAGTCCATAGGAATATCATCGATGAACACATCTTGGAATCCTTTTAGAAAATTAGACAAGTCTAACTCTTCTTGATTCATACCATTCACATTTGATAAAACATTAGAACCTTTTAGGGACTCTTTCACAAAAATCATGTACGCAGAAACTGAGCTCTTCATTGATTTATCAAAAGCAGGAGGATTCACAATTGGTATAGTACAACCAGACTCACTAGCATCTATATACATGTTATTTTCCCTCTAAGTGAAGTAGATTCTCCTTTCTGGGAACTTTATGTTGGAAGGCATGCAATTGAACCATGGTGCCCCTAGGATAGCATCCTCATGTTGGAGAGGAGAGATGAAAAAGTCTTCTTTGTCGATGTAGCTTTGGATATGAAGCCTCAACTTACCAATCAAGGGAGTAACGGAGGCTTGCTATCCCTTGAAAGCTGTGTCGGCCGCTATAGTATCTCCCATTTGAAAGCTTGAATGCCCAACTTGGTGGCCAACTCCGTTGATATGAAGTTGTGAGTAGAGCCAGGGTCAAACAAGATGAAGGAATCATGTTCCCTTACCTTTCCCCAAGCATAGGAAAGAGGTGATCCTTTGCAACAAGCATCCTCTTTTGGATCTTCTCGATAGTGGACGCTCTAGGAGTCTCATTGCGGGCATTTCTCTTGGGGCAAGAATGATAGCCAAGTTCTTGCTCCCCACACTTAAAGCATTTATGGTCCTTGCGAAAAGCTTCAAGCTCTTCAAGAGAGAGTTTGTTTTACCTTTGTAAACTCCCTTCTTCTTGGACCGATTTTTGTTGTTGTTGGAATTGCCTTGGGAAGAATTTTGGGCATTGGTTTTCCCCTTTGCATCAATTTTGTCTTTGTTTTCTGTGGGCTTGAAATTCCATCTAGCCCCTTGTTGGAAATTGATGCGCAAAGCAACCATGTTGTGGTGGATTACTTTGGTGATAGAACCAGGTGGTTGAGAGTTGACGTACTCGACCATCTCTTCTGGTAATCCTGCAAAAAATTGTTGCTTTTGCTCGACGAAGTCTATCTTCTGGAAGAAAAGTAGCCTTGAGATCTAAATCCAAAACTTGTCTACATATTTGTGGGATAGATTCATGGGAGAAAAGCTTTAAACTCCGCCATTTAGTAAGAACTTTGCATCACTTGCAAGGAATTGCTTCATGATGGAAACTTGTAGATTTTTCCATGTATTTGGGACTTTGCTATTGCCACAAAGGCTTTGCACCATTGACGAGCCATTTTTTGGAAGTGCATAGCTACATGGCATAGCTTGGAGGACTCCCTGAAGCCCTCGTCTCCAAAGGCCGCAGAAAGTTGCTGGATGAAGGCCAATACTTTGTCGGTAGCACCAAATGTGCCATTATAGGTGAGAAAAGTGATACTCTTTCCTCCCTCTTTGAACTTCTTGAACTTTTGTGACCTTCGCCATGCAGGGTAAGATTTGCGACGTCCTCCCCTCTTAAATTCTCCATGAGAATAGCCATAACTTACGTCAAAAGAGGAGGAAGGTGAAGAAGAAGGAGAAGAAGAGGGTGACCTCTTTCGTGCCCTTTTCTTCCTTCATTTCCTCTCTTCCCTTTTGGAGTGACAAGGAGAAGGATTGTGGGTTTACCATTTCCTCTTAGGAGGAGTTGACGACCCTCTAGACTGCCATCTTTGTGGAGCCACATCTTCAGAGGAACTTAGGGATTCATTACTTTCTTGTTCTTTGGATTCCTCCTCTCGTATGGAGAGAGACTTATTTTGGGGGTTTCATCAAGAGGCCTCCTAAGCTCTCTCTCCTCTTGGAGAGGAAGGGAAATCCCATAAGCATGAAGTTGTTGAGTAATTTTGGCTTGCAAAGCAGGGTTGCCCTAGCTTGCTGCAATCTAGTAACAAGATAATTGACAAACATGGGGGCATCATCATTAGCACCTTGATGTGCAAAATCAAAGTTATCAATGTTCATTCTACTCTCTTGGTTATTGTCAGCCATGCTAATTATACTTATATGAGAATTATTTTGTGTGTTTACTTAGTGTATTCTTTGGAAATTCAGAACCTTACTTGCTACTCCTCTTAGCCTTTGAAAATCACCACTTAAGCATCTACACCCACGGCTAGAATTGGGTAATTATTGAGAGTATTGGAGTGGATCTAATATTGTAGAATTGCTGACGGATAACTCCTTTTAGACTTCTTATGGCTCAATAACGGTAAAGCAGTAGGCAAGTCTAAAAAGACTCCATTATCAAGACCAAAGATCCCAAGGTGTGCACCATATCCCACATAGTGGGCTCAACAAAATCAATAATAAATCCCAGTCCCACTTACCCTAATATAATTAACAAAATCAACCATTAATAGGATACTCAAGGACCTCTCTTCTTAAGCAAGAAAAGAGAAACCAAATGCTTTGATACCAATGTAATGGAAATGGCCTATGAACTTCGGAAATAGCGGAATTAAGAGCATTTTTTGAGACTACTTTGAGAACATAGAGGGTGAACTTAATTGATGGTAGCAACATAATCATAGTAATTAATTAAATTGGCATGAATAATACTTTTGCAAAAGAGAGATTTTAGAGAAATTGACAACAGTTGAGGACCAGATTTATGTGGAGCCGGCGGTCCCCCCTCCAATAGGCATTTGTATTATAGATTCTCCCATCAAGAGAGACTTGGTACAATACAATCTTTGTCTTCCTTGTGACCTAGGAAATGCAATGAAGATGGAAAGCTTGATGCATCATGAGCATAACAAAAACTTTGCAAAAAGATTTAACTATTCCAAGCCTCAGTACCAAGGCCTCAAACACCTTCAAAGGTGGAGAGAGATAGCAGGGCATGAGACTAGGGAAGAGGAAGAAGAAACATTCTTAGGAGAAAGAAATAGTTCCTCACTTATCATCACTGCATACATAATAGCATGGTAGTGATGATGAAGAAGATGGCAAGATTAAGCATTGAAGCATGGCTCTTGGTTGGATTTGCATTCCATAGCCAAGAGTGTCGGTGTAGGATCTCAACTTCTCTACTAGCTTGGAGAAGGAGATGGAGCTCTTGCACTTTGCACTTCAAACAATGAGAGTTAGTTTTTTTTATCAATAATATTTCTATCGATAGTCTGTCGATACTCTATCGATCAATAGGCTAGATTTATATAAAAAAAAATGCACGTCACTGTTCGATACGTTTTTGATCGATTTCGATTGTGGAGCTCTCTACTTGTCTACAACTCACACTCTCTACCTTGTACTCTTGAGCACGTCAGTTTCGCGTATTGGTAACCTTCTTTTCTCTTCACATTCGCGTTTTTATAAAAAATAATTTTAATTTTAATTTCACGTGATTATATTACTGTATGTGTCTCTCATACGCCTTCAGGCCCTCTTAGTCAAATAACAATTTAAAATTTAGGATATAGAAATTACTATGGCTTGTCTGATTTTGCATCTTACTTCCATAGTAATCTTAAAAAAAACTAGAAAACATTGACACCTGTTCTGATATGCTTTTGCAGCACTCTTACTTGAGTCAATGTTTTAGGAATTTAGATAACACCGTACATTGTTTTGATATGCTTGTCGGCACTTTTACTTTGTATGGGTTTTAGGATACCATTAGATAGCATGTGCATTTGTTTGATATGTCTCATGACACTCTTACTTTATACGATGCTTTAGGTAAAATAAGCTCCAATGAAATGTGAGCTTACAAAAAATCATACTTCTTCGTAAACATGGCAAGTAAATTTGTTGTCTTCTTAATGCCTGGGTGCCCCGTACTTCGACTATCATGACATACATAAAGAATTTGACATCGAATGTCCACGTCTGTCGGTACACACACTGCCCCCTTGTGGAGTAGGTACCCATTATTGATGGAAAAAGTCTTTCATCTGTGTAGGTCATTACTCGACAAAGGATAACTAGGTGTGGAGGTTAACAACACGTACTTTACGATACCAAAGATTTCTTTGTGTTGCAGTTGTTCTTACACAGTTTGAACGGCCATCACAGTAGACATGTGACTTTCTTACACACACAAATATAGTAAAACCACACCTGTCAGTTCCATGGCAATCACTTGCAGTAGAATCGCAGATCGTAAGCTCATGGGTGAGAAACCTATCCCTAAGCACTGCATGTAAAAAAAGTCATAAAGCACCTTTTATTCTTCATCTCTGCTTAAAATTTTTCTTTCTTGAGAAAGGAGCTGATAGTGGCTTGCAGCCCATCATCCATGTTGTTTGTGCATTTTAGGGCGCAAACAAGCTGGAGACTACTAGACAAAAGAGGGAGGTTTTGGCATTCTGGTGAGGGGATGAGCAGCTGCTTATTAAATAGGTACCAGGGTAAATCCATGCAAAGCCATTATTATGAAATCTAGATAATTGCATACAGCAGATGGTGTTGCCTGCACTAGCCTACCAACTACCTACTCTAGACAATCTCCACTCCTGCAAATTGGTGCTGTCTGGCAGCCTCTGTCCTCACACAACCACAAGCCTCTTGGCTGGCGCATTGTAGGCCTTCTCTCATGTATTGCTGCTCTCAGAAAATCGCACACCCGATCCTGGATCGTGAGTGGCACATAGTAGGCCACCTCCACCTAAGTCGGCGCCCTCAGGCGGTCAAAGATCTAGCTTTCATCTATATCTATGTAAACATAATATGGTGGAAGGGGGAGCCCTTTACGTGTGTTGAC
This sequence comes from Adiantum capillus-veneris, assembly GCF_014529385.1. Taxonomy (NCBI): domain Eukaryota; kingdom Viridiplantae; phylum Streptophyta; class Polypodiopsida; order Polypodiales; family Pteridaceae; genus Adiantum; species Adiantum capillus-veneris. The sequence continues at coordinate 142,844,675 of NC_140936.1, forward strand.
ATATCCCAATTGATCTTGGGGGAGAGAGAGAGAGAGAGAGAGAGAGAGAGAGAGAGAGAGAGAGAGAGAGCCATCGACTGTCTCCATGTCCACTAAAATTTCAGGCACGGCCTGGGCGAAGAAGAAGAAGAAGAAGAGTATTTTAATGTTGTAGGAAACTATCCCAAGAGACCTTAAAGATCTATCCGACAAGGAGAGGTGAAATCAAGACGTGTTATTCAAGAGAGAAACAGTGAGTGAGAGACCCCAGTTCTCCACAGCTCCAACAAATGCCCATCACCCATTCATCAATGGCAGGTCTCTCGAGGACGACGAGGCCATGTTCGAAGGCGACTTATACATGGTAATTCCGTCTTTGTGTCCAGGTTTTCACACCTCTTTCAGCAAGCACTTGGAGATTCTTGTTAGTCTCCTCTAATGAAGGAATCCAAAAAGAGAAATTTGGTAAAAAAAGGCAGCCATGAGGGCACAACCTTTCGAACCTACCCTGTACTCCAAGAAGGCCTCTTCGAGCTGTTTGGAAACTGTCGGCTCAATATTGCAGCCCATAATCGACAGCTCAGTGCCACCAACACTCCACCATCTTCTCGGTAAGTTTTTGTAACTAGCAAATCATGGTCGTAGCTCTTGGCCTCTACAACATGGTGTAACTCCATTTGTAGAGGACTACCACCCTGTGCAGGTTGCAGCTTCTTGCTAACCAACCCCCAAGCACTACAGGTTTAACTCACGCGCTCAACTCAAACCCAAGAGTGTATATAGATTCTATCTTAGCACCTCAAAGCTTTTTTGCTATCAAGAATTGCTAATTTATGTTCCAAGTTTTTGGTATGTAAGCTGTGTAGAGCTTATGTCGCTATTTAAAAGTTATGTTGGTCTTGACATGTTTCTATTATCTTGGGAGTGAGGATGAGGGCACACTGTATAACAATGTATGCCAAGGTTTTTTGGATGCTTTGAGATGTTTTTTGATTTAGTAGCTGTAAGCTTTTATGATAATGTGGATATTTTTAGCAGAGCATTATAGATTGTGTTAGCTAATCAAAGGTATGTTCTCTTTATTTTTACTTCATCCACATTCATTTTGATTTCTTGATTGAATATGGAGCTGGTGATTGTATCGTATCTGCGGATGACTACCATAACTCCATAACTTACATTTTGCATTGGTTGATTTTTGAGCGGATACGAAGTAAGGGTGTCACCCTAGATACAAGCACATATGCTATAGGCTGTTTTCAGCTAATGCGAAGGGAGGGTGTCTCTCTAGATGCATGTTGTCTCATGGAGTTGTGGGATATACCCAATAGGGTCAAGGCCAAGAAGCTATGGGTTGTTTTTGATAGATGCGAAGCGAGGGTGCAATCACATACACTTGCACCCTGAAGGCATGTAGCATTACACAAGATGCTGCTATGGGAAAAAGAATTCATTGATTGCAGAATATGCCCAACTTGGTTAGGGTCAAAGAGCCCTGGGTGTTTTTGAGCGGATATGAAGCAAGGGTGTCTCTCCAGATGCAATCACATATGCTCTAGGTTGTTTTCAGCTAATGCGAAGGGAGGGTGTCTCTCTAAATGCATGTCATCTCGGAGTGCACCGATTGTAGGATATACCCAACAAGATCAAGGCCAAGAAGCTCTGGGCTGTTTTCGACGGATGCGAAGCGAGGGTATCTCTCTAGATGCAATCGCATACGCTTACATCTTAAAGCCCTGGGCTGTTTTTGGTAGCTGCAAAGTGAGGGTGTCTTACCATACACTTGGCAAAGAAGCTTTGTGTTGTTTTCGATGGATGCAAAGTGAGAGTGTCTCTCCAAATGGAATAAGTTAGGGCTATGTCGAGACCTGCTTGCTTGCTGGTGGAAAATGCGAAGCGAGGGTGTCTCTCCATATGCAATTACATACGCTTGCATCTTGAAGGCAAGGGTCCGGGTCAGGAAGCTCTCGGTTGTTTTCAACAGATGCAAAGAAAGGGAAACTCTCCAAATGCAATCGCGTAAACTTGCATCTTGAAGGCATGTGGAATTACTCAAGATGCTGATTTGGGCAAAAGAATTCACGATCATATTGTTAGGAATTCTGGGGCTGAAAGAAAACGTCGTGCTTTTGGCATTGCCTTGGTCGCCATGTATGCTAGATGTGGTGCACTTCATAAAGCACAAAAAGTTCTTGAGGAGGTTCCTGTTTGGGATGTTGTTTCTTGGAGTGCATTGGTTGCGGGATATTCCAAGGCAGGGCCAAGAAGCTCTGGGTTGTTTTCAGTGGATGCGAAGCAAGGGTGTCTCTCCATATGCAATCACATATGCTCTGGACTGTTTTCAGTTGATGCGAGGCAAGGGTGTCTCTCCTGATGCAATGTTGTCTCAAGGAGTGTAGTGGTTGCAAGATATGTCCAACAGGGTGAGGTCACGAAGAGAGAGAGAGCTGTTTTTAGGTTTGACGATGGATTGTTTGAGTGTGGGTGGATGAATACCAAAGCAAAGTATCTTGCAAAGCGAGGGTGTCTCTCCAGACATAATCACAAACGCTTGCATCTTGAATCTTTGGGCTGTTTTGGGCAGTGCAAAGCGAGGTTGTCTCTCCAGGTTTAATCACATACGCTTGCATCTTGAATCTCTAGGCTGTTTTGGGCGGATGCAAAGCGAGGGTGTCTCTCTAGATACAATCACATATGTTCTCCACTGTTTTCAGCTGATGCGAAGCGAGTGCATTGATTGCAGGATATGTTCAATAGGATCAGGTCAGGAAGAGAGAGGTATTTTTAGCAGATGCAAAGAGAGGGCATCTCTCCAAATGCACTTGCACCTTGAAGGCATGTGGCATTACACAAGATGCTGATATGAGCAAAAGATTTCATAAAGCACAAAAAGTGCTTGAGGAGCTTCGCGTTTGGGATGTCGTCTCTTGGAATGCATTGATTGCAGGATATGCCCAACTTGGTGAGGGCTAAAGAGCTCTGGGCGTTTTTGAGTGGATGCAAAGCAAGGATGTCTCTCCAGATGCAAACACATACGCTCTAGGTTGTTTTTAGCTGATGCGAAGGGAATGTGTCTATCTAGATGCATATTGTCTCATGGAGTGCACCGATTGCGGAATATGCCCAATAGGGTCAGGTTCAAGAAGCTTTGGGCTATTTTCGACGGGTGTGAAGCAAGGCTGTCTCTCCAGATGCAATCGCATACGCTTGCATCATAAATCTTTGGGTTGCTTTGGGCGGGTGCAAAGCGAGGGTGTATCTCCATACGCTTGGCCAAGAAGCTTTGTGCTGTTTTTGGCGGATGCAAAGCGAGGGTGTGGGTGTCTCTCCAGATGCAATCACATATGCTCTCGGCTGTTTTCAGCTGATGCGAGGCGAGGTTATGTTGTCTCAAGTAGTGCATTGATTGCAGGATATGTTCAATAGGGTCAGGTCACAAAGAGAGAGGTATTTTCAGCATATGCAAAGAGAGGGCATCTCTCCAAATGCAATGATGTAGACTTGCACCTTAAAGGCATGTGGCATTACACAAGATACTAATATAGGCAAAAGAATTCATAAAGCACAAAAAGTGCTTGAGGAGCTTTGTGTCTCGGATGTCATCTCTTGGAATGCACTGATTGCAAGATATGCGCAACATGGTTAGGGCCAAGGAGCTCTGGGCGTTTTTAAGTGGATGCAAAGCGAGGGTGTCTCTCGAAATGCACTCACATACAATCTCCGATGTTTTCAGTTGATACAAAGCAAAGGTGTCTCCTCAAATGCATGTTGTCTCATGGAGTGCACTCATTGCGGAATATGCCCAATAGGGTCAGTGTCAAGAAGGTCTGGGCTGTTTTTGGCGGATGCGAAGTGAGGGTGTCTCTCTAGATGCAATCACATACGCTTGCATCTTCAAGCTTTGGACTGTTTTGGGCAGACACAAAGTGAGGGTGTCTCTCCATATGCAATCACATATGCTTGCATCTTGAAGTTATGGGCTATGTTCGATGAGGGTGTCTCTCCATACGCTTGGCCAAGTCTGTTTTTGGTAGATGCAAAGTGAGGGTGTCTCTCCAAATGCAATCACATATGCTCTGGACTGTTTTCGGTGGATTTGAATTGAGTGTGTCTCGCGAGATGCAATGTTGTCTCGAGGAGTGCACTGGTTGCAGGATATGTCTATGGTTGTGTGTATGTGTCCTACATTTTGCATGTATTAAATATCACTGTGGCAGTTAAGTGTTTAAAGGGTAATGACATGTGTGAGGGTCGGTTTGAGGTTGGATTGTTTAGGTGTGGGTGGATGAATGCCAAAGCAAAGCAGTAGCTTGCAATGTGAGTGTGTGTGTGTGTGTGTGTGTGTGTGAGAGAGAGAGAGAGAGAGAGAGATGCGAAAAAGTGTAATGTGGGTGGTGGCTATTGTCAGATGTCGTTAGCTTTAATTTGAAAGTGCAGCATCGTCAACTCAACGCTCTCTCTTTTATGTCAAACTACGCTAAAATGACATACTGGTTGTGAGGCTCGAGCCAGTGTGATGTCTTGCTCCATGTTTGGAGTTTGAACTTTGAAGCTAGTTCCCCCCCCCCCCCCCCCCCCCCCCCCCCCTCTCTCTCTCTCTCACATGCACAGATACATTCTTTTGAGGTCCCTTTAAGCATTAAAAAAAATCAATACACACACCCCCCCCCCCCCCCCCCCCCCCCCCCCTCCTTTCCCTTTTTTTCCCCACCCTTCCCTTTCGGCCCCCCCAAAACTAATTAATGGGTTTCTGAAAAGTCATTTTGGCCACTTGCTTGAATAGGTCGGCACGCATGTCTGATTAAGGGGAATCAAGCGAGATACCTCGCTTGAAAAGGCAAAAGAGGAAAAAGACAAAAGAAAAGGCCTTTCCATGTGCACGCATGGGAAAATTACCAAAATATCTCTCGAATTTCAAAAATTCCCAAAATAACCTTGTAAATTTATGAGAAAATATTGGGGACTCTCTCTCTCTCTCTCTCTCTCTCTCTCTCTCTCTCTCTCTCTCTCTCTCTGTCCATCGTGACGCCTAGATCTATGTCCGCACTGCAGGAGAGAGATGATGTGCGTCAAGAGCAGCAGGAGACATGAGTTTTAGAGGGATTCTCTCTTTCTCTTGTTCTACCCCCCCCCCCCCCCCCCCCCCTCTCTCTCTCTCTCTCTCTCTCTCTCTCGCGCGTGTGCAGCCCCTGAGGACGTATGTCTTTTCTTACTGCCCTGCATGGTTGAGGACGTCCCTCCTTTGCTGTTGTTGCTGCTGCGGTGCACATCCCTCGTTCCGTACTACCATGCGCAATACACAGGAGGCATTTGTGTGGAGGCGGGCTGCAGAACGCAGAGCAAAGGAAACACTCATCGAATAGCCTTGGAGAGGGGAGGGATGTGACACATGGGGATCTTTTCTGACGCACAGACATAGCCACGCCGATTGAGGAGGTGGGAGTAGAAGATGATCAATCACGTCTGCAATTTTTTGTGATCTCTCTCTCTCTCTCTCACACACACAACGCGTGCAGCGTGTGGCCATGTCCGTAGCGGGTGGATAATCTCTTGTGCTAGGCTCAAGACTCGAGATCAAGCACGTAGGGCAGGGCTTGGACCTACGACGATGCAGTGGGAGATTCTTCTGACGAGGGTGTTAAAGAGAGCAGTCAACGCACAATGTTGCAGGTGAGCATGGCAAGGAAAAGCTATGTATCATCGCCATGGCAACAGGGGTAGGAGATCAACGAGGTGCGTGAGAACAGGAAAAGACATAGATGTTTTGAGTGGTGTGTCCCCTTTTGCGAGGGAAATTGACTTGACGAAAACAGAATCTTCAAAGATTCTATCTAATGAAGAGGAACCGAGTAGGAGTCAAAGCATATAGGGTGACTTTTATAGTTGATAATCGGAATTTTAAAGGCCATTTCGATCGTGGGAATGACGGAGCATTTTGTCTCCTAATGGCTCTTTGACAAATAAATCCCTTGAAACTCTCTTACGAGCCGGGTTGCGCTCAGGTGAGTGTGGGGAGTGGGATGCACTGAGTCACACCCAGCATCACTTCAACGCAAAAGAGACGAGGGCAAAAAAAACCCAACAAAGATGCTTCGTCGTCATTGGCTAGAGCTATCTACGATCAAGGAGAAAGGAATTCTCCCGTAACCCTGGTTTAAGCCCTCCCTTTTTCAAAGTGACAGTAGGGTTATTGGTAGCGTTCGGTTTTGATGCATAGTTTTTCGAAACTTCTGAAAATGGTGAATATCCTCACCCTACTCCCCCTGGGTGCGACCCGACTGTAAGATCCCCTATGGTACCATAGGCATCCGAATGTTGACATTTAAAATCAGCAACGGTTAGGGACATGGATGACCGATGATGGCCTCGTATTGATCTTATCTTGATAACCAAGAACTAATTATTACAGTTAGCAGTTAGTGGAGCAAGAGTTTTGCAATCTACACTCGAAAAAATATTTTCTTGTGTGAGCTTGCGCGTGACTTGTGCATAGAACCTCTTGCCAGTTGGCCCTTGGGCCTCACTTAGACTCGATTCACACTCTGTGGAAGATTAAAGGTGCAGTGGGTTTTTTTTTTTTTGGGAGGAGGGGGGAGCCGGGGGGGGGGGCTCTGAGTTCTAATTAGGATGGGATCTAGGCTCCCTTTAACGGTTTGGAGGATTACAATGTACATTCTCATTGATGTGGTAAAAAAATCTCTCGCAACAAAGAGGGCAAGGAGGGGTAGCATGTCAAATGTGAGAACCGACAACAATAGATCTTGTCGGCAAGTACTTCCTTAATCTCATTGTCCCATTAGTACCGCCATTCACACAACATAGCTACTAGAATATGCAGTCATTTTGCTAGAGGTTATGTAGCTCATCAAAGAGGACTGGCATCATGAAGCAACCTATCTAGTGGAGTTGCTTGGTCATAAAACAAGGAAAATCCATCCTGAAATTTGAGCCATATTCGTTTGAACAACCCCTTTTTTACCTCCTCATCTTGTTGTTGCAGGTGTCCACCTTCCAAAGGATCATGTAGTATTTTAGTGCTCTTCTCGGGTCTACATAACTCGTGTAGCTCATTAGCCCATCGTTTGCATGGCTTGTCCATTCACTTACAATGGACACTTTGGAACAATGCTTTTAGGTCCATGCTTGTCCATTCACTTCCAATGGCCACTTTGCAACAATGTTTTTAAGTCCTTTTTCTAGTTTTCATCTATGTTGATGTTTAACAACCCAATTTTTTTCAAAGAGTTGAGACTTACACAGTTATGAAATCTTATCCCTCTCACCCCGTTTTTGGCTTTCTAAAAGTTGGGTTAGCATACTTTCAATGTTTTCAGTGATGATTGATATTTACATTAAATTTTATTTCAATTTGAAAATAGTAAATGGATCTTTTTATTTCACTTTCATTTTATATCTTGACATGTCTTGACTTTTCCTACATTCTATTGTTTTAGAATGTTAACTTCACTTGCATAATTCTAGTAAATCCCATGGACACACACACATACATATATTAGTACGGTCGGTCATCTTCGGCGACCTTTTTCTCTCCCGCTCTTTTCCTCTTTATCGTGTGCAAAGGAGCTTTTTTTAGTTTTGGACTTTAACCTTCAGGTCGTAGATTACGACACATGTAAAGGGTTCCCCCTTCCGCCATATTATATTATAATAGATTAATAAGTTTTTTTTTAATTTTATATTTCGTTTCACAGCCTCACATGGCTTGACTTTTTTTACATTCTATAACTTAATTCTAATCAATATTCAAGAAAGTCTCTTTTATTAAGCGGCCGTCGACTAAGTTTCCTCTCCACAAAGAAGCAAACCGAAAATACTAACATAAATTTAAAATTTGCAAGATTTTTGAACTATGTTCTCACATATTTTACCAAATTTTCTTCCCTTTACCATGGTTTGCAACCAGCTAGCCTCCATTTTCAACTGGTTCAAGGCTAAGCTGAGGCAATTCTTTCTTGAACATTGAAATTTCTACTTAAACTCAACCTAATGATTTTATCACGTTCTAATTGTTTTAGGAAGCCACCGTGATTCTTTCATTTGTGAAGTTGATATGTTAAGTGAAATATTAGAGCTGAATGTGGACTTGAGAGAGCACGGAGACGTTGTCGAGTAAAATTTTGCATTGCTTGATGTTCCAAAGAGTTGGCACTTACAATTATGAAATCTTGTCCCTCTCATCACGTTCTTAAGTTGATATATATACAATTCTATTGCAATGTTCAGTGAAATATGTAAGTTAGCTGAATGTGGGCTTTAGAGAGCACATAGACACTGTCGAGCATCGCTTGAAATACACGGTGTTTATAAAGCTTGAATAACCTACACATGGAAAATTTAAGATGTGAAGTGCCTATACTTGAGGATTGTTACACTTATTTCCTTTGAAATTGGCTAGGTTTTCTCACCTTTAAAATTAAAAATTAGAGGTAAATTTTAAAAAGGGGTCTATGAAGCTTTAAGCCCTTGTTGTAAAAGATAGATCTCTCAAGCAATCACCTAGAAGCAATGCTCTAAAGAAAATGATTTTCTTGGTTTTTATTTTTAGGTTAGATTTATAAGCTAGGCACGACTTATGCCAGAATTCAAGGTGTTTGTTAGGATTTATGCGGAGAATCTCCAAATGTTTCAAGTGAAATTATAATCAAGAATTTTCATTTTTCATTTTAATTTTTGATGCTCATTTTTGTGTGGCTTCAAAGTGATGCACGCACATAATTTGAAAATTGTTATTTTCTACTTGTAAATTTTAGTTACTGAAAACAGTTGATTGTTAGTGCCTTACCTTCACAACAAGATTTAGAAATTTTCTCATGTAGGAAAACACAGTCTTTTTCAATGTTTTTCTTGCAATGCATAATATCATGAGCTTCTGCTTGAGAGGCAGTGCATACCTAGCTTGGTACGATTGGGGCAGAGGAGAGGGCCGGTGGTCCCCTGCCCCAATCGTACCAAGCTAGGTATGCGGTGCTCCCTCGCAAAAGTTCATGATGTTGAGGTAAGTCACAATGTGGGAATTATTGTGAGAGATTATCTAAAACTTCTTGTGCTTGTTGCTATGTTCACTTTTTTTTTTTTAATAGCAGAACTCACAATTGCGAGTGAATTATATTGATCATCCCAAAAAATTACAAGGTCTTGCCATGCTCGTGTTGAGCCAGGACATCATCCAGGGACCACAGTTACATCGGCTATATGGGCAGCCACCCCTAACGAACTGCCCCCCTATCCTTGATACACAAGGTCAATTATCATGTCCTTCTGAGATCTTCCATTTACCATTGGCCAAGGTTTTCCCCCTTCCTAGGCATTCCATCAACTGACAATAAGGCACCAGTAGTCCTAGACCAATCCTCCAAGTTTTTCTTGCACCCGAGTGTCTGTATTAGCACTTTGCTTTCGTGTATAATTTCTGCGAAGCTTGCCACCTCAGATCCACCTTCAAACACACGGTGGTTCCTTGTCTGCCATACATTATGTAAAAAGAAGTATAATTTGATTGCTGATGAGGAGGGCAGGACTACCTGAATTCTTACCTCCAAGGAATAGGGCAGACTTGAAAAAACCAATTTTCCATGTTCTTTGGACCCACTTGCATATTTTCCCTGCGAGGCCTTTGATAGTTGGGCATCCCATGAATAGGTGGGCCAACTCTTCACTAGCCAACCTGCACCCCAAGCATCGATATGATCCAATCCCTCTCTCCTGAATCCTCACCCCCATCGGAAGAGCCCCCCAAATTACCTTCCATAAAAATACCTTCATGTGTTGCGGAACCTTTGGCTTTCAGATGTTCTCCATTACTTGCTCCCACCTTTCCTCCGGCCTTTTTTTTTTTCCATATCTTGTTAAGGGGGCTAGACCAATTGTCCTTATGCATCATTGTATGATAGATTCCTTTAGAATGCGGTTTCCATAGGAGACTGCTTCTGGGCCATTTCCGGGCATTCGAGTCAAACTCCGAATCACAGATTGGCATCACTACATTGTCAAGCTCTTTCATCACTTTGTTGACAAGCAAGACCTCCAAGCTATTAGGTTGGTAATGGGTAACCAGAAGGTCAATGGTTTTCCAGCTCTTGCAGTTCACTGTCCCAAAAGTGCCCAAGTCGATTCAGACCCTTATTATTCAGCTTCCTGGCTGTTTCTATCCAATAGGGATTCTGTGGTAGATCCACTACTTTGGAGACCCAGGGGGACCAATGTAAAATGGACTTCTTGAAGTATCTAGTCTCTTCCCCCCATTTTAAGACTCCTGCTACTCTATTGCATTTTCTTACCAATTCTCTGGAGCTGCCTCCTAGTCTTAGGGTAGACCACGTCGGGGCTAATAGTTTGTCATGAACCTCTACCCCTCTCCACTTTCCACCTTTCGAGCCAAGTGTAGCTGCTTCTATCATATCTCTGATCATGACAACCCAAACTTGATCTTGTTTGGCCAAGGAAACAACAAATTTGACACAACAAGCCTCTACATGGGCCACAAGGTTGAGAACTCCGAGGCCTCCTTGGTTCACCGGCTGAGCAATTGATTCCCAAGAGGCCCATTGCTATGTTCACTTTATTCAAGTGTTTGGAAAAATTGGCATTGATTGCTATGTTTAGCATGAAAGACTAAGGCTTTCAACATTAATTTAAAGGCGTGTTTTCATTTTATTGATGTCATAAAACTTGCAAACACAATACATTGTCATATCTTACTTGATAGATTACGTGTGTACCTACTTGACAATGCAACATTTGTTAAGCTTGGCTTGTGTGCTTCTATGTACCATGCCATATCATAGTTGTATTCTTCCTTGAGTCCATGAATCAAGTCTCAAGTGTGTTCACACTTGAGCTCAAGAGCATGAGATGGCATCATGAAACCTAACATAATAGGTTTTGCGGTATTGGAGAGCGCGGTTCTCTAGGGTTGATCTGGAAAGCATCAGGTTTCTCGCTATGAGAGAATAGAGAGAGAAAGAGGCAACAACATTGAAACAACAAGAAATATACAGCAAATGTGACTCATCCCTGCTTTCATTCAATTTCCCAATTCATGTATAAAATATGGTCGAAATCGACCCTAGATATTCATCAAAACTCTAACGTAAAAACCTGGGTAATGACAAAATCTTGAGAAATGGCACCCATACACGTTAAATTCTTACTGCCCGGCCCTCCAACCCATCATAAGGTCGATTCTTGTCCATTGCATGCTCAAGCCGTCGTTGGCAGCATGCACACAAACTCGTAATGATCACAAGTTGGTCCTGATCCAAGCTTTAGAATCCACCCTTTATACCTGCACTCGTCCAAATCCTTCTCTGTTGACATACCCTCATGTAATCTCATCTTGGAAAAAATCCCATTGTCACACTTCAAATAACCTGTAGATCGAGTGCGTCAATCATCTTCTTCCTTTGTGTTTCTTATCTTTGCTTCACCTTCGTCAAGAGCACGAGATGATTCTTTGAAAGAAAATTCCTCCCAATATCGAGAGAGAGCATATCCACCAAAAGAGTGAGCACGTGAAAGAGAGAGAAAAGTCGAAATTTTCCCGATCCGTGTAAATTTTCTCCCCCCCTTCTCTTCTTCTTCTTCTTCTTCTTTTCCTTTCTCTTCTTTCTTTCCCCCTCTTTCCTTTTCCTTCCTTTCCTCTCTTTTTTTTTCTTTCTTTTTCTCCCCTTCTTCTTCTTTCTTTCCCTTTTTTCTTCTCCTCTCCTTCCCTTCCTTCTACCCAGGGCTTCTCTTCCCTCTTTTCTTCTCCTTTTTTTTTTCCCTCTCTTTTTCTTCCCTTTCCTTCTCTTCTTCTTGGCGACTTCCCCTTTCCCTTCTTCGCTTCTTTCTTTTTCTAGCTTTGCATGACATGCAATATTCTAAAAACAACTAGTCTTGCTTGGTGGGCCTTTGCTGTACATAATCTGATAGATTTTGGAGCACAACTGGTTAGTTGGTTAGTTTGTTGTGATTGTTGTCGCCTTGGGTTTTGTTGTGGTGACACAAGAAAAGAGCTACTAAAGAGGGTAATTGAATCAGGCAAAAGGGTTGCAACTTAACCTAATTTGGTAATTGTTTGCACATTGCACCATTTAACCTAGTAATATGAACCATTTAGTCTCTAAATCATGGAACCATCTTTGAAACACCCAACTTATTCTCAGTCAAGCGTACTCAATTTTCCTTTCTTTCAAATTACCAAACTCTGAGAAAAGAAATGCATGTCTATTTAATATATAGATACTATGATCGAAATTGAGGATGCAATGGTGAGGAAAACATATGGCTAAATTAAACTTAAGGAAGCTTTGACAAACTCAAAAATATAAAAAGCATAAGCAGACTATAAAAAATAACTACACTACCGACCTGATAATCATGTACAAATGTCATCCAATTGTGCAAGCCGACGGACAATGTTTGAGTTAGGCTACAAGAAACAATGTGAATAGTTAAACATATCGTCTTGCAATGAAATGTCACAGACTAAAAGTGCAAAGTATACAGTGCATGTCATGCAGAGGTGCCATACAAAAGTATGGTGGAGAGCTGGCACTGTGGTCTCTCCAAAAATTAGAAACGGAAGCCGTGCCCTGCCCCATAGCGTTTATGTGTTGCACCAAGCAAACACATAGTCATGGGGTGCTAGATACAGATAACGAACCTTGTAGTGTTGTCGAGTTGAAGTCTCACGCTTGTGCAATTAAAACGTCTAGTGTTTTGAATATATGTCCTCCCTGTCAGACACAAACACATGTTAAGAAAAAAAGAAAAGATGCATATAGATTAAACTTAAAGAGAAGCATAGCTAATTTTATGTTCTACATCACAGACATATTGGACTCCTATGTTGTGCGAGAAGTGCCTTCGCTTTGCATCCTTAAACCAATGACCTAGAGATTTGTGGCCCATGTCCTTGTTGGGCATATCCCACAATCAATGCATTTCAAGAGACGACATTCCAGACATACATGTCAACCAAGGTAGTGTCATATTCCTTCAAGGCAGCACACCGCTACTGCACACTAGAATCAATTTGACAGCCTCCTCGCAACCCATAATCGCGAGAGCGACTTAAAAAGATAAGGTTCGGTTGAGCCTTTGCTCCACCATGAAAGTCTGTAAGTCACCATGACGACTCTTGTGAAGAAGAGACGAGACCCTGCAAAAGGGGAAAGATAGTAGTATTTCCTTTTTTCAACTACAATTGGGCTAATGGTGCTTTTTTTTCTTGGGGAGCGCTGTAAGGATGGTGCTCTACACCATTGGATAAATTTTTTTATTTGATGCTTAAGATTGAGCGAAGTGGCTCAATCTCAAGCCACTTGGCTCAATCTTGAATGCCTCTTGATGACACGATCAAGAACCAGGTAGTACTAAGTAGTAGAGTTAGCATGTCCTCGCACAGAAGATTGAGAAGCAAGAATCCTTTGCAGAAAACATTAGAGAGAAATACATATATGATGAAATTGTTATTCAAAGTACTTTTGAGATCACATAGGGAAAATCAAAATATAGAATATAAGTGTACCGTTGGTATTGGTTGTATGCATTGAAGTACAACCTTCGATGGGTCGGCTCCAAAACCTTTCCTTCATTGTTCTACCACCTTGCCATTGGTATGTGTTTTTCCATCGTCAGCCCTTCTGTAACTTCCACCAACATGTCAACTATTGCATTCATTTTTCCTATCATGCTTGCGATTACCTGCATTAATTTTGATGTTCTTGCTCTCAGGGTTGGGTTGAACCTACCGTATTGTATGTTCGTAAGATCAAACAAAAACACACACAAACTGGCACTCTTTAGGGAAAGGCTTGAAAGTTACAAAGAGCTACACTCCAATTACATTATAGGAGTAGCCAAACACTCTCTCTTCTACCTTGGTAATCAAGTAGGCACTACTAGTACCTCTCTCTCTCTCTCTCTCTCTCTCTCTCTCTCTCTCTCTCTCAAGTGCACCATGTTTAGCAAATAGCCAACCAAGGCATTGCCAAGCACAACACGACAACCAATAATATGAACGTGATCTTTTTATGCCCATATTAGCATCTTACTTAGAGTCGCATGGCTTCAAGATGCACGCATATGTAATTTGCATCTAGAGAGAGGCCCTCTCTTTGCACCCACTAAAAATAGCCTTGAGCTTTCTAGGCTGCTCTTGTTACACGTATCCTACAATCAATTCATTCCAAGAGACGACATTCCGGATAAAAATCTCCTCAAGCACTTTTTGTGCTTTTCGACATGTACCACATTTGGCATACATATTGAGCAAGGCGTTGCGAATCACATAAGTTTTTTGCAATAGCAGTGCATTCCAAGAGCCATTGTTCCAAACAAAAATCTCCTCAAGCACTGCACCACATTTGTCATACACATCGACCAAGGCAGTGCTGATCACGACATCTCTTTTCAATAGCCTCAAACTATAAATATCATTGTGAATTTCTTTGTCCATATCAACAACTTGCATGGAGCCACAATGCACATGGCTTTAAGATGCACGTGTAGGTGATTGTGTCTGGAGATAGGCCCTCGCTACACGTCTTCTGAAAACAGCCCATAGCTTCCTAGCCCTATCTTGGTTGGACATATCCTACAATCAGTGCAATCCACAAGATAGCATCCCACACAATAAGCTCGTCAAAGACTTGTTTCGCACCGATAGGCACCACACTTGACATACGTACTGACCATGTTGCTGCAAAAATTTGAGCGCAGGAGGTTTTCCCTTTTCCGTGCGGACCATAGAAAATGTACATCATGGGTGCAATTTTACCTCAGAATAAGGCATTACAGATCAAAGCTTGTATGACAAGATTTTGCCTTACAATGTCATTGAATGATTTCGGCATGTATTTCTGATGGTGCAGGCTTTCCATCCCCTCTTATTAACACTGGGCGTACAGGCACAGTATAGCTTGCTCCATTTGACTCTCTGTGCTCCTTCCCATTGTGCTCCGAAGGCACACTCCCACATTTGGAATACATGTTGATTAATGCGCTTTTGACATACACTAGCTTGCAACTAGTTTCCAATGCAATTCAATGGATCAACCTCCCCTCATCCAGTGCAACTAGAATAGAGCATGCTTTGAAAGAAAAAACCATGATAATGTGATTCAATTCAACAACTCCACCATCCTGTAAATCGTGCATTAAGTTTAAGACTTCTTTGCTTAATCCAATCTCCAGATAGCCTATCATCATGATTCCCATATTACAACATCTTTACCTGAGAATTGGTTGAAAACACTACAAGCATCCTCAAAATTCATGCATAGGTGATTGTGTCTCTGTTGGGCATATCGTGCAATCAGTGCATTCCACAAGATG
Source organism: Adiantum capillus-veneris (assembly GCF_014529385.1). Classification (NCBI taxonomy): domain Eukaryota; kingdom Viridiplantae; phylum Streptophyta; class Polypodiopsida; order Polypodiales; family Pteridaceae; genus Adiantum; species Adiantum capillus-veneris. The sequence continues at coordinate 142,859,993 of NC_140936.1, forward strand.
ACATTCCGCACAAAAAGCTCGTCAAAGAGTTGTTGCGCACTCTTTGACTTGTTGCGCACTGACAGGTGCACCGCACTTGACATACATACTGACCAACATTTTCCCTAAGTATGCATTTTTTTGAAGTAACCTACTATCGGAATATCAACATGAACCCTACAGCCTTGGTACAAAACCTTCTGCTTAGCACAATATTTAAGTGCACCACATTTGGCGTACATGTCAACCAAGACAGTGCCAAGCACGACGCTTTATGTCAACAGCCCCCTATGAACTCCTTTGCCCATACCAACATCTTGCAGGATGCCAGATGACTTCAAGCTGCACGTGTAGGTCATTGCATTGGGAGCTTAATGGCACATGCCTTCAAGAAAGAAGTGTAGGTGATTGCATTTAAAGAGCTGCCCTCTCTTTGCATCTACTGAAAACAGCCCAGAGCTTCTTGCCTTGCCACTGCTGGGCATATCCCACGATCCAAGCATTGCAAGAGATGACATGGAAGAGCCCATATTAGCACCTTGGGTAGAGCCACATGCCTTCAACATGCATGCATAGGTGAGATTTCTAGTCCTGCTCTTGTTGTGCATATCCTGCAATCAATGCATTCCAAGAAACGCCGCTCCAAATAGTAAGCTCCCCAAGCACTTTCTCAAGTGCACCACATTTGGCATACATGCCAACGGTCCCTCACTAACAATATCATCGTGAATTCTTTTGCCCATATCAGATTCTTGCATAATGTCACATGCCTCCAAAATAGAATTGTAGATTGCATTTGGAGAGCTGCCCTCTCTTTGCATCTGCTGAAAACAGCCTAGAGCTTCGTGGCCCTTCCACTGTTGGGCATATCTCGCGATCAGAGCATTGCAAGAGAAAACATGGAAGAGCCCATATCAACACTTGGGTAGAGCCACATGGCTTCAAGATGCATTCATAGATAATTTGCAACCTAGAGCTTTCTAGCCCTACTCTTGTTGTGCATATCTTGAAATCAATGCAATTCAAGAGACGTCGCTCCAAACAATAATCTTCTCAAGCACTTTTTGTGATTTCTCAAGTGCACTACATTTGGCATACATGCCAAGGTAGTGCCAAGTATGTAGTTTTTTTCCAACAGTCCCTGACTAAAACTATCATTGTGAATTCTTTTGCCCATTCTAGCATCTTGCATAATGCCACATGCCTCCAAGATAGACGCATAAATGATTGCATTTGGAGAGTTGCCCTCTCTTTGCATCTACTGAAAATAGCCCAGATCTCTCTGGACCTTCCACTATTGGGCATATCTCGCGATTAGAGAATTCCAAGAGACAACATGGAAGAGCCCATATCAACACCTTGGGTGGAGCCACATGCCTTCATGATGCATGCATAGGTGATTCACAACCTAGAGCTTTCTAGCCCTGCTCTTGTTGTGCATATCTTGCAATCAATGCATTCCAAGAGACACCACTTCAAACAGTACGATCCTCAAGCACTTTTTGTGCTTTCTCAAGTGCATCACATTTTGCATACATGCCAAGGCAGTGCCAAGTACATAGTGTTATTCCAATGGTCCTTGACTAATACTATCATCATGAATTCTTTTGCCCATTCCAGCATCTTGCATAATGCCACATGCCTTCAAGATAGAAGCATAGGTGATTGCATTTGGAGAGTTGCCCTCTCTTTGAAAACAGCCAAGAGCTTCGTGGCACTGGCCACTGTTGGGCATATCCCCGGATTAGGTATTCCAAAAGATGACATGGAAGCTCACCAAGCACTTTTTGTGATTTAAAAAGTACACCACATTTGGAATACACGTCAATCAAGGCAGTGCCAAGAGCCCTTGATGAACAATATCACCATGAACTCTTTTGCCCATACCAACATCTTGCATGATGCTAGATGCCCTCAAGCTGGTCATTGTATTGAGAGCTCTAGGCCACATGCCTTCAAGATAGAAGCGTAGGTGATTGTAGCTGCCCTCTGCTGAAAACAATCGAAACTTCTTGGCCTTGCCACTGTTGGGCATATCCCACGATCAGAGCATTCAAGAGATGACATGGAAGCTCGTTAAGCACTTGTTTTGCTTTGGCAACCAACTCTGTGCAAACTTTCAGAACGAGGGAGAAGCATCGACGGAAACACGAGTAAAAAGAAAAAGCAGCGCTGTGTTTCCTGTGAGGCTCCTGGCCATGAGATTCAAGTTGTAGGCAATGGATTGGATCATGCCAAGTGGCCACTTGTGGGCTCAAAGATCCAAAAAACGACCTTTGGCTCACCAAGTAAAAAGTGTTCCTTAGCCCAAGAGGGCAGTAGCGACGTCACTATTGCCCAAAAATCCCCCCCTTTCACACCCATTAAAAAAAACCCTCCTTCAAGCGGCCATTTCCATGGTCCTTGGGTAGCCTTCGCTTATGGACAGCCTTTAAATCCATATTTGGCATGCACAATTGACCAAGACATTGCTTAGCACCACATCAAGACACACACATTGGCCAAAGCACCACCGATCCGCCTTTTCACTGCCATGTTGGGCATTGCCCATAATCAATACTCTCCAAGAGTCAAACTTCTCAATTGAAATCTTATCACGAACTTTATATGTGTGTTCAATAAAGCACCACATATAGAATACATATAAATTAAGTCAACTCATTTTGCCAATAGCCTCAACATTGCAATTTGGTCCAAAGCACTACCAAGCACAACATCTTTTTCTGGAATGTTCCCGACCACACCCTTACTCCATGCATTTTGAATGATGGCAGTACAAAGAGATACCCCATCTAGAAGTTTATTTTCTTTTGTAAAAGCATCACATATGGCATGTTGATAATCAAAACAATCCCAAGATTAGCTTGTTCAATCCAAATATTAACTAAAATTGTCCCAAGCACAACCTTGACTGCTTCAGCATTAATTTTTCCCATTCATAGATGTCTAAGACTGCATAGCAAACTGAATCGGTGATAACTTTAGCACCAAATGCCCAATTTGAGCATTGTAAAGCGCATACTCTAGCTGGTGCTAGATGTTATCACCATCAATCCTGTCAGGTTGAAATAGATCACTTGAGCATGTATCCCAACTCCGATCTAAAGATAGCAGACCGGCCCCTGGAAAATACTAAATCACCCATAACTTTTCCATCGGAACTCCAATCGACGAGTTGTAAAGACAGGAGAATTCCAAGTACTACAACTTTGGCCTATAAAACTTTATTTTATAAGCATCACCAACTCTTGGTCGGTAGGCATCAATCTTCATTTCTTGGCCCCAAAACCCACAATATGCATACATATCAGTCAATCCTGCTATCATATCCGATTTTTGGCATTAGTGATAAGTTTGGCACAGTTTGAAAATGCTTGCAGATCCTCATTTTTCATAATGTGCCAACAAAGCGGCATGACATCGGTCAACATTTTGAAAGTTTCCAGAAAACTTATTGCTACAATTGGATAATTGTTCTAGGGAGAATAAAAACCACTATTTATTTTCTTACTTGTCGCTTGTTGCAATGACAAGTAAGGGGGGTTTTCAAAACGATACAACTAGGATTTTTAATGGTTGGACATACACATGAGGACATGGGGGGTTTTCAAAACCATCCAACTAGGATTTTTAATGGTTGGACATACACATGACGACATAGATGCTATGTTTAGCAAGTTAGATCCATTCTTGCTCACTACGGTTCCTGATTTCGAGAAATATTGTGATGGCTATCATTGTGATGGACATGACATACTTGTTGGTCACTCCGAACCACTTCAATTTAGGTTCGTTATATAAGAGAAAACACCAATGATGCAATATAAGGCACATGTAGGTGTTTCAAAATGGAGTGGAAGTATTTGTCTTTGGAAAACAGACAGTGAAGGTAATCCTATGTTACGACAAGGAAATCCTCCTTTGGTACCAATGGCGCATATGTTAAGGCCCATGAAGAAGTGATTCTAGGACTAAATAATCACATAATGTTTTGGCAGAATTTAGGAGGTGGTATAAGTGTGCCAAGGGACTATAGAGCCGTGAAAGATTATTGGAGTAAGGTGATCGAAGAGATTGGAAAAGAAATCAGATCAAAGGCATTGTTGTATGAACATTTTTGGCCAAAAACTCAGGAACATTATCAATTAAAAAACAATGTGAAGATTTTTCAACAACGGAAAGAGAGGTTCCTAGGCTTGGAAGAGACGAATGATCATTTTTGTGGACCTTAACAAGATAGACCAAGGGAAGAATTTGACCCCATGATTGATGTGCAACAGGGTGACTTTGTAATGCTACTACCAAGTGACACAGAAATATATCCTACTTGGCTTGCCATGGCTTTGTCAAACATTGACAAAGAGCCTACATCACCAAAATATAGAAAGCTTTTGATTCAATATTGGACACCTTGTGCTAGAAAGAGTGGTATAACTGATGCTCAAGCCTACACCAATTGTTGGAAAAGTTTTTGGGCTATAAACTACAAGGACCCACAAGTATTGGAAAATGTTGATGCAATTGTTTGGTCTTGGAGACCAAACAAACATGGGACATTTTCTAGAATTAAAATTCCTGAAATGCATGCTCTAAGAGCCAAAGTAGAGCTGAACCATGCACATCAACCATGTTTGAATCAAAGGCTTGATATGGCATCAAATGAGAAATAAATATATGGGAGCTTATATTGACATTGTACTAATCAATTTTATAAACAAGATCGGTGGTTGTATCTTTTCTTGTATCTTTTCTGCTTTAATTAATTCATGGTTTTCTTATGGTGCCTTCCTATGTATTCTCTTAAGTTTTGGTGTTTATCAACACCACAATTTACTAGATTATCATCTATAGCTATCAACCATAGATGAATATAGTTACTTTATTTTTTTCACTTTTAGTGGAAAATTCTCAAATTACATGAATATGCTTGATTTCAAGATTCTCGTTGTTAGCAACAAGCTAACTTGGATATCATTTTTTGGAGCTCTCATTGTAAAAAAACTTATTATTTTGATAAATCGAGAATATTATAACTCCTATTTTTCGGATAAATCTTTGTTATTGATGAGTCGGGGCTACAAGCTTCGAGATTGTATCAACCTGTCATTACCCATCTTTAGTTAGAGCTCCCAGATTATTAGTTTCGACCACCAAAAACCTTGGCTAAGGTATAAAAGCCAATTTTTGTAAGTTATTTTCAAGTTTTGGATAATGAAATACACAGCGTGAGCTAACGGTGCTCACTTCTCTCCTTCTCGTGCTTCCTACTCTCTCTCGGATTGTCACATTGCAATCACGTCTGTTGCATTGCAATAGAAGGTAATAGCTCTATGCATTGACATAAGCATTTCATGGTATTTTGTAGCTTTTGACATCGCCGATCCGCGGCCTAGTTTCATCATAAGTAAGAATTTACACTTCAAAATAAAAAACTAAGTATAGGCGGGGTATTGGGGCATCATTGCTAAGCATTTAGATGCATTTTGGGTCGAAAATGACTAGCTCAAAAGCGATTTTTTCACTTTTTCTAAAGTGGGATTTGAGACCATAAGCATGTGTGCTTAGGTCTTATAAACTTGTCCTAGAAGTTTCGTTACATTTGGATGTCATTTGAGGCTACAACGGATGTGATTTGTTTGCCGATGAGCGATTGGCTTTTGGTGATTTCAGTCACTTGAGAGTTTTCCGAGAATTTGACAACCTCTTGTAGCCTCTATGCACTAGTTGAGTCAGCTTCGTCCCATGGATTGACAATTTAATCGTTGTTCTCGCTAAATCTGCAATAAGATAGGAGTGAGGTTAGACACCCGTTCCACATTTGGCACCGCTGCCAGGGATCGAAGAGACCTAAACTACGAAAAAACACGAGCGTCTTGTGAAGTTATCCTTTAACTTCCTCTAGGATCTCCTAGAGTAGAAACTTTCTTTTTAAAAACCGCATAGCTTAAAATTGTCGTCTTTTGTTGTGTAGAGGTAGCTTGGAAGTAATCGTACTTGTCGAGTGCCTTTAGGATTGTAGGATTGTAGAAATAGATTAGGATTTTGAGAATGATTGATAGACGAGACAAGTCTTAAGATCAATGCTCAGGAAACCATAAGAAACAAGAAAACGAGCGTTTGTGAACACTTTCCACAACACCATTGCAGTAGAACCTAGGAGTAGGGTAAGTAGAATTCGAGGTGGATTTCAAAACATTGCTCTCTCTCAAGAAATCATTGTGAGTTGTTATTTGAAGTTACAGAATTTTAGGTCTACGGCTAGAAATAACATGAAAAGACTGCCAACCACTCAATCCGACTGGAGAGTATGCTTACAAGTTGTATGACCAGTGGGTAAGCTCAAGGACACATTGAGGTAAAAATTTCAAGAGTTTGCAACTCAGATTATTTACTTTTTCTTGACATTTTAGGCCAAATTAAGTTTTGACTTGATTCATAGGCTTAAAATAGCTCATGAAAAGACTGTCCATTAAAAAAGTGCAAAAAAGTGTTCATTTTGGGCCTGAAGTAAATAATCACGATTATTTATTTTCAGCTCAAAACCGACCAAGGTTGATACCAATGACTCATTGCATGTGTACAAACAACTTTTTTCAAGGGCCATATAATTTGGATCACCAAATTGACAAAAAACTGGGTAAAAACTAAATCTGTATTGACTTTTAGAAAGTTGAGTCTAAATTGGGAAAAAAATTGTTCAAACTCAATAAAACTTGATTCATAGGCTTATATTGATGTGATAGACATGTGTACATGCTCAGTTGACCAAAAAGATGCAAAACTTTGCCAGAAGTAAATAATTGCAATTATTTATATCTGCCCCATTTTTCAACTTTTTTGACTAAGTTAGCATACCAATAGCTTCACCATGTTGTAATAAGCCCACAAACCAAATTTGATCAGATTTGGATCATTGGATCGAAAATTGTAACCCAATTTGCAAACTCAGTCTGCGAACAGAGAACTGATGACCATTTGACCAAAAATTGTCCAAACTTGATGAAACTTGTCTAGAGACCTTAAGTTGAAGTGCTTAACAGATCTATGTCAAGATTGGGACAAAAACTTGCAAAAAATTAGCTTGAGTAAATAATCGCAATTATTTACTTTTGCTTCAAAAATTGATATTCTTGCATATTTGAGTATACCACAAGGTCAAGCATATCCAGTAGACCATACAAATCAATTTTGGTGAAATTTGGATCACAAAAGTGAGACTTAAGCCAGATTCTTGAAATCAGAGTCTGCGGATACGAAACAATTGCTAAACTTGAACAAATTTTATCCAAACTTAGTGAAACTTGTCCAAGGATCTTAACAGGTTGTACACTTGGCAAATCAAGCCAAAAAGTGTAAAAAACTGAGAGAAGTTAATAATCACGATTATTTACTATTGCTACACAGAGACACCAATTTAGACTTTTGAACTTGTACAGTGTTAGAGCAACATAACACAAAGCCACCGGGAAAGTAATTGGTACATGTTCACTCATTTTTCAGGTTGCCGATTAGTCCTTTGATTTTTTGCAAAAGGGGAATTTGAAAGTCTCAATTTCTGACTCCCATAGCTTGATTTGAAGTGACCCACATAGACCAATCACAATAGTTAGCAAAAATTACACAGTTTTTGTGAAAGAATAGCTAACTTGATCAGAATTGATACAAGAATCAGGTTGAAGACAAGGAATCGGTAGCTTGACAAAAGTTGCAATCAAGTCAAGTGGAAAAAGTTGATAACAAGTCAATCCGATGGTAAGTACCCTATCGAGGGCTTCACAAGTCTATATGAACCTTAGATCTGGTCGAATACTAGGAAATTAAGGAATATTTGGAGAAACCTCCAGTAGAGTATCCACCGAAGAAAGTGTCAATCAATGCAATCTCTTGCACACTATCCTTGAAGAAGTCTCAAACACTTTTTCAGATTCAACATCTGAAATGTCTTTTTATTTGACTCACTCAGAAATCGGAACGACAGTGCGCTACAAGTATATACTCTCATTTTATAAGACTAATTGCCATGGAGCTCAGGTTTACTTGGATCCCAATGAAGAGTATGCTATTTACATTGATGACCATGGTATTGAGTTCAAAGAGAAGATCAGGGCAAACAAACAAGGAAAAATGTACATGGATAGAAACGGAACTCAGTGTTTACAAGTCACAACAAATTTGTTATGATGACTTCTGAGGAGGTGGAACAAACCAAATACCAAGGGTACTCCATAAGGGATTGGATATTAGGCCAATGACCAGAAACTATTCCAAGAGATGAATACCGTGAGAGATATTCTGAGAGTAATGTTAAGAAACTAGAAACCACCTCATCACAAAGAAAACCGGGTGACACTAAAGCTAGTCCAGGGCTACATGAGTCACTATTCCCAACAGATTGGTTTGAAGGACTCGAAACAGGACCAACTACCAGGAGACCGGGAGTTGAACCAAATAGACGTGTTAGACCAGCTGATTTTTAGAAATGGGGCAAAAAATACAGCGGATCGGAGAATCCATACGACCACGTAACAAGCTTTAAGCAAGTGCTAAGAGCAGAACGCATATTCAATTTCCATACTCAATTTGAGGTGTTGGAATGACATTAGAAGGAAAAGCATTAACATGGTTCCAAAACATTCCACCAAGGTCAATCATGGACTTGAATACCTTAGCTCAAGGATTTGTAGCTGAGTGTTCCAAAACAGGGATCAAACACAATACGGTGGTTCAAATCTATAGCTTTAAACAGAAACAAGGTGAGTCTGTTAGGGATTGTGCAACTCGAATGAAAGAATACATTGCCAGATAGAAGACCAGGGCAAGGGATACCTCAACAGGGACAACCAATTAGTCTGCATAAATGGTGTGCAATTGGGGGTAAATGGACCAACCATGAGATCAATGATGCTATTACCGACCAAAGTATGATGGGAATGTTCAATACATGCCTATGAGACCATAAGGACAACCCATGTACAAATATCAGCTTAATATGGCCCCAACTCAAAGACTACCAATGGGTATGGAAAGACCTCAACCCATATTAGGTCAACAACCTCCATATTTGGGACATAATGCAGTGTATGTAAAGTACATGCATCCAGAGGGAGTCATAGATGAACAAGCACTAGTGCCTGTTACACCCTATGCGGAGCCTAGTCCATCTACAGTAATGGTAGAGGGAGATTGGTATAATCCACACCCACCACCAAGGGAAGAACCTGTGACTTATGATACACCAGAGCTTGCACCAATGTACTATGTAACTAATCAAGGTGTCAGACCTCCTATGGTAAGACCCATGATTTAGCCAAAAACCGGGAACTGTCATAACTGTGGCGTAGATGATCATTGGAAAAATGAAAGCCCAAAGATTGACAAGAACCTCAAGCCAGTTGAAGCTTATTTCATACAATGTTTCAAAAAGGGAGGACACTTCCCGGAAGATTGTCCAAAAATCCTTTAAACAAGGGTAAAACAGTAGTGAACGTAGTCCAAGTGATACCTAGTAGCTCATCTGAGAGTGAACCAGTTGTTCTAATCAAGGTAATCACCAGAGTCCAAGCTAATAAAAAGAAACATAACTCCTCTGATGATTCAAAAAATAAAAAAATTTCCTCTAAAAAAAAGACAAAACGAAGCAGAAACAAAAGGTATGAGATGAAAAAACAGAAACAAAGGGTTGACATCAAGGAAAAAGCTAAGAAGCTATTCCAAGAAAAGGTGAAAGAAACTAGAAGCAAAATCAAAGAGACCACCGTGAAATTTGGAGGATCAATTTTGGTTGATAAAATTTTTGAGCCTTTGAATGCAGCCTTGGAAGCCTACCAAGCGGGTCTTAAAGCAGGCCAAAACCTGGAAAACAAATGGAAAAACTATCCTTCTCCAGACATGGAAGCAGCTAAGCTTGAAGCTTATCAAAATTTGGTAAGAATCACGCAAGAGATGCTTGAAAAACAAAGACCGAAGTTCGAAAGTATGGAAAAACCTGAGGAGCTTGTGATAAGAGATGATAAAGAAAAATCCAAAGTGGTGGTAGAAACCCATTTTGAAACAAAAGAGCCAGAACTCATAGTGCCGGACAACGAAGATGCCTTAGACAGAGAGAAGACTGTCTTAGACAGCGAAGATGCCTTAGACAATGAAGATCCATTCGTAAAAGAAGACTTTCCAGGACACTTATGGGAAAAAGTTAGAGAGATCAATGATGGGAGCGTAACTTTGAAGTCAGCTCCTATAGAGGAAGTTTGGTTAGACAATCTACCTCTTGATATGGACATGGATGTACAATCCTTGTACGGGGATTGCAGATCTGAAGCTTCAGGAATATCTAAACCATTGACCTTGCAAACATTACTCTCTTACTTGGAAGATAACGAAGATGATTCCATAGTGTGTAAAACCACTCAAGTAAAAAGAGAAGAACAAACCCTAGAAGTAGACAACATTCATTCAATCATGTCTACACCCATCCAATGCACTCTTACTTTAGGAGAACTATTGAAAATCAGGCCATATTTATGGAATGATCTACAGAAAACCCTAGAAAAAGTGGGAATAATAGGACTAATCGCAAAAAAATTGGGAAAATTGAAACACGAAATGGACAACAATGAGATTTTCTATGTTCCAATGAACAAAGTTGGAGAATACTATGAAGGGGAAGAAGGAAACACAACCCTTCTAGTGAAATATAACGACATAGAAACCATGGAAATACTGGATAGTGGGGCAGGCATAGCCATATCCACAAAAGCAATATGGGAATCCTGGGGGCAACCAGCCATTAGACAAACTCAAATGAAATTGAAATTGACTGATGGACACATTGAAAGACCATTAGGACTGCTTGAAAAAGTGATAGTTAATTCTTGTGGAAATCATATTGGGAAGACCTTTCATGCGACAAGTACAATTCATTCAAGATTGGGGGAACAATTATCTCTACTTAAAGCAAGTGGGATCAATAACAAGGGTTAATCTAAAAGACCACACTTATAGAGATGTCATGAAAACGCCCATACAAGAGTTTGATTCAGTCTTTTCGGCTGAAACTAAGTTTCTATCTTGGTTGAACAAAGACACTTCTATTTGGATGTGTGGAGCTTCAAAAAATGGGAGTTTTAAACGAGAAGAATATATCTTAGAAAGGGATTGCACAGATGAAGCTATGTACCTAAACCCTTTCCAGAGCATTTGTTTGAGCCATTTGAGTGGACTCAAATTTTAGCGACAATGGATGTATGTGTAAATACGTCTATGTCTACTCAATTTTGCAATGAGGACGACTATGAAATAATTCCTATACAAATGATCTCAACCCTCCACATTGAAGACAAGATTCAGGAATCCAAGGACTTGATGAAAGCTCAACAAGTCTTTTCAGACCTCTACTATGATGCAACAGATGAGTTAGAAGAACACTCAGCTACCTCAGATGATTCGAGGTCGGAAAAAGAACATGTGAGAGTTAAGCTACTTATGAAAGGAGGGGAGGAAAAGTTTTTTGACTTTCCTAATCAAAAACCAAGAAGACAAAAATGGTATAGACAAAAAAGAGACACTAGAAATTTGAAAGCTAAACCTATGCCATCAGTCTCTAGTAGAACACAGTTCCTGATGCAGATAGATGCACATGATTGTGTCAAGGAAAAAATCACTGGTAGATATCCTTCAAACAAAAATCCAGAAATCTCAAAAATGTCAAGAAAAACAAGAAAGGAAACTCAAGTGAAACCTAAAAACCAGGACAACGATTTAACCATGACAAGAGTCGAATGAAAAAAGAAATATCAAGAGTGAAAAAAGCTCTAAAGGAGATATATACAACTGAAATGGAAACCATTGAAGAAGATGGTAAAGCTGTAATGAGTGTTCCATCCCATTACAAGAAATATAATCTCCAAGATTGAAAAATCATAGTCAAACAACCTGTTAGAGAACTACGAAAACAGGGCGAATCCTACGAAGGGCCTGAAAACGCAAAAAGGATAGATTTTGTTGAACAGGGAGAAGAGCCTAGACCAACCTACATTGTAAATGACCTTATGAAAGAAGAAAAAAGGGCTTTTGTTAAGTTTGCTGAAAGAATACCAAGATATATTTGCTTGGTCTTACAAAGATCTAAAGGGTGTTGATCCAAAAATCTGTCAACATACCATACCCATGAGAGATGATGCAAAAGCAAGTAGACAAAGGCCATACACATGCAATGAAACATTTGCTAGGAAGATCAAAGAAGAGATTGAAAAGCTAAGGGAGGCTGAATTCATTTATGAAATTGAACACACGGATTGGGTGTCTCTAATTGTGGTAGTACCCAAGAAAAATGGAAAACTACGTGTGTGTGAACCTCAAGAAAGTGAATGCAGGTACCATTAGAGAGAACTTTCCTCTTCCAATTACTGAGCATGTTTTAGAATGAGTTGTAGGTAAAGAAGCTTACAACTTTTTAGATGGATTTTTGGGATACAATCAACTTTTGGTTGACCCCAAGGACCAGCATAAAACTACATTTGCAACGGAATGGGGTATTTTTGCCTATCGGGTTATGCCTTTTGGGTTAATTAATGCTCCTGCCACCTTTCAAATATTGATGAGCCATGATTTTAAAGAATATCTTAGAAATTTCTTGCAAGTATATATAGATGGTCTATGCGTACATTCATCAATCCGGGATGATCATTTTTAACACCTCAAAAAGGTGACTTTATAGGATTTGCTTAAATCCTGAGAAGTGCACATTCATGGGTAGACAAGGAAAAATTCTTGGACATGTATATAGTGTCTAAAAAATGTCATAGCTACTGATATGGATAAAATTCATGGTATTGCTGATTTGCCTAGACCGAGCACAATCAAGGGGGTTCAAGCCTTCATGGGGCATTGTGGATATTATAGACGATTCAATTACATGTACACTATAATTGCAAAACCCATGTATAGCTTAATTACACACTTTGAATGGACTGAGGTGTGTGAAGAATCCTTCATGAAGCTTAAGCAAGCTCTCACTTCAGCTCTAATATTGAAAGCACCAGATCAAAATAAGATATTCCACATACATGTAGATGCTTCCAATTTTGCCATCGGGTGTATACTAGCTCAACCAGGAGACGAGAAAATTGATTTTCCTATTTCTTATGCTAGCCCACAGTTGAACATGGTGGAAGAGAATTATACCACCACCGAGAGGAAAGGACTAGGAATGATCTATGCCGTTAAAAAATATAGACATTACCTATTAGCCAACAACTTTGTGTTCTTTGTGGACCACCAAGCCTTATGGTACTTCATGAACAAGCCATGCAACACAGGAAGAATACTGAGATGGTTCATCATTCTTCTGGAATTTGATTTCACTATGGTTGTAAAAAAAGACACCACGCATCAAAGAGCAGATTATTTGTCTAAGATTGTTTCAGGGGAACCACCTAAAGGAGTAGACAATGATCTACCAGATGCATATCTATTCTCCGTGGAAATGATACCTCGATGGTCGAAAAATATGGTATCGTCGATGACCATAGCTTAAGCGGATTTGCAAATACCACTTCCTATTACAATCGAATTAATTGAGCAATCAGCTATGTATCAATTCCTAGCTGGTAGACTATACAAAAGAAATCAAGAAGGAATATTGCTCTTATGCATTAATCCTGAAGAGAAAACCCAATACCTAAGTCAAGCCATAGTAGGACTTCACTTTGTGGAAGACCAAACTACCAAAGGATCTTGTTTTGACCAACTATGAGGAGTGATGTTTGCTCTTTTGTAAAGGATTGTCCTCAATGTCAAAAACCTCATGTAACATCGTTCCAAATGTCACCTGTTCCTAAGTGGAGTAACTATTTAGTTACTTACTTATCAAGCCGAACATTTCCTGAGGATATGAGTAAATGCCGTCAAAGATCAATTGAAACAGAATCAAGAGAGTATGCTCTTATTGGAACCAATTGTATCGGAGAGGTAAGGATCAACGTCCACTTCTTTGTGCAGATGAAGACGAATATATTCCAATTATAGAACAAGCACATGCTGGATTAACTGGAGGTCACTTTCCTAGTGAAACCACTGCAAGAGAAATCTTAATGGTAGGCATATGGTGGACAACACTTTTTGCACATGCCAAAGAATATGGTTGAAGGTGTGATGCTTGTCAACAAGCAAAAATGCCAACATGTGTAGATAGCATGCCCTTAAGACCAATGATGGGGGCTAGAGCTTTCACAAAATGGGGTATAGATTTTGTTGGGCCAGTACAACCACCTGCGTATAGGACTCAAGCTCAATATATCATTGTAGCTATGGACTATCTAACCAAGTGGGCCGAGGCTAAAGCAACTCAAAAGAATGATGCCAGAACCACTGCGAGCAAAAATGCCAACATGTGTAGATAGCATGCCCTTAAGACCAATGATGGGGGCTAGAGCTTTTGCAAAATGGGGTATATATTTTTTTGGGCCAATAAAACCACCTGCTTATAGGACTCAAGCTCAATATATCATTGTAGCTATGGACTATCTAACCAAGTGGGCCGAGGCTAAAGCAACTCAAAATAATGATGCCAGAACCACCGCCGCATTCTTATATGAGTATGTGTTCACAAGATATGGACTACCAATAGAAATTGTCATTGATAGAGGAACTCATTTCCTCAATGAGGTAATTGAGTATCTGCTTAATGAATTTATGGTCATCCATAACAAATCAGCTCCCTATCACCCACAAGCAAATGGACAAGCTGAGCATACGAATAAAATTCTTAGCTCGGTATTGACTAAAGTGGTTAGTTCAGGAAGGACAGATTGGGAAATGAATCTCCATGTAGCACTATGGGCTTATCAAGTTTAATTCAAAACAATTTTAAATGCTACATTCTTTAACCTTGTTTATGGTCTTGATGCCATACTGCCAATAGAGTTTCTATTGCCGACATTGAGAGTAGCTAAGTATCTTGAATGGACTGGACATGAATTGTCAGAGAGACTTGAAGATTTAGAGAAGATAGATGAGCAAAGGATAACTGTTGTAGCTCACATCTATGCACAAAAGTGGAAACAAAAACAATTTATTGATTCCCATCTAATTACAAAAATCTTCAAAAAAGGGGACTTTGTTTTAGTCTATTCCCTTAAGCAACATATTCCCAAGTTTAAGAGAAAGGAAAACAAACCGTTTATCGTTGAAGATGTATCTCCAAGTGAAGCAGTTAAGTTTTCCACCCTAGATGGTGAACCAATGGCTAATCGGATTAGTGGATGTCATTTAAAGAAGTACAATTTGCATGTAGCTAAGCAAAGGAGGATAAAATGATAGGAGGTTATTATTGAAGCCCAAGAAGAAGCTCGGCTTCAAGTACTCAAGAGAAAAGCTTCTCTCAAGAATCAACAATTACCTATTCCCATCAACACCCTGGAAATAGATGACCGACAATGAGAATTGCAAACAGATACAATGTCAACAGATGATGAATAATTAGATGGAATGGACCTTTGCATCAAAATACAACTCAACAATCATAGCACAAATGCATTGGTCGATACGTGAGCTTGAGTAAATGCAATCAGTTATTCCATGTACAAGAAAGAAACAAGTCAGTATTTGATAGCAGTAATGGCGACTATCAAAGGATGCAACAAGAACCCAACACCAAAATTGAGAATATTCAACTTAAATGTGATAGTACATGGATGTTCATGTCCTCATCAATTTGTATGCTTACTAGATGAACACATGAATGAGACAATGATCTTGGAATCTCATGGATGCGGACGTACAAGGCAGTACGAGATTGGGATACAAATCTGCTCAAGCTATCACCTAAAGACGAACAACACATTGTTCCAATTGCACCAAGCAAAGAGGAATGGAAAGTAAGCTACCAGCAGAGTAAATCATGGAGCAATCAATCTTCTCCATCCTATCAACAAGCAAATGCTACAAGTAGCATGCAAGGAGTCAGGCAAATTTGGGTACCAAAAGCACAGCTTAAGGACAAGCCGATTCAAATCTGGGTGCCCAAAACATCTTCGACAGTACCAAAGACGGTTCCAAGGTTCAAAACACAGAGATGAGCATCTCCAAGTAAGGAACCTAACACGAAATGGATTTGGAAGAAAAAGGAGCAGTTATCTTCTCCACAAACTGCAAAATCGATAAACAATGGACAGCTAAGTCTCAGAGGACTCAACCACACCATTCGGACCAAGACAAACTAAGATATCAATGGCAGATACAAGCTCGACAGCAGTCGATACCAAAAGCTCAGGAACTTAGCATGCCAAAGCATCCTAAGGGTACAATCAAGCAAAGGGCACACAAGCTACAAGATTTGCTCTTTGGAAGACAGCATCAGAAAGCCTCAACATCAGAAACCCTTGAGTTAATTACTCAAAACCCAACTCTTGCATAGCATAATGGTTTTAATTGCACTGATCTTCAAAGCATGGTAGATCCAACCAAGGCTATGCATAGACACAGCTGTTCAACCCATGCATACAGTCGTCCCGGAGTACGCCATCTAGGAGGGGTGGAAGGACACTAAGTAATTACGGGCAATGTTTGAAGAGGGAGGAAAATTTTGGTGTTAATGTGTGATTTTTTGCAAAATTACCTAATAATGCCCTTATAAATCATCATCAGGGAAATTTAACTGATAATATATTCCCGATGAGTGTAGATAGTGTACATACTATCAGAAAATCATGAAAAATAGTCCTTTTTGGTTATTTTTCATCATTTTTCTTGATATTGAGACTTAAGAAATGGAGAAATTCAACAAAAAACAGTCAAGGTGTGTTTCTCAATGGATTTTTTAAATTATTAGAGTTTAACTCTGCTTTTTTAGCGCATTTTGTTATTTTCTTTGATTTTTTCAAAAAAGAGGTAAAAAATTAATAATAAATAACAAATGAGCTCAGATGGAAAAACTGAAGACATGCAGATGATAAAAAAGACAAGGCGGATAGGCACAATAAATTTCAATCAAATCGGTAGATGGAAGCGGGAAGCCTTAATTAGGCAGCCAAACCTACTTTTGCAAAGTTCTCGCAGAATAAGCTACAGGAATCTAATTGGAGAAATTTTTGAGTCTAACATAGATTTCACGGCCTAGTAGAACTAACAGGGGAGTTTAGGGAAAAATGGTTCGGGAAGTCCGAGTATAGATACCCAAGCTAGGCTAAAATCACCTCATTTCCACTTGTTGCCTTTGGAGAGAGAGCCTTTCGAACTTCTTCGCGCGCATTTTTTGGAGTCCACAGTTGCTTGTTTTCAGCACCGTCTCACACGAGACATGAGGGGTAAGTTCTATACTTATCAATGATCCATTTCTAATGGATGGTAGCTAGTCTAAAACCTTGGAAAAAACCCTAGAATCTGAGCAGTGCACAAAGACCTACGACCAAAAATTGACCATAGTGGCCTGTCAGCTCAACCAAATCAGATGAGACTTGAAATGTAGCATGCCTCAACATAATAGAACACTTCTATATCAACAATTGACCATTCGACAACGATCGAGGGGGCCCCAAGTAGAAAATCTAGATTTTTGGCAGATGCCAAAATTGGATTCTTACTCCACAGACAGCTTATATACGAGGTCTATACACAATGTATATAATTGGTTTCATCAAATCAATCAAACCAGCAGGCCCTCAAAAAGCAAAAAATGGCTCGAAGCCTACAAAGTGTCAAATTTGACATGCAAAGTCAAACTGACTCCAAATGGGCCAAAATTGGATGAGCTGCTTCAGGACTATGTAGTTGACAAGTCCATAGCCTCAAAAATGACTAACCAACTCCACTTGCCATGTAGTCACAAAAATTGGTGATTTTAGAGTCGACAAAGCATGAAGTGATACCGGCAACACAAAACTTTACCAAATTCAATTTAGGACTTGTTTTAGGTGTATAGAATATGTTTAGGTCAAAATTTGCAAGAAAAAATTGAATGCTGTAAATAATTGCGATTATTTACTTTTGCAATATTTTGGCTTGAAAATGGTATCATCACCTCACCTATCACTTGTACACACCTATTACTTGCCACATTTCAAGTATGAGCCAAAATATTCAATTATAACTTGGAAAATTGCCAAAAAACGCAAAGAAGTCCTTGCAAAGCAATTTCGGAGTTATGAGTCACATTTTTTGATCCAAATCACCTCATATCACATACACAAGGTCTACACCATGCCTAGAGCCAAGTTGCACCAAAAAATGTTCATTTTGATGAAAAAGCTAATAATCGCGATTATTTACTTTTTTGCCAAGATGGGAGAAATTTGCAAGTTTGCCATCATAAGACCAAAGTACATGATGTTCTAAGCCCACTAAGCAAGTTTGAACAAATTTGAAGTTCAAAATCTCAAAATTCCTTTACATCTACTGTTTCAAAGAACTAAAGCCTAAATCTGGCTCCATTTTCATCCTGTGCACTCAAATGAACCCACACTTCACTCAGAGTATCTATTTGGTATATACTTCAAGTCTATAATGTCAAATTTACAAAAAGTTAGAAAAATTACTCAGTTGTAAATAATCGTGATTATTTACTTTTGTTGTAATTTTTTGTTTGGACTGCAAGATTTTGATATGTACATGTTTTTATGCATCTATGCATGTTCAAAAATTGATTTGAAGCAAATTGGACTCAATTTGTCAACAATTTAGACTGAAGGACATTTCAGGGTGGAATCTGCCAAATTTTCTAACTTTGACAATTTATTCACTTAGCAGGAGCCATGCAAGCTGCAGAGAAGGCTAGGAAGAGGGTTTCTCAAAAGGAGAAGCTGCAAGAGCTACCACCATACCAACTGGACCCCAGTTCAGTAAAGACGGCCAAAGCGACCTACCTGTTGAAAGAACAGCTTGAGGAGAATAGCACAACGATTTTCACAGGTAGATTCAAAATCGAAGAAGGACATCAGGTAGAACTGCAACTTCTACCAAAAGGGGTCTGTAATTTCACAGCAAAGCCCAAGACAAAAGAAGCTAACAGAAGGCTTGGGCTCAGAGAGTTCTATGACCAAGAGCCATGTGGAGTAGATTTTCAGAAAGCTTATGAGCTCCTATCCACAATCAAGGAAGACGGAACAACCCAGATCTTTGACCAGCAAGGGAACAAGGTAGAAGTGGTCATTACAAAAGAGATAGTGACTGAAGCTCTCAAATTGCCAACAGAAGTAATGACCATGAGGGTAAGAGACAAAAAAACAACAGGTACTTTCACCAAAGAGACTGTTGCTGCAACATTTGCTGACCTCATTCAGAAACAGGTGGAAGAACCTGCAAAATTATATCATCAACACTTCCACTTTCTTGCGAAGAGACCGGCAAGGTACACAACACCTAATCATGTAGTTGCGACTACATTTACACAAGTGTTAAATTCGACAACCAGGCAACCAATCGACCACGCACAATGTGTGTTATCACACTAAAGGGAACAAAGAAAGAGGGCAAGATAACATATCTGGGAGCCCCTGACGTACTTACAAGAATTTCCTACCATGCTATCAGCATGGCATACAATTTTCCACCTGACCTAGATTAGAATACGTGGATCGTGTCTGCACAACCATCCCCTCAAGCCACAAGGTCCACCAAAAGAACACACAAATCTGATGAAGATTCTATCAAGAGCTCTCTAGAAAGGCATAGTAGTGAAAGCTCCGACAATGAGGAAAGAAGAGCTCGCATCGAAGAGATGAAAAGAAAAGCAGTGGTTGCACATCAAGAGGAGCCTCAACAGAAGCAAGCAAGTTTTGAGAGAGGTAAGCACTGTTATGAACGAAGCCGCCAAGCTCAATGAAAGGATCTTGCTAAGTGGGTACCTATAGAAGTAAAAGGACCAAGAACAAAGCACCCTGCACGAAGAGAAGCACAAGATCCAAAGGATTTATTGGAAAGAATGTTTCAGGAGGTAGAGATATTAAAACTAAAAGAAGCTCAAGAAGTAGAAAGAAAAGCTAAAGATATAGCGGACCAACAAAAACAAGCTAAAGCAACACACCAAGGTGAAGCCCAACTCGAAGAAGGTGGGATGTCCCTCAGACCATCCTCACCATTTACAGAACAACACGACCACCCCATGCCAAGCCCACCACCTTCACCAACAGATAGACCCACAGAGGGCGAGCCAACCAAAGGAAAGGAGCCTAAACCACAAGAGGCATCAGATTCTGCACAACATGCAACAACTCTTTTTGACCAAGTTAAAGCAAAAGAACCAGAGCCGAAAAGGGCAACAAGTCCTGCACCAAAGGAGTCAAGAAGGTCTGAGCAAACAAAACACATGAAACAGAGCAAACCCCGTCTACCACCACTGAGCATGAAACGGCTAAGGCATCCACCAAGCCTCAAGCAGACAAAGCAGAAGAGGCCCAAGCACAGCCTCAAGGGGAAGAACCAACCCGGCCGCTACCACAAGCAGCCGCCACATCCCCAATAACAGAATCACAAGAGACTATCAAAACGTCTAGGCAGCTCGCAAGAAATGACAACTGGCAGAACAGTAATGAGGTGATTCTGCAAGTTAATGAATATGCAAAGAGAATGCAGGATATGACAGAGAAACTGTGATCGGCAGCAGTTATCCTCATCACAAAGGCTAAAGAATTGTAGATGGTGATTGACGCTCTCCAAGGAGAGTTGGAAGACAAATTAAATGTCATCACTGATCTGCAAAAACAAGTCCAAGAATTAAAAGCTGAAGCTGAATAACACCAGCTAGCACCAAAAAAACAGCAAAAGGAAATGGAAGAGTTAGGTGAACTTTTCATGAAGTTGACATATGCATTAGGGAAATTTTGGACTCTCAAATGGGCCCTAAGGACTTTGATTTTCTCCCTCTTGTCTAAAATGGGTGCATGGTAAAAGTTTTACAAATGAAACCAAAACTTGTCGAACCTTTTGGATTTAGAACGTACTCATCAAGATTTATCCATTAATATATAGCATGCCATCATATTCCTTATATTCTAAAAGATTCCATTTTTTTGATGTGACAAATCCGTCTTATAACTGGAATCTCTCCCCACGTTTCAGCTTAGTGGGGAGCAACTCCAAATTTGTCGGAGTTTGGGGATTTAGAACCTACTTTCTAAGATCTTTCCAATGATATGTTGGTCGATAAGGTTTTGACAAGGCGTTTATGTACTTCACCGGGTTGTCCATTTTGGACAAGAGAGGCAAAGTCAAACCTCCTTATAGGGCCCCTTTGAGAGTCCAAATTTTTCCCTAATGCTTGCAAAACAAAGACGAACAGCTAATAGAGGTTACTAATGAACTCTTGACTACAACTCTGTCAGTTCAGAAGATTCAAGTACAACTAGATGTCGTGAACCTCTCCTTGCAATATTTAGAGTAGAGGATCAATAATCATGCAACCTTTTTGTGACAAATTAGAGAAAATCCCGCAGTTGCCTCGATCAAAGGTACAAACAAAGTGTACAAAGCATTAGAGAAAAAGAATAAAGATCTCGAGCTAGAGCTAAAGCTGGAGCAGTCACAACAAAGAGACCTGGCATTAATGTGGGTACAATGAGAAGAAGAGCTGCTAAAGGAAATAACAGAGCTGAAAAGAGTTAACTAGTTACTGCGAGATGCACAACAAGAAACTCATGAAGAAGCAGGTACTTCAGCGCAACCACATATTGATATTCTCTCAATCTCTTTCCGTGAGATGGAAACACAGCCAGCAGAAGGGCTAGGTGGCAAAGAAGATTTCCAAGTTCCATTAACAGAAGCTGATGAAGTGCCCATGGTCCAGCTAGAGGAAGATGCACTTAAAGAAAAGATTACCCAGGAGGCAGATGAGCAGTGGAAAGCAGTGATGGATCGGGAGTTGAGAGTTCTTCACTCTGTCAATACTCACTCACTCCCAATCAAATCAATGCACAATGGCATCAGCAATCACTACCATATCGCTTGATAAAGGTAGAGCTACTACAAGTCAAGGAAAGACTTTATAAAGACATGCAAGTAGAAGGTTGCATATGAACTCCACCCTAAGTGGAGAAAGAGCTGGCTGAACAAGAATCCAAGATACCTGATTTTGTTCACAAGAGCACTTGCGACACTTCAAAAGGATCTAACTTTTTGTCATGTACCAAGAGTAAGGACGTGGCAAGCACATGAGGCAATGACAAAGAAGCGGCCTACATGGTTGAATTATTCAAGATTGCCAGCTCGAGAAAAGGGAATTCCGACAGAAGAATACATGGTGAAAACTCTAATGGGCACCATGGAATTCTTCAAAAGTCTTCCTTATCTATCATGTGCGATGCTTTACAAAATTTGCCAAATGCTGCTCACATGCATTGAATTTTTTCATGAGCCAGAGAAAGCAGGAGCCCCGTGGATGTCCTTCCTCGAGGGCAATAAGGGTTTATGCTACGATCTTCGTGGTCAACCTTTTGAAGAAGTCCTATATGGCTTCTATGCCCTCTGCATGTTCTTATCTTCTCATAATATGTTGGCATTTGAGGAAGCGTTCTACACATCGTTTTTCACTTAGCAAACGAAGATTTTTGGGCCAGTAATTAGCAACCTGACATCTAGATTCGTTGGCTACTCCATAGTCAAGCTTAAAAACAAAGTCACTATGCAATTTTTGCAGGAGAGATGGGTAACACCATACTCATTGTATATATGCAAGCTTTCAATAAGTCAATAAAGAGCTCAATTTATGTGTACATGATTTTTGTTAAAGATTCTCAAAATGAACCTAATGCTTTAGCAAAAGAAAATATAAACAATCACAAGGAATTAGAGTTATCCAATTTTCTCAAGGGGTTTCAAGATGTCTTTGTTGACGACATCCCTTGTGAACTACCTCCTAAACGAGGTAATGATGACCATGCAATTAAACTTCTTCTAGGAAGTTCACCGCCTAATAAACCTCCTTATAGAGTTTCTCAAGCTCAACAAGAGGAGATTATGAGGCAAGTGCATGAGTTAGTTGAAAAGGGCATGGTTAGGCCTAGCTCATCTCCATTTTGCTCACCCGTGTTACTAGTGCAAAAGAAAGATGGCACATATCGTATGTGTGTCGACTATACAGCACTAAATAGGACCACTATCAAAAATAGGTTCCCATTCCACGGGTAGAAGACCTATTTGATAAGCTACAAAGGTAGACCTATTTCAATAGGATTTACCTAAAAAGTGGCTATCATCAAATAAGGATAGTTGATCAAGACATTGTAAAGACCGCATTTTGCACTACGTTTGGTCTTTACGAGTATATTGTCATGCCTTTTGGCTTTGACCAATGCGCCAGCCGCATTCAACCGCTTGATGGAGAAGCTATTCAGGCCTAAGTGAACTTTTATTGGAGTGTTCTTTGATGATATTATCAACTACTCTAATTCACTAGGTGAACACAAGCAACACCTCCAGGTAATATTTCAAGTCTTAAGAGAGAATAAACTTTATGTTAATCGAAAGAAAAGTGAGTTTTTCTTACAAGAGATTCAAGATTTAGGTCACATTATCTCTCAAGATGGCATCCAAATGGATCCATCAAAGTTAGAGGTAATAAAAGGATGGCCTAAACCAAGGAATCTTCATGAACTAAGAAGCTTTACAGGTATGTGTGCATACTATAGACGCTTCATAGAAACGTTCTCACTAATAGCAGGACCATTACATGACCTAACAAAGAAAAAAATTAGGTATACATGGTCTACCAAGGAGAAAAATGCTTTCGAAAAGCCTATCTATCAACCTCTGCTTACATCACCGGATCTCTCAAAGCCATTTGAGGTCTAATGTGACGCTTGTGGTGATTGCCTTGGAGCTGTTTTTCTCCAAGAAGGGCATGCCATAGCCTATGAAAGTCGAAGGCTCGACCCTGTTGAGCAAGCTCTAGGCATATATAAAAAGGAACTCCTCCCAGTTCTACATGCCTTAGACTCATGGAAGCACTATTTGTTGGGGACTCCTTTCATTCTGCGGATGGATCACCAAATTCTTAAGTACTTCATGATACAGACCAAGCTCTCCGACAAAAAAATGAGGTGGGCAAATTTCCTTTTGCAATTTTATTTTCATATTGCTCACATTGCTGGCAAGCATAATCAAGTAGCCGATGCACTCTCAAGACGGCCGAGAGTGAATGCGGTTTCCATAGCAACTCACAACGATCTATCTTCTATGATAGATGAGTATGTTATTGATCCCAATTTTAGAGATGTGATTTCAGCCCTTGCATTAGGGAAGAAAGAGGAACCATTTATCTTACAAGATGGTTATCTTCTCTATGGAAATAGACTATGCATTACTAGCTCACTACGTGAGAAATTAATGTATGAATGTCATGCTCCTCGTTATGCGGGGCATACAGGGATTCAGTCTACCCTAAAACGGATTGAAACATATTTCTATTGGCCTACCATGAAAACATAGAAATGTTTTTAAATGTGTGGTATACCAAAAGACGAAGTTTGATAGAGGGAAGCAACGTGGATTGCTTCAACCTTTGCCAATCCCTAATTCACCATGGGAGAGCATATCCATGGATTTTATCTTTGGATTGCCTGAGTCTATCCATGGGAATACGGGAATATGGACGATAGTAGACATGTTCAATAAACAAGCTCATTTTATACCTGTCAAAAAGACTATTAAAGCCCATCAAATGGCAACCCTCTTCATTTCACAAATCTTCAAGTACCATGGCTTGCCAATGTCCATAGTGTCGGATAGAGATCCTAGTATGACCAGTAATTTCTAGAAGGGTCCCTTTGAGAATTTAGGGACAAGGATAAACTTCTCTTTGGCGTATCACCTGCAAACGGATGGCCAAAGTGAAATAGCTAACCTAACCATTCTCGATCTACTAAAAACCTATGTAACGGGAGTAGATCAAGGGTCCCAATGGGAGAAGTACTGACCCTTAGTGGAGTATGCCTACAATAACACTGTACATACTTTTACGGGAAAAGCACCTTTCGAGGTAATTGAGGGAAGATAAAAAAGTCCCTTGCTACTCATGTTAGGAAATATGATGTACCTAAATAGATATTTGAGTAGATTACTTAATGGAGCGAGATAGATTTCACAACAAGAGATTATAGAGTAGAGAGAGAGAGAGAGAGAGAGAGAGAGAGAGAGAGAGAGAGAGAGAGAGAGAGAGAGAGAGAGTACACACAATATACGTGGTT
This sequence comes from Adiantum capillus-veneris, assembly GCF_014529385.1. Taxonomy (NCBI): domain Eukaryota; kingdom Viridiplantae; phylum Streptophyta; class Polypodiopsida; order Polypodiales; family Pteridaceae; genus Adiantum; species Adiantum capillus-veneris. Next base: position 142,885,141 of record NC_140936.1, read on the forward strand.
CACCCAATGTGGGCTACGTCCACGGGAAAGCAGCCACTCAATGGATTTAGTAATTCAAAACAAGAAGTAGTTTACAAAGGGATTATACCCTTAATAGAGCTCCTGCCTTGCTTCACTCTCACCACCTCACACCCACCTTGTTGCATCAACTTCAAACTATGAAATGTGTGTAGAAATGGCCTCCTTTTATAGGCCAAAAGGGTTGCCCTCTCTCATGAGAGGCAGCTATGTGTAGCCGCCCTTGTGTAGATAAGTCCAAATCGGACCCTCCAATCTGCCCATGTGTGGCCACCCTTGAGAAGACAAGTCCACTTTTGAATTTGGCCACCAGCCACCGGCCATTGACTTTCGACCACCGGCCAACCGACCAGCCGGTCGGTCGTTTTCCGACCACTTTTCGGCAGTCGTTCGTCCATAATATTTTGGCAAAAAAGAATATTCCGGCTTTTTGGTGAGTGATTTTTATTTCCCGCGAGTGTTTTCCTTCACACACGATGGATTCTCCTCATAATGGGGGCCTTACAAATGTGCGTTTTTACCACAAAAAATTACAAGGGGTAAATCAAGCTCCATACTTAACAATCTCCCACTTGGAGACCTATCTCCAAACCAAACCTGTGACTGCTTTCCATCCTGGCTTCTTATCCTTGAATGCAAATTGAAGATGAGCAAAAGCTCAACTTCTCCTTGTTGACCACCTTTGTAAACATGTCTGCAGGATTTTCACTTGTATGCACCTTTCCTAGCTTTCGCTGTCCGTCTTCCAAAAGAGTGCGTATGAAGTGATATCTCACCTCAATGTGCTTTGTCCTTGAATGAAAGGCTGAGTTCTTTGCAAGATGGATAGTGCTTTGGCTATCACTGTACAAGACACAATTGTCTTGTTTGAATCCAAGCTCTTCTAAGAATCTGTGAAGCCACATAATTTCTTTGGTTACCTCCGTCATTGCTACATACTCTACTTCTGTGGTAGAAAGTGAGACCACTTTCTGCATCTTTGAAGCCCAGCTTATTTCTATGCCTCCAACCATGAAGACATAGCCAGTAGTGCTCCTTCGAGTATCTTTGTCACCTGCCATATCTACATCAGCATACCCTTCTAGAAAAGTATCAGTTCCTCCAAAATACAAAGCATTTGTTGTTGTCCCTTTTAGATACCTAAGTATCCACTTCACAGCTTGCCAATGCTCTTTACCTGGGTTGTCCATGAACCTACTCACAACTCCCACTACATGTGCAATATCTGGCCTTGTCCAGACCATAGCATACATTAGAGAACCTACCGCTGCAACATATGGAGCTTTAGACATATAGTCTATCTCCTCTTGTGTCTTTGGACACATATCCTTCGTTAGTTTATGAAGGAGTACGAGCGAAAGTGCGACGTGAGAGAGAGTGCAAGAAGAAGAGCACGACGATATGGTGAACTCGCTCTACTGTAATGTGTAGAGCATAGTGAGTTCTTATTAGGTTTTTACAAAAGAACATGTGTACATACTTGGCAGCCCGCCCACTTACCTGGGTGACCACATTGGGCTTTATACCCCAACAACCTCCGACTTAAAGTCCAATGTGGTACTTTAAGTGTGAGAGAAGCTACTATACAAGCTAATATACAAGAGATGTAGAGAAGTGATGTACTACCCTACACCTAACTGCTTGTGAAAATGCGCAAAGCTCTCTGAGGGAAGTCCCTTTGTAAGTAGATCAGCAGGATTTTCTGTGGTGTGAACTTTGACAAGCTGAAGTTGCTTATCCTCGAGCATTTCCCTGATGAAATGATACTTCACATCCACATGCTTTGTCTTTGAGTGATAAACTGGATTGCGAGCCAATTGTATAGCACTTTGACTATCACAATATAACACAGGCATCTCTTCTTTGATTCCCAAATCTGTTACTAGTCGATTAAGCCAAATTGATTCTTTGCATGCCTCTGATGCTACAACATATTCAGCCTCTGTAGTAGACCGAGTAACACAATCTTGTAATCTAGAACGCCATGATACTGCTCCACCAGCCAATGTAAAGACATACCCTGACGTAGACCTTCGGTTGTCTAAGTCACCTGCATAATCTGAGTCTGTAAAACCCTTTACACTTAGCTCCTGACTCCCATAGCATATACGCATACTCTTTGTAGCTTTTAGGTATCTCAATATTCCTTTCACTGCCTCCCAATGTTTCTTGCCTGGGTTTGACATGTATCGACTTACTACTCCGACTGCAAATGCAATGTCTGGGCGAGTAGCAATCATTGCATACATCAAACTACCCACTGCAGACGCATATGGAATCTTATCCATTTCAGCCTGTTCTTCCTCAGACATAGGACAATCTTGTTTGCTAAGTTTCACATATGGTGGCAATGGAACACTCAGTGCCTTTCCCTTCTCCATATTGAAACGTTGCAAAACCTTGTCAATATACTCTGTTTGAGATAACCAAATCAACTTCTTTGATCTGTCTCTCTCAATGCGCATACCAAGTATATGACTTGCCTCACCCATGTCTTTCATGTCAAATGATTTTGCCATCTTTGACTTCAAAGCTGAAATTTCTTCCAAGTGCTTGCCAGCAATCAACATGTCATCCACATACAAAATAAGGATCAGCCAACTACCATCCTTAGCCTTCTTTGTATATAGACAGTGATCAAACTCACTACGTTTGTAGCCTTGAGAAAGCATAAACTTGTGGAATTTATGGTACCATGCCCTCGGTGATTGTTTTAAGCCATAAAGACTCTTTAACAACTGGCATACCCAATCTTCCTTGCCTTTCTCAACAAACCCTTCTGGCTGCTGCATGTAAATTTCCACATCTAAATCACCATGCAAGAACGCTGTCTTGACATCCATTTGGTGCAACACCAAATGTAATATGGCAACCAATGCAAGAAAGCATCTCAATGTAGTCATTTTGACCACCGAAGAGAAGACTTCATCAAAGTCAATGCCTTGTTCTTGCTTAAAGCCCTTGGCAACAAGCCTTGCTTTGTACTTTGGCTGACTATCATGAGCGGTGATCTTATACCTGTAAACCCATTTACAAGGTAGAGCCTTTTTTCCCTGTGGTAATTTAACTAGCTTCCATGTCTTGTTTTTATGCAGAGCTGTCATCTATGACTGCATGGCCAATTGCCAATTCCCGGAGTCCTTCATTTGCACTGCTTCCTTGTAACATGAAGGCTCATTGCAATCAGTCAACATGACATAGTTCATAGATGGAACAAACCTATCAGGAGGTCGCGTGACACGTCCAGATCTACGCACAATAGGTGGCTCAGGATTAGCCACAATCTGTGGTTCCAATCTATCCTGTCCTTGCTCCTCTTGAGCCCTGACATTTTGTCTTGCACGTGTAGGTCCATCTTCTTGGAAGACAACTCTTCTAATCTCCTCAACCCTCTCTGGTTTAGAATGATATTTGGATTCATTAAAGTGAACATCATTGTTGCGGACAACCTTTCTGGATTCGGGATCCCAAAGTCTGTACCCCATCTCACCAGAATTACCATAGCCTAGGAAGATGCACTTTCTACTCTTTGGCTCAAGTTTGTTCCTAAATTCCTTTGGAACGTGAGTATATGCCTCACAACCAAAGACTCTGAGATGCTTGTATGAGGGCATTTTGCCTGACCATAACATCTCTGGCACTGAATCCTTCTGCAAAACCTTGCTAGGAGATCTATTCAGCCCAAAAACCATTTGGCAGCTGTGCATTAGACAACATACTTCTGACCTTCTCTTGTATGGTCCTATTCATCCTCTCAGCAACACCATTTTGAGGGGGATTGTAAGGAGCAGTAAGTTCACGTTTTATACCTTTTGACTCACAAAAGTCCTGAAAGGCCTTTGAAACATACTCTCCACCATTGTCAGTGCGTAAGCATTTAAGCTTCTTGCCACTCTGATTCTCCACAAGTGTCACAAACGTTTTGAAAACACTCAACGCTTCATCCTCGTGCTTGAGAAATTAAACCCATACTTTCCTCGAGTAATCATCTATAAATGTCATAAAGTAAGAATCTCCCCCTAGAGATAGGTTAGGCATAGGTCCACACAAATCACTATGAACAAGTGCCAACTGTGTATCTCTTCTATTGCTTCTATGCTTATGTGGCTGCTGTGTTTGCTTACCATACAGGCAATGTTCACAGAATTCAAAATCATTAAATGAAAAGCCAGGCAAATAACCAGAATGAGACAAGATTTCCATTCCCTTCTTGGACATATGTCCTAATCGGCTATGCCACAAAGAAACGTTCGGCTGCTCGGTTACATTGATTACATTTTTAGAGACATTTGATACATAAATCATGTAAAGTCCTCCAAAATTTACTCCATGTGCTACTATCATAGAACCCTTGGATATCTTCCACATGTTCTGTCCAAAAGTGGTGACGTAGCCAGCATCATCAAGTAAACCTGTGCTGATCAAGCTCTTTGTAATTGCGGGAACATGTCTCACATTCTTCAACATGAAAGAAGAGCCATTCTGAAACTTCAATTGAACATCGCCAACACCTAAGATCTCACATGTCTGCCCATTGCCTAGCTGAACATGATCTTTAGTGGTCACATAAGAGGTAAACCACTCCTTGTTTGGAGACACATGAAGTGATGCCCCTGAGTCTATAATCCAGTCACTCAGTGCATTTCCATCAGATGCTGTAAGAAGAGCTGAGCCCATTGTATTCTTCAAGAAGTAGATGTCTCCTGACACTAGACTGTCATCCTCTGCAACAGTGTTTGTCACATTTATTTCTTGAATCTTCACTGAGGACTTGTTCTTCTCACTATGGTCTTCAGCTTTCTCTTTGCTTTTTTCTGCTTTCCATTCTCTGTAGTCTCTTTTCATGTGACCCTTCTTGCCACAATGGTAGCATTCTATGCCACTCTTGCCTTTAGCACTGCGGGACTTGCTACGAGACTGATTCCTCTTTCCACCTTTGTACTTTTCTTTGGTCCTTCCCCTAACAACTAAGGCTGTTCCTTTGCCTTTGTCCATTGTCTTTCTATTGGTTTCTTCAGTAAGCAGACTTCCTTCTACACCTGCTATGTTCAAACCATCTGGAGGTGCAGAATTACTAAAAGCTGTGTGAAAAGTGTCCCAACTTTCCGGCAATGTGATCAACAGGAACATAGCTCTAACAGGTTCATCAAACTTGACACCTTGAGCTGACAACTGACTATAGATTGTGTTGAATTCATTCAGATGATTGGACATAGGTGTCCCTTCTTTCATCTTCAAGTCAACAAGCTTCTTAAGCCAGTATACCTGTGAAGCTCCACTCTGCTTCTCATAAAGATCACTCAGCTTTAACCATGCTTGATAAGCCGACATCTCGTCTGCTACATTGAAGTAAACGCTTTCTGCCAAAGTTAGCATAATGGTAGAAAGTGCCAATTCATCCATTTCGCTCCATTCATTTTCGTCCATATCTTCTGGTTTTATTCCCTTGAGATTTATAGGTTTTATCTTCTTCTTTTGTACCAACACGTGCCAAATCTGCTTCTTCCACAATGGGAAATTGGTTCCATCCAGCTTCTTGATATTGTAAAGAGCAGTGTCCTGTGATCCAGCCATAGCTACGCTTCACAGTAGTTTACTTTTCTGGGAAAAATTCGACAGAGTTTCCCCTGTAAACTGACCTCTGAACCAATATCAACCTGTCAAATGAACCAAGAAAGATTCAGATTCTGCAGAAATTTTGGCAGAGTCTCCTTTGTAAAATGGCTCTGGTGTACTAAAAACAGACCAAAAAACAACTCAAAAAACACTGTCTCTCTGACACTGTAAGCTGCGGGAAAACCTGTCCTGCACCTGTACTGTCCTGTCACTGTCCTGTCACTGTCCTGTAAGCATAGACTGCGACAATGCCTCAACAGCAGTAAAGCAAAGATGCAATCCCAACTGTCTAACTCACAGTCAATACATCCTAGCTGCCTATCTAAGGGTGCTCGAGGGATCGCTCCAAGACCTGTATCACCGAAACGATCTCAACATTCGAGAATCCCCCAGCTCAATAAAACCTCACTCGAACCTCAACAAAGGCTGCAGTAAATCTGAAATCTGGAATATCAAGCAGCAAACACAAGCTACCTGATGAACTAGTGGATGTCGCCTACAGTCTGTGTGTAGATACGCCCGTGTCGTATGTGACACGCCTCTAAGAACTATGAGCCGTCCTTCGATGTGTAGACAACCACAAATCAACACTCTGGGAGTGTCGATATCCTCAGCACCAACAGTCGTAGGCCAAAAACCCCAAATTTGCAGAGTCGGATCTGCACCCGTCGAGACCACGTAGTCGAAAATGGCCTGCGCAGACCTTCGTCAAAGCCGAAGGGTGGCCGAGATGACCTCAGAATGAAATTCTGACAACACCTAGCCCTTTGGGATCTCCCACGAGATTTGGGGCCGTGTCTTCGCCTGTCGAATTTCACTCCAATCTGAGTTGGTGACTCTAGCCTCCTGCAGTGCTGCCCCGAGCCTCGATCTGAGCTCTGATACCAGTTGAAGGAGTACGAGCGGAAGTGCGACGCGAGAGAGAGTGCGAGAAGAAGAGCACAACGATATGGTGAACTCGCTCTACTGTAATGTGTAGATCATAGTGAGTTCTTATTAGGTTTTTACAAAAGAACATGTGTACATACCTGGCGGCCCGCCCACTTACTTGGGCGACCACATTGGGCTTTATACCCCAACAGTTTAAAGTGACCAGCCAAAGATGTAGAAACTGGTTTTGCATTTTACATTGCAAACCTTTATAGTACCTTCTTGATGCAATCCTCTTGAGATAGCTTTATTGTCTTCTTCGTCCCGTCCCTTGATATTTTCATACCAAGTATCCTCTTTGCAGCGCCTAAATCTTTCATTGAAAAAGATTTAGACAACTCCTCTTTTAGGTCTTTGATGTCCTCCATGTTAGCACTTGCAATCAGCATGTCATCAACATACAACATTAGGATGATGAACTTCCCATCTCCCAAATTATTTGAGTGGACGCAATAACCTGTGTTGCATCTTCTGAATCCATGATCTAACATCCATTGATCGAACTTCAAGTACCATTGTCTTGATGCTTGCTTTAATACATAAAATATTTTCTTTAATCTGCAAACCATTTTCTCCTTACCTTTTACTTCATACCCCTTTGGTTGAAGCATGTAAATTTCCTCCTCTAAGTCACCATGAGGGAATGCCGTATTTACATCCATTTGCTCAAGATCTAGATCATGAGCAGCCACAAGGCTTAAGACAAACCTCATTGAGTTCATTTTTACAACATGAGAAAATATTTCATTGAAGTCAATACCTTTCTTTTGAGAAAACCCTTTTACCACAAACCTAGACTTGTACCTTTTCTTCCCACCTTCTTCTTCCTTCAACTTGTACACCCATTTTTTTTGAAGTGCCCGCTTACCTTTAGGCAACTCAACCAACTCCCATGTTTCGTTGCGATGTAGTGAGTCCATCTCCACTTGCATGCTTTTTGTCCACTCTTCTTTGGATTCGTGTTGCATAGCTTCTTCATATGATTCTGGCTCTCCAGAATCTAAGATCAAGAGATGGTTGAAGGAAGGAACAAACCTTTCTGGAGGTCTACTTGCTCTTGTAGATCTTCGGGGAATAGTGAGGCTCCTCATTTGGTTGACGTTGTTGCCACCGTTTGCAGTCCTTGAGTCTTCACTGTCCTCAAGCTCCATGTAGTCATCACCTGTTTCTTTTGTTTTTTTTCTTTCCAAGTAATCTTTGTACATATTTTGTTCGTTAAAAATTACATCCCTACTCCTTAAGATTTTACCATCTTCAGCATTCCATAGGCGATACCCAAAGTCTCCTTCTCCATAGCCAATGAAGAAACACTTTTTGGACTTTGCATCTAGCTTTGATCTTAGGATTCTATCTATGTGCATGAAAGCCTCACACCCAAACACTTTGAGAAATGCATAATTCACCGGTTTACCTATCCACGCCTTTTCTGGAACTCCCCCATCCAATGCCGTTAAGGGTGACCGGTTGATTAAGTACACATACGTACTTATAGCTTCGGCCCAAAGCTCAAGCGGTAGGCCAGCATGTAGCCGCATGCTTCGTGCTCGCTCCATGATTGTCTTGTTTATCCTTTCCAAAATCCCATTTTGTTGAGGTGTCCTTGCGGTTGTCCTTTGCCTCCAAATGCCATTTCTAGCACAAAAGCTTTCAAAAGCTTGGCTGCAATATTCACCTCCATTGTCGGATCTGAGGCATTTAACCTTGGTACCTGTTTCATTCTCCAGAAAGGCTTTCCACCTTTGAAATATGAAAAATACATCGGAATTATTCTTCATGACATAAACCCATGTTTTTCTAGTCGCATCGTCTATGAATGTTACATAGTACAATGAGCCACCAAGTGATGGTGTACTTGCAGGACCCCAAACATCAGAATGAACCAACTTAAGTTATTTATTTTTTCTTTAATTTCTTGATTTTTGAAATTTTACCCTCTTTTGTTTACCATAAACACAATCTTCACAGAACTCTAAGTCCACTTCTTTCAAACTTGGTAGAAGCTTCTTTGTTTGAAGGATTTGCATTCCTTTGGCACTCATATGCCCAAGGCAGTAGTGCCACACCGCACTGTCAACTGCTGTAGTTGCTGCACAAGCTGAAGGTTGGGTGCTAACAGTACACAAGTAAAGTATACCGACCTTTTCTCCCTTGGCAACCACCAAAGATCCCTTTGAGATCTTCCACTGTTTTTTTCCGAATGCAATGTTGTGACCTTCATCGTCCAATTGTCCTGAAGAGATCAAATTTTTACGAAGAGAAAAAACATGCCTAGCATCTATAAGCTTCCATTCATTTTCATTAGCAGTTTTGACAAAAACTGTACCTTTGCCGATAATCTCACAAGCTTCATCATCTCCCAAGTATACATACCCAAAATTACCTTTGGTGTAATCTTAGAAATGTTTCTTGTGTGGTGTCGCATGGAATGAAGCCCCAGAATCTCCTATCCAGGAATTAGACACATTGTCTAATGAGATAATTAGAGCATCTTGCTCTACTTTACTGCCACATTGGCCTCCGATGTTGGCTTGTTGTCTTGAGACCCTGTCTCCTTCCTTTTCTTGGACCAACAATCCTTCTTGACGTGGCCTTTCTTGCCACAGTTCCAACATTCAAGAACTGACTTTGTACGTGACTTGCTCCGCCTTGAGCAATCACGACCCTTTTGTGTTTTGAATCTCTCCTTAGGCCTTCCTCTTGTTTCCACTGACAATGCAACACTTGGTGATTCTCTTGTGCTTCTCCTTTTTATTTCCTTGCTTAGGAGAACACCCTCAACATCATCAAACTTAAGATTATGTACCAGAAATAGAATTACTTACAGCCATCACAAGGCTATTCGTCATCAAAATTGATTTTCAATGATTGAAGTTGAATTATGTTTGTGTTAAAGTCATTTAGGTGTTCTGCAGCTGAACCATTCTCTGCCATCTTTAGATTGAACAAGCGCTTCATAAGAAATACCTTATTGGATGCCGATGGTTTCTTGTAGAAGTCGCCAAGTGACGTCCTCCGTGGTCTTCATCTCCAAAACATTGAAGGCCACCATTTACACCAAGCTTAACCGGATTGTTCCTAGTGCCTTTCGATCAAGGAAAATCCATGCTTCATCTGCCATTGTTGCGGGCTTCTTTGCAAGACCGCCTAGTGGCAAATAGAGGTCCTTCTGGTAGAGATAGTCTTCAATCTGTATCTTCCAATGTTGGTATTTTTTGCCGTTGAACTTCTCAATCTTGAGCTTCCCTTCCTCCACCATAACTCCCACTCAATTCAAGGAATCCTTTCTTTGAGATAATTTAGCTACGAGAAAACCTTGCTCTGATACCAGTTGCTAGAAAATATGACGTAGCTAAATAGATATTTGAGTAGATTACTTAATGGAGAGAGATAGATTTCACACACAAGAGATTATAGAGTAGAGAGAGAGAGAGTACACACGATATACGTGGCTCACCCAATGTGGTCTACGTCCACGGGAAAGCAACAATGGCTTTAGTACTTCAAATCAAGAAGTAGTTTACAAAGGGATTAATAGAGCTCCCGCCTTGCTTCACTCTCACCACATCACACCCACCTTGTTGCATCAACTTCACACTATGAAATGTGTGTAGAAATGGCCTCCTTGATTCTCAATCTAAAAGGACCAACATGGCCCGTAACTTGAGTGCTTTACATTCACCTGCTAATACCAACCTTAGCAATCTATCCCCATCTGCCCTGCCCATTGAGAATCTGCAAAACCTTCTAACTTTGGACTCCGATATCTTGTGAAACCTGGCTCCGTTTGACGAGCCCTCTGGACCAGTTGAGTATGTGTGTTTAAATATGACAGCTGAGTGAAGTGTGCACAACATTTATTTTTCACTGAATCCGTATAATGAATTGTCTACATAAGTGATCAATTACTTCAGTGTAGGTAAGTGTATATTACTCTTTAAGCCCTCTCTACAATGCAACATGGAGGTCTGCACAATCAAAGCTAGAGTGTTTTTTTTATATTTAAGCCCTCCCTATAGTGCAACACGATGGTCTACACATTGAAGTACAAGGTGACAATACACGTTGGAAAGGGGATACACACCTAGAACACAACTAAATGACTCTCTATAGCCTAGGATACACACAACACACCAATTCACTAGGATTCACCTTCAAAATCCACACACTCACAAAGAAAAATCACTCTTTATACACCACACTACGCACACACTCGAAGCAACACCGCAATCTAGTTCAATCATTCCACACATGCTCAATCCGCTACCTCCCACACACACACATGACCTCTCTCAATCTTCCTTTTCACAGCCAACCTCGGGGGGGCATACCTACCAGTACACACCGTGAAACACATGTACACAAGCAGACAAGAGAAGGGGGAACTGACACAATTGCATAGCAATGATGGCTTCAATTCTCACCAAATGACACTATGTACAAGATGGTCCAAGCTGACACACACATTGATGAGTGCCCTCTTGTCGCCGACAAGAGCTCCATGAACTGTGTAGGGAACATCTCTCCTACACTTCTCCTCCTTCACCTTCAAAAAGGCTCTCCAAATGACGGCTTCAAAAAACCCTGACTACAAAAAGTCCTTGTCATAATAACTAATATCTAATTCTCCTAAATGATTTTCTCATGTTAAACTAATCATTTAATTTGGGGAAGTGCCAAGGGAGAAAAAGCTAGAATATTGGTTAAGCTGGTTGTTCGAGTCCGACCACAGTACGGATCCAAAGGAGGGAAAATAGGGATCCAAAGGGGGGGCCATCTGCAAAAGAGCAATGTGAAAAAATGGGCTTTAAAGACCTTAAGGTTTAGCCCATTAAGACTTCCAAAATGCTAAGGTTGCAAAATTCAAAGGTTGTGCACAATGGTCAAAGCTTAGTTAAATTGGATGCTTTGTGTGTGCACAAAAAGTATTCAAAGGTTCCTATGTAGGAGGGGGCGAGCTCTCGAAGTAGGGGATGAGAGAGAAACACACACACACACACACACACACACACACACACACACAAGCTTCCTTTACACAAAGGGAATGAGGGACACATGTCATCTCCCTAGCCCAGATGCCCACAAGGTGTACTCAATTCCTATTGGATGGCCATGGAGGGGAAAGGGAAAGGGGGACACATGTTAGAAGGCTATCACTTATGCTGCTTAATTTTCATTGGCTAGGTTGGGAGAGGTCCAAAGGGGTGTTAGCATGAGTAAAATGCAAGAGGGATCGACCAAGAGAGAGAGGGGGCTGAATTTGTCAAGTCATTATCACACACACATTCACACAATTTCATGTGTGGAGCAAGAAGACTCTCTCTCTCCTTCTCAAGCTTTAATGGAAAGCTTATCACCTACTCCAAGCTTGTAAGAAGGGAGGCCTACACCAACAACTCTTGGCTTTGTGATGCAAATCCAACCAAGATCCAAGCTTCAATGCATGCTCATCTCCTCTACCATGCTAATTACTAAGCTATGCTATGCTAATATGAGTGATTATGTGAGGAGATGTACATCTTTCGCGTAAGACTACTCTTTCTTCCTCTCAATATACTCTCATACCCCACTAGCTCTCACCATCTTTGAAGGTGTGTGAGGTCTTGGGTCTGAGACCATGAGGGAATTGATGTTGTGTTTTATAAGTGTTTTGCTTAGTGTTTGAAGCTTCCATCTTCATTGCACTAGCTAGTATTGAAGGAACACAAAGAATTGTATTGTAAAATGTCTCTCTTGATGGGAGAAACCTATAATACAAAGCCTTTTGGAGGGGGGACCGGCTCCATGTAAATCCGGTCCTCAACTGTTGTCAATAGCTTAATTTCTCTCTCTTTTGAAGTATTGTTCATGCTCTGTAACTAGGTGTTATGCTTTTTGTTGCTCTCTCCACCCAAGCACTCTTGTTATGCTCATTAGGAATCTATTCTAATGAAATGCTCACTATGTTCATGCTATTTTCTTGTAATGGCAGGAGCAATAGGCATTACGAGAATGATTACCCGCAAACTACATTATGTGAACATCGAACACATAGAAATAGGAGAGAAGACAGTACACAATACACAGACACAGAACACCTCCTGCTTCATCCATATGTAATACGGACACAGAGTTACAACAGTAGATGTCATGAATAACATAGAGGTTGGTTGGTTACATCAAAAGACAGACATGCCCCTCCATATACAACCGCTGCTCCAGCGCAGATCGGGAACGGTGCACACACTCTTGTCCCATGATATCTTGTGAAGAACTGCCGCCACGGCCGCCGCATACCGTATGACTCCTGATCTGCAATGTCCAGACCTCTGTTGGACCGCAGGACCGCATGTGCGACTCATGCCATAACACTTGGCACACACGGTGGATTGCGTGAACCCACACTCAGCCTCTCCGGTTGGAAGGTTCCGGTTGCTGCTCTTCAACCTGTTCTGGTGAATAGGAAATGTCAATGTAGCCAAAGCCTCTAAAATCTACAGTATGGGCTCGATAGACCTCATCCAAAAGATGTGGATCTATCTCAGTATGTTCCGGCCAAGGAGCCCGAGGAATAAACTACGTTGGCAAAGAAATAGATTGCGGCGCCTGAGGCAAATGAGAAAGAGGCCTATGTAGAGGACAATAGAGAGAAAGGTATCTATTGAGAGCAGAACAAAATGGAGGGCATGGGGGTAGACTGAGGGAGAAAGAATGAGCCAAAGTCTCCACCCAAAAACACACCCTGTGCCGCTCCTTACAAAATCGACGAATCATTTTCTGCAAACGAGATACATGAGCTTGTGCCTCAGCACAATCCTCTGTAGCTTGCGCCCAATCATCAATATCAAAACCTTCGGGAACAACACTCTTACCTTTGTCAGTGTTGGATGACTCAAGTTGCTGCACCACAACCTGCTGAGTTTGTGGCTATGCTCTCACCTCAACAGATAAGCGTGTGCTCTAGCTCTATAGTTGATTGTCCAAAAAGATACGGAGATCCTGTTGCATCTCCACTGCCAATGCATCCAAATCATTCATACTGATCATTACATCACGAGGGTGCGAGGCTAAGTATGAGGCAAGGCTATGCTACATTTTCAATTGAAGTAGTTCTTCTTGAATGGACGTCACAAACGTAGCATTAGCCCCTCGAAGGGTTTGTATTTCTGCATTCTGCTGGCGAGCCGTTGTAGTCAAATATTTGTTTTGGTTGGTCAACTCGACAATGCCAGCCTGCAAGGCCGTTACTTGCGTTTCCAGCTCATTAACTCTACCCTCTGTTGCGGGGGATGGCCAGGCCGCATGAATAGACTCCGCAAGTCTGCTAAAAAAGGTGCCGCACGCCTGTATTTGGTCAGCAGGGTTTGCTGCCGTAGCCTCCCAGTGTAGCGCTGCGGGAAGAGTACCTCCCGTCGAGGCACCTGCATTGGTGGTTCCAGAAGTTTCCGGTTGCGAGGGAACGTTCGCAGTCGGAGAGCCTGTCCTAGGTGGAGTAGCAATTGCCACTCTCTCCTGCATTCGGCGGCGCCAGCGTGCCACCGCAGAATCCTCCGGCACAGAGGATGCAGTCGCAGGAGGTGGTGTAGAGAACTGCTGTTCCTCTCGGCCGCGCTTGCGGGTTGCTGGTCCTGCAGTGGCCATCTCTTGGGCTCTAGAGGGTACCACTGCAGTCGTTGGACCCGACAACTCCTCGGTGCCCACATTCTGCTGCTGTGTTTTCCGCCCAACAGGAACTGCTAAACTCTGGGTGTGCGACAGAGGTGCTACAGTCCCTTGGACCACCAATCTATCATCTTCAAAGTGGCATAGAGGATGCAGGGCGAGGGGAAAAACTTCCCTTAAGGGAAAGATCAATGTGAGCAACTGGCCAACTTTTGTGTTGGTTGGGGTATTTTGCCCCAACTGTGCCATCACTCTTTGACATTCTGCCAGCAGTCTTTCTCTGACAACTGCTGCCCAAGCCACTGGCCCAAAGTTGGCCGAATGCAAAAAATTCCTCGCTCTAGTCGAGATGGTATAGGTTTTGGCTTGTAGCCAAATTGCCTCAAGAAACCATCTATACGCATTCATGGTTGCTACATATGACAACCCTGAAAGCTTATATTCACCTTTTACTTTCTATCCAAACTCTTGCTCGAGATCTGCAACATGAATCACATGAGATGCTCTCACCACTCCATCGTTGGGCAAACAGAAACACTTGGAAATTCTTTCTGCTGTCAGCTGAATCTGTTGGTTATTCATCTCCACCATATCTCCAACAGCCAATTGCTCAATCAAACCTTCTGCCTGCGGGTGAATAGGTATCCCTTGCCAATCCAAGTTGGCGAATACGCGTAGCCGCAAATCTTGCAGCCAGGCATCCACTCGGCGAAGCGCTAACTGCTGTACTGGAGTGAAGGGGATGCATTGCAGGAGAGAAGCAGTCATGGTGACGATGAGATTTAGAAACAGAGAATATTGAGCTAAGGACGCACGATACACAAAACAGGAGAAGCCCAACAATAATTGTCTGCATGCAGTAACCCTCTCACAATGAGTTCCCAAAATAGGGCGAGCCACGGTGTCGCAACCATCATAGCTCCTTTTCCGCTTTCCAAGATTGCATGTAAAAGAATCCCCAATCATTATTAGGGCGGCTTCCGACTCTTGTACCACAGCAAAGGGGCACTGAATCGGGGTAGGTGAGACATAATGGCGCAGTCTGAAACCATTGACCGGTACAGAAATAACCTCCCCCCGCAAATCCGCCAAATAAAAAGAGATGGGCCCGCATGCTTGAAAAATCCAGAATGGTCCTGACCACCATAATTTAAGCTTCCCAGGCATCTTCCCGAGGCGGGAATTAAAGACATGGACCAGCTATCCCCGAACAAATTGTCGTGCTTTCGGGCAATCCAGGCATTTTTTTCGCCTAGACTGTAGATTCTGCAGCACCGCAAAGCTATGCAACTGCTCTTTGTCTAGTTCCTGCAAAACATCCAAACGATAAATCACAGAATCTTTCGGAAGAAGCCGATCCGCAATCAGCATCTGTAGACTCGGAATCACATGCTCCACTGGGGTGATTGCCTCCATGCCAAATGCCAACTTAAAAGGAGTCAATCCTGTTGCCACTTTATAAGCTGTCCGATAGGCCCATAAGGCGGAAGGAAGTTTCACATCCCAATCTGTTCGATGCATATTCACTAACTTTGTTAATATCCAAATCAATTTCTTATTAGTTGATTCTGCTTGCCCATTCGCCTGAGGATAATATGGAAAAGATTTCTTGTGCAATACAAAATAAAACCGTTGCATTCTCTCCATCACCTTATTCAAAAAATCACTTCCACTGTCACTAACCAACTCAATAGGGTAGCCATATCTGGAAAAGATATCCTTATATAATCATCCACCCACAGAAACTGCAGTATTATCTCTCAAAGGCCATGCCTCCACCCATTTGGTAGCGTAATCCGTGGCTGTCAAAATATACTTATTACCTGTGTGAGTTGCAACTGGTTTAAAAGGTCCAACAAAATCCAAACCCCACTTTTGAAAAGGCTCCAAGGGCAAAACCGGCTGAAAAGGCATTCTGGACTGTTTGGTAGGTTGCCCCATCCGCTGACACACATCACACTGTTGCACATAATTTCTCACATCCTGAAACAATGTGGGCCACCATAATCCTGATTGGAGAACCTTTCGAGCTGTGATTAATGCTGCAAAGTGACCTCCCGCAATACCGGTATGGAATTCCTCCCAAACTGCTTCCTGCTCCTGTGGTAGCACATATCTGAGTAATACATCCACCACCGTACGATAATAGAGCTTCCCCATAATAATCTCAAAATTCCTGCTTCTGATAGCCATACGTTTCCTCTGATGGCTGGACAAGAAGGAAGGCATTTCGCCACTGTCGAGAAAATGAAACATCTCCTCATACCATGTCCATGGGATGCTAGGGATGAAACTTGCCTGTTGCGGAACTGCTGTATCCTCCGCAACTACACCTGTTAGAAACAGAGACGCATCCTGAAATTCATCAGCGACACCCATCGGCGGCTCACCGGAATCTGACCTGGATAGGTAGTCAGCCACCGCATGCTGAGCCCCTAGACGATGTATGACCTCAAAGTCAAATTCCTGCAGCAAAAGCACCCATCTGGCCAATCTTCCCGTCAAATTCTGTTGACGTACCAGGTATAAAAGAGCCGAATGGTCCACATGGAAGAAAAAACATTGGCCCAACAGATACTGCCGGAATTTCTTCACTGAATTGAAATCATCCCTAAACATTCCCTTTCTGTTACTGAATAATTTCTTTCTGTGGATGATAATGATCTGCTAGCATAATAGATAGGTCGGAACCATCCTTGACTTTGTTCCTGCATCAGCACATTGCCAATAGCTCGATCCGAAGCATCCACAAACACATGAAAATCCTGACCCCAATTCGGAGGAAGCATAATCGAAGCTTTGGATAGCTGAAGTTTTAATCTCCGAAAAGCCAATCACATTCCTGCGTCCATTCAAAATCTATAGCATGCGTTGCCTAAGTAATCGGGATTGCCAAATGCATGACAAACCGCAAATGTCTCCCATGACAACGGGCTTGACCCAGGAAAACCTGACACTGTTTCTGGTTCTGTGGTGGAGGTGCTTCCATAATTGCGGCTATTTTATCTGGATCCACGGAAATACCATCTTCAGAAATTATATGCCCCAATAGCCTGCCACTGCGAATAGCAAATGCACACTTTAAAGGATTCAGACAAAATTTTACCTCTCTGCATTTCATAAAGCATAACCGTAATTGCTTCAAGTGCTCTAATTGCGCTTCCAAAACACTAAGATCATCCAGAAAAATTCTCATAAAATCCGTCAAATAAGGACAAAAAATTTGGAACATATCCCTTTGAAAAGTTGAAGGAGCATTCCGCAATCCGAACCACATCACTGTGCAGGCAAACACACCCCATGCGGTAATAAAAGCTGTTTTTGACTGATCCCGCAATGCCATTCGTATTTGGTTATATCCACTAAACCCATCCAGAAAAGTATACATCTCATGTCCGGCTACATCATCCAAAATGGAATCCAAGAATGGAAGAGGAAAAAGATCTGGAACAGTAGCCGCATTCAATTTCCGATAATCCACACAAATTCGGATTTTCTTGTTTTTCTTTGGTACAACCACAATTGGAGAAATCCACTCCGGATTATCAATAGGGGTAATAAAACCCACTTCCAAAATATGATCAATTTCCATCTTAACTTGCTTTGCCACATTCGGATTCATCCTATATGAGTGCTGCTTCACTGGCACCGCATCCGGTTTCAGATTTATTGTATGCTGATAAAACTTAGGATCCAATCCCTGCATATCCGCATATTCCCATGCTAAAACATCCTTAAATTCCATCAGTAACTTAATCAAATCATCTCTAAAACTTGCCTCAAGCTGCTTATTAATGCATATGGGCTGCGACTCCGCTTGCTCCCCAAGAAAGACCTTCTCTAATTCATCTTCTTTAACCCGTGTAATTTTTTCCATCTGCGCCTCAAACGCACGTTCTTGCTGAATAACGTCCTCCAATGATTCAGGACTTGGAAGCACCTGTTGTTGCTCCCCTATTCCTGCTGGAGTTCCTAAATCCCCCCCCGAGTTCCCCTTCGGAACCAGAGAAATATCCGCCAGGTATAAAGAGACCAAATCCGGATTAGCTTTCAGAAATTGCTCCTCTTCATCCTCTTCTAATCCTTCCACCATATTTACTATTTCTGCTATCACCAGCCATGCTGCCTGAACTGGTTGTCTGCATGTTCCCAACATCACCCGCACTTTCCTTCTACCCTTCTTTACTGTAAGCATATTTGCTTCCCAATTATGCTTTACCCTTGCTTGTCGTAACCAGGGTCTCCCCAAGATAATGTGATAATCCTGATTATGATCCTCAATATTCAAGACTACTAAGGAAATAGCAAAAGATAAGCCCGCCACATCCAAGACAATGCCTCGCAGTAACCCCACTGGTTGCGCTCTTCTTTGATCTGCCATGCGGACTACAAAGGGTGCAGGCTCCCAATCACTGAGTCCAAAACGCTCACAAGCTGCTTGAGTAATAATGTTTACTCCCGCTCCTCCATCCAATAGTACCTTGTCAATGTATGTTCCATGGTATCTAATTGAAAGCTCCGGAATGTGGCTATCCATGATCCTATTTGTCGGCAACGGGGCTGAATCATACTCCTTGCTTTCAACTTTCCCGATCGCGACTTCCCTCAGCTCTATGGACGTTTGTCGCAACAATGCATTATAAAAATTCGGGATCAATTTCAGCAATGAACCCAGAGGTACTTGTATTGGCGACGTGAGGACCTCTTTCCAAATTGAATTCCAATCCTCCTCTTCTCTGTCGATGGTCCTGATGACTTCGCTGGTGGTGCGGATTGTGGCAACCAGGACACAGTCTTTTTCCGCACTTCTTCCTGAGCCGTCCAATCCGGAATCTTTACATCGGGTGTTGGAACCACATTTTTACCCGATCGCGTGATTAATGAAACCACTGGATCAGACTCCTCCAATCCTTCAATCTGAACCATAGCCACACTAGGTTGTTTCCCTGCAGTGCGTTCCTGCTTCTTCCGATCATATTCCATAGCTTTAGTACAATCGAATCGCCAGTGCCCATCCCCCAAACAGAAAAGGCATGTCTTGGGGCGATTAGGATCTCGGCCACCTCTTCCGCGACCTCGTCCTCCTCCTTGACCCCGTCCTCCTGCTTGACCTTGCAAAGGCGTCTCTGATGTATGAGCATGAGCCATCGCCACAACAATCTCTTGTCCCTGCCCTATCTGTGGTTGTTGCCATGTGGAAGAGTCTCCTCGACTCCGACGACCCCGACCATTGAAATAACATTCCACTGTATTATGAGTATTGGTCGTGCAAATCGCACACCACTTCTGATTCATTGCGCACTTATGAGCAGCATGGCCAGGATTCCGACACTGGGTACACCATAGTTCCTTCAGACTTTTAGCCACCACAGCCGATTCTGACGATCCACATGAAACACCTTTCCCGTGACGCTGGGATTTTTTTTTGAGGTGTCTCTTCCGATTCTTTCCCCGAATCGCTGTTGCTAGAGTCTGAGGAAGCTGATACTGCGGATTCTGACTGCAAACTATCACTGCCACTGTCTTGCGACTTCCGATGAGATTTCTTCCTATCTTTTTTCTTTGATTCCTTTGGAGATTTTGTATCCTCTAAAGCTTCTCCAACTATTACAACCCTAGCAATTAAATTATCTAGTGGAGTAGTTAACTTATCCACTGTTGCCATAACAGTTCTGAGATCCTTGTTGAGCCCCCGCAAAAAATAATCATTCAGCACTTCTGCTACCAGCCTTTGTGCCTTAGGTACGCTCTGCAAAAGCATCCGAAATTCTGCAGCGTAATCCTCCACTAGCAATGACTTCTTCTGCAGTGTTCGAAGCTTTTCCAAATGTTGAGGGACTGTCTTTTCCGTTCTAGACCTTCGTAGA
This sequence comes from Adiantum capillus-veneris, assembly GCF_014529385.1. NCBI lineage: Eukaryota > Viridiplantae > Streptophyta > Polypodiopsida > Polypodiales > Pteridaceae > Adiantum > Adiantum capillus-veneris. The sequence goes on from NC_140936.1 coordinate 142,905,210, forward strand.
AACGCTGTAGATCCGTCAACATACGTGTGAAAATGATCATTAGGGTATTCGGACAACCATTTCGTAGCTTTCCCCGAGAGTGTAGATTCAAACACTGATTGTTGATGGAGAGCAATCACCACCCCAAGATGATTCAATCCATAAGCTTTATTGAATTGGCGCAAATGTGCATCTGGGTCTTCTCTCAAAAGACCTCGAAATCGACTATACTTAATCTGAGGATGCGCCATCACCCCTTGCCCAACTGTACCTCCTCCCAGAAAAAGCCGACGAGCACTAGGAGGTGGGGACAATGGTGGAGACACCCCCGGACTGCTTACCAGAGACGGTGGTGGAGCAACCTGTGTGGGTGAGGGTGAACGTACGACAGGAGGACATGACTGACTGCATTGGAGTACGCCTCGCCCGCCACAACCGCCTACCACGCATTGAGCTTGGTGATGGAGATACAGATTCCTCAACCTGCGATGAAGAAAAAAAAAATTCATCCAAACCGCCTCTCCTCTGACGTCTTCCTACAATTGGAACCATAGGGTCAGGCGGACCTTGCGACCTAGTGCGAATGCATATTCATCGCAGGTCGTCCATCACGCATCGTGGTCGCCAGTGATAGCCGTTTTTTGGCTCTCCGTAATTGCCATAGTGAGCTACCTCACCCTACCAAAATCACCCAAACACTATGGCTATCCTTACCACTTCACTGTAAATAGGCGTGTGTGAGTTAGGAGACTTTTCTCATATTTTCTTTAAAAACACTCAATTAGCTAGTCACTGGGCTAGTTGAGTCAAAAAAATAAAAAAAATAAAACATATTATGGCCCATTTGTGTGTAAATATTACAGTATATATATGGCCTAAATATAGGGATTTTTATAATTATTTTGGTATTTTATTTAAATATTTATACTTAGGTGTGTGTTTTATTAAACCTATGTACACCTTCTTTCATCCTCTTACACCATAAGTATATTTTTTGTCAATATGTACATACTCTAACCTTATATTTTTCCTTTATACAAATCACTCCCACATTTTCACCCTCACCCTCACCCTCACCCTCGTGAAAACAAAAAATTGATTTCTACTCATTGGTCACGTTTATTATATTATTTACTTGCATACCTTTTCCTCTTTCACCCAAAATAATTCAAAGAGGGACCATATCATATGATTCCAATATCTTTCCATATCCATAATTCTTCCATATTATTATTATTATTTTTACTCATTATTCTAACACCATATCCATATACTCATTTTTACTCCATATCCATAATTCTTCCATATTATTATTATTATTTTTACTCATTATTCTAACACCATGTGCTCATTGAGCTAAAATCCATGAATAGTCCATACACTAGTCCCACCATGTATATATTTCTTTATTTACCAATAATCCTCCTCCATGCATGTGTCAAGGTCAACTTGGATGCTTTGTATTATGATATGACAAAGGAGGGGCTCACTCTTGGATGCATTGTACAAATTCAACAAAGGAGGGGGCCACTAAAAGACTTTTGTAGGCATAAAAAACAGGCTTTTTGGTGAGATTTTTGGCACCCATCTCCACTTCGAATTTGGAGTGGTGGTCAAAAGAGAAAACGTAGCTCACGTTCTGAATAATCACCTCAAATTTTTTCATGATTTTTGGAGCAACCAGCGGTGAGCTATGATTTTTTGAGTGGACCCCAGTCTGGCCACTTTTCTCACAAGTAGCCCATAGTCTTCTCTCACCACTTTCCACACTTCTACACACACACACACATTCCTCTCAATCCCTCACTCAAACCTGCACCTTCAATGGTTTCTCTCACCTTCTTCACCATTAACCTCCCCTCTTACTCCCATAGCTCTCATATGAGCTCTCCATGTACATATCCATACACCATCTCTATGCCTCTCTCTATTATCTCCAAAGTACAATTCCATCTTACTCCTTATATATATACATAAATTCAACATGTGTACCATGCTTAACCTCTGCAAATCAAGAGATCTCATCAACGGAATTACCATTTTCATCACGATAATCAACCTTGGCGACGGTGGCGTAAAGAAGGGAAGACGAAGAAGAAGATCGATAGTCATTTTGAGAACTTACACAAGTAAGTCCAAAACTTCTTCAAGCTTCACTATCACAAGGATTTGCTCACTTCATTCAACCATTTTACTTCAACCATCCACCTCATTCTACCCATTGTAAATGTAACATTAATTTTCTAGTGATTACTAACACTAACCACTAATATACTAACACAAAATAGCATTGACCTAACCATAAAAGACACCTCACCTCAAGACATGTACAAAGTAACTCTCTCTCTCTCTCTCTCCTTACTTAAAAATTTACTTTCACCTTATCTACCATCAATAATGCTCTCTTTTGAGCCCACACCCATGACTCAAGCAGACAAAGAAGGCCCGCAATGTTTTGATATTCAAAAAAATCATAATCCTGATTTGTTAGCTTGTAAATTAGGATTTCCAATAATCTTAATGAGGGGTCTCCAACCTATAAATAGGCCCCTCTCCTTCTTGTAAAAAAACCTCCAACATCTCACATAGCACCCTAACACTCTAAGCGTGAGGAGAGACTTAGGTGTAGCAACCACTTGTGAGCTTCACTCTTGGTGTGAGAGAAGCCTTCGAGCTACACATTGCAAGTGAGAGAGCGTGAGTTTCACAAATCTCAAAACCACTATTGTATATGCTCCTTCATCATCAATAAATTGAGGTTTGGTGCATCAAAGGCGTGATTCGACGATCGAATCTTCGTCCTTCCATTAGTGCAATACGGTTTGATGAATTCAAGGTGACTTGTGTATTTTGAGTTTCTATCGGTTGATCTTGATTTTAGAAAGTGTTTTAGTGTGCTTTTCATTGCCAATTTTGTGTCCATTGTAAGAGGGTATTGTGGTGAGAGGTCTCCCACACCCTAAGACAGTGTGTGTGTGTTTTGGCAATGTTTAGCAATCACTAAGCTTTGAGTGAGTTTTGTACAAGCTCTACGATAGCAACCTAACAAACCATCTCCATTTGCAAGTCAGAAATAAGGTATTACGCAAGATCCTTTTCTCTCTCTCTTCCCTTTGCTCTAGCTCTCTCTGGTCCATTTTGTGTGTGTCTTGGTGTGAGGTTGCTTGTGTGTGTTGTGTGGTGCATCTTCTTGGTTGTACCAAAATCTCTCTTGCGTCCTAGTTCGCATACCATAACTAGGTGGTGCCCCTATCTTGTTTGGATTTGGCTGTGGGTTTGCTGTTTTTTTGTGCTTGTAGTTTCCCCAGCCCCAATTGAGCAGCACGGGAGCCTTGAGGGGTGTTTAGAGGTCGCCTCTCTTGTTGCCCGCCCCGGACCACCTCAATTTTGGTGCCCCCACGGAGGACGTCTTGTGTATGTTTCGTGTAGGCTCAACCTTTAGCATAATCAAGTAGCTTGCATGAATCACGAGAATTTGTATGATCGTTTTATTCCCATTGCAAGGCAAAAGGTGCACATAATTGTTAGTACTAAGTTACAATTTCAACGTGTAATTCATAGAATTTTGGGCCCTCATAGGTTGGCTGAAATAAACACTTCAGTGAATCCTTTTATTTTGCCTCTCATTAGGTACGACCTTAGTCTGGACGTCTATATTTTTGTTTTGTTTTAAGAATTACGGCATGCATAGACCATGGATAATGGCCCAGGAATAGAGGTTTTCCCCTTCCATTTCACTCCACACATTAGAGTAAACATTGCAATTAGTAGAAAAATCCATTTTCAACAGCGTATGGTGTTCATGTTTGGTGCCCAAAGAGTAGGAGAATTCTTGCGTCACCAAACCCTGTCATCCTACCTCTTATTGATTATCATAGGTCATTTGATGTGAATATTTTTATTTTGTTGTAGAATAGATTGCAATTTAGAAAATATTATTGAAAAAACAAAAGCCTGCGTCACTTTGGAATCAATTCAATGGAGAGCCAACGCCAGATGTCTAGATATCCTCTTTTCTTTGGAGAGCCTGGAGAGGATGCATAATTATTTTTGGCAAATTTCAAGATGTCTTGTTGTATCAAGAGTATAGTAACTGATCAAGAACGTGTAGAAATGTTTGAGGTAGTCCTTAGGAAAGATGCTAGCACTTGGTTTGACTCTTTGCCTGAGGAAGTTAAAGGAAATTACATGGAAGTTGTCAATCATTTCAAGAGATACTTCTTTGATCCCCAAAACACTCAAAAGCTATGGCAAGACATTGTTTCTCATAAGCAAAAAGACTTAGATGACTACTACTTGTAAAAGCAAGAGTTTCTACGTCTTTGGGTTGTATGGGTGAGAAATGTTGCTAACCCTTGTGATGGTGCAGAGTTCCTAAAGAAGGAGAGATTCATAGCCGGACTCTTTCTTGACCTTAAGGTAAAAGTTGAGGTGGGTGCACTTGCTACCTTTGATGCAGCTGAAACTAGGGCTGCTGAGAAATATAGAAAACTCAAGTGCTTAAGGGGAGAGGTTCCAATAGAAGGTCTGAAACCCAAAGGTAAGTCACAAACATCAATATCTACGGAGCTTCCTGAGGTAACAGAGGAAGTGATTGAGAAGTTAAATGAATCCTTAAGCAGCCTGTCAATTCACCTTGCACAAACTGTAGGTCCAAAGGGACAAGCAAAGAAGTCAGAAGAGCGAGATCCACCACGACCTAGGAGAGTCTTGCAATGTTGGAATTGCGGAGAGTCTGGACATGGGATGTATAATATTCCTTGGCCCTGTGAGGAGCCAGGGAGACCTAACTTGAATTACCCAGTGATGAATGAAGGTGAAGGAACTAGTCAGCAACCACGGCTTCTACAAAGGCCAAATGGAGCAAGACCACCTCCACAAGGAGTGGAAGGAGTTCCACCTTTGCCAGACCCAAATGTGCATGTGGTAGAGGTGAAAAATTCAAGAGAGGTTGACATGGAAGCAAATGGCATTAAGCGTGGCTGAGGGAAAGGTAAGGAGAAAGAAGGAGTTACATCACAAAGTGACCATGGACGAGAAAAGAAGGCAAAGGAGACCAAGGAAGCTAAGAGGACTCGACGTCGTATCAACCTCCAAGACTTCCCTCTTGGACATGGTATGGCTCCATACAACCTGTTGGAAGACATGAGAGGTAAGGGTCTTGATATCTCATGGCCTCAATTTCTTGCATTATGTCCACAAGTTAGGAGGGATTTAACAAGGGCAGTTAGCACTAGGAGAAAGGTAAAAGAGAGTGTGCCTGTTGTAAAAATTGCACAAGCTGAAATGAATGAGGACATTACACCTGTGCTAGATTGTTACATAAAAGGGAGATTGGTTAGGAAAGGTTTAGTGGATGGGGGTGCACAAATTTGCATCATGACAGAAGGACTCATGCAAAGACTAGGCATGCACATCCATGAGACACCTGAAATCAAAGTCAAGATGGCAAACAATAGCAACGCTAGGTGTGTAGGCATTTGTAAAAATGTATTTGTAGAGGCCTTTGGCATTAAGAAGGCGGTGGATTTTTATGTTATTACCAAGGGAAGTGGTTATCCATTTATCCTAGGAAGACCATGGCTAATGAAAATGCAAGCTTTGCAGGATTGGGAGAGTGGAAAATTAATTTGCAGGAACGACAATCATAAGAAGGTTGTGTTAAGTATGGAGCTTGATTTACCCTTGTAATTTTCTGTGGTAAAAGCGCACATTTGTAAGGCCCCCATTATGAGGAGAAGCCATCGTGCGTGAAGGAAAATCACTCACCGGAAACCAAAATTTTCACGGACAAGAATCAGGGGCAACTTTAAAGGCCTCGGGGGCGGAGGCCCTCGAGACTTTTTTTTTCGCCGGAATATTATGGCCGGACGACGGCCGGAAAGTGGTCGGAAAACAACCGGTCGGTTGGCCGGTGGCTGGTAGTCAATGGCCGATGGCCGGTGGTCGAAAGTCAATGGCCGGTGGCCAGTTGCCGAATTCAAAAGCGGACTTGTCTTCTCAAGGGTGGCCACACATGGGCGGATTGGAGGGTCCGATTTGGACTTATTCGCACAAGGGCGGCTACACATGGCTGTCTCTCATAAGAGAGGGCAGCCCTTTTGGCCTATAAAAGGAGGCCATTTCTACACACATTTCATAGTGTGAAGTTGATGCAACAAGGTGAGTGTGAGGTGGTGAGAGTGAAGCAAGGCGGGAGCTCCATTAAGGGTATAATCCCTTTATAAACTACTTCTTGTTTTGAAGTACTAAAGCCATTGAGTGGATGCTTTCCCGTGGACGTAGCCCACATTGGGTGAACCACGTATATCGTGTGTACTCTCTCTCTCTCTCTACTCTATAATCTCGTGTATATAAATCTGTCTCTCTCCATTAAGTAATCTACTCAATTATCTATTTAGCTACGTCTTATTTCCTAACAACTGGTATCAGAGCAAGGTTTGCTCGTAGATAAATTATCTCAAGGAAAGGATTCCTTGAATTGAGTGGGAGTTATGGCGGAGGAAGGGAAGCTCAAGATTGAGAAGAGATTGAGAAGTTCAACGGCAAAAACTACCAACATTGGAAGATGCAGATTGAAGACTATCTCTACCAGAAGGACCTCTATTTGCCACTAGGCGGTCTTGCGAAGAAGCCCGCAACAATGGCAGATGAAGCATGGATTGTCCTTGATCGAAAGGCACTGGGAACAATCCGGTTAAGCTTGGCGTCAACGGTGGCCTTCAATGTTTCGAAGATGAAGACCACGGAGGACTTGATGAAGTCACTTGACGACTTCTACGAGAAACCATCGGCATCCAATAAGGTATTTCTTATGAAGCGCTTGTTCAATCTAAAGATGGCAGAGAATGGTTCAGTTGCAGAACACCTAAATGACTTTAACACAAACATAAGTCAACTTCGATCAGTGAAAATCAATTTCGATGACGAAGTGCGAGCTCTCCTTATACTATCATCTCTACCGGATAGTTGGGACAGCCTTGTGATGGCTGTAAGTAATTCTATCTTTGGCACAAATACTCTTAAGTTTGATGATGTTGTGGGTGTTCTCCTAAGCGAAGAAATGCGAAGGAGAAGCACAGGAGAATCATCAAGTGCTGCACTATTAGTGGAAACAAGAGGAAGGCTTAAGGAGAGGTTCAAAAACCAAAAGGGTCGTGATCGCTCAAGGCGGAGCAAGTCACGCACAAAGTCAGTTCTTGAATGTTGGAACTGCGGCAAGAAGGGCCACGTCAAGAAGGATTGCTGGTCCAAGAAGGATTGCTGGTCCAAGAAGAAGAAGGAGACAGAGTCTCAAGACAACAAGCCAACATCGGAGGCCAATGTGGCAGGTAAAGTAGAGCAAGATGCTCTAATTCTCTCATTAGACAATGTGTCTAATTCCTGGATAGTAGATTCCGGGGCTTCATTCCATGCGACACCACACAAGCAACATTTCCAAGACTACACCAAAGGTAATTTTGGGTATGTATACTTGGGAGATGATGAAGCTTGTGAGATTGTCGGCAAAGGTACAGTTTCTGTCAAAACTGCTAACGAAAATGAATGGAAGCTTAAAGATGTTAGGCATGTTCCTTCTCTTCGCAAAAAATTGATCTCTACAGGACAATTGGACGATGAAGGTCACAACATTGCATTTGGAAACAAACGGTGGAAGATCTCAAAGGGATCTTTGGTGGTTGCCAAGGGTGAAAAAGTCGGTACACTTTACTTGTGTACTGTTAGCACGCAACCTTCAGCTTGTGCAGCAACTACAGAAGTTGACAGTGCGGTGTGGCACTACCGACTTGGGCATATGAGTGCCAAAGGAATGCAAATCCTTCAAACAAAGAAGCTTCTACCGGGTTTGAAAGAAGTGGACTTAGAGTTCTGTGAAGATTGTGTTTATGGTAAACAAAAGAGGGTAAAATTTCAAAAATCAAGAAATGAAAGAAAAAATAAAAAACTTGAGTTGGTTCATTTTGATGTTTGGGGTCCTGCAAGTACACCATCACTTGGTGGCTCATTGTACTATGTAACATTCATAGACGATGCGACTAGAAAAACATGGGTTTATGTCATGAAGAATAAATCCGATGTATTTTCCATATTTCAAAGGTGGAAAGCCTTTGTGGAGAATGAAATAGGTACCAAGGTTAAATGCCTCAGATCCAACAATGGAGGCGAATATTGCAGCCAAGCTTTTGAAAGCTTTTGTGCTAGCAATGGCATTCGGAGGCAAAGGACAACCCCAAGGACACCTCAACAAAATGGGATTTCGGAAAGGATGAACATGACAATCATGGAACGAGCACGAAGCATGCAGCTACATGCAGGCCTACCGCTTGAGCTTTGGGCGGAAGCTGTAAGTACGTCTGTGTACTTAATCAATCGGTCACCCTCAACGGCATTGGATGGGGGAGTTCCAGAAGAGGCATGGACAGGTAAACCGATGAATTATGCATTTTTGAAAGTGTTTGGGTGTGAGGCTTTCATGCACATATATAGAAGCCTAAGATCAAAGTTAGATGCAAAGTCCAAAAAGTGTTTCTTCATTGGCTATGGAGAAGGAGACTTTGGGTATCGCCTATGGAATCCTGAAGATGGTAAAATCTTAAGGAGTAGGGATGTAATTTTTAACGAAAAAAATATGTACAAAGATTACTTGGAAAGAAAACAAACAAAAGAAACAGGTGATGAGTACATGGAGCTTGAGGACGGTGAAGACTCAAGGACTGCAAACGGTGACAATGTGCAACAACGTCAACCAAATGAGGAGCCTCAACCTATTCCCCGAAGATCTACAAGAGCAAGTAGACCTCCAGAAAGGTTTGTTCCTTCCTTCAACCATCTCTTGATCTCAGATTCTGGAGAGCCCGAATCATATGAAGAAGCTATGCAACATGAATCCAAAGAAGAATGGACGAAGAGCATGCAAGTGGAGATGGACTCACTACATCGCAACCAAACATGGGAGTTGATTGAGTTGCCTAAAGGTAAGCGGGCACTTCAAAACAAATGGGTGTACAAGCTAAAGGAAGAAGAAGGTGGGAAGAAAAGGGACAAGTCTAGGCTTGTGGTAAAAGGTTTTTCTCAAAAGAAAGGTATTGACTTCAATGAAATATTTTCTCCTGTTGTAAAAATGAACTCAATTAGGCTTGTCTTAAGCCTTGTGGCTGCTCTTGATCTAAATCTCGAGCAAATGGATGTAAATACGACATTCCCTCACGGTGACTTAGAGGAGGAAATCTACATGCTTCAACCAAAGGGGTATGAAGTAAAAGGTAAGGAGAAAATGGTTTTCAGATTAAAGAAGAGCTTGTATGGTTTAAAGAAAACATCAAGACAATGGTACTTGAAGTTTGATCGATGGATGTTGGATCATGGATTCACAAGATGCAACTCGGATCATTGTGTCTACACGAAGAATTTGGGAGATGGGAAATTCATCATCCTAATGTTGTATGTTGATGACATGTTGATTGCAAGTGCTAACATGCAGGACATCAAAGACCTAAAAGAGGAGTTGTCCAAATCTTTTTCAATGAAAGATTTAGGTGCTGCAAAGAGGATACTTGGTATGAAAATATCAAGGGACAGGACGAAGAAGACAATAAAGCTATCTCTAGAAGATTACATCAAGAAGGTACTAGAAAGGTTTGCAATGCAAAATGCAAAACCAGTTTCTACACCTTTGGCTGGTCATTTTAAACTAACAAAGGATATGTGTCCAAAGACACAAGAGGAGATAGCCTATATGTCTAAAGTTCCATATGCTGCAGCGGTAGGTTCTCTAATGTATGCTATGGTTTGGACAAGGCCAGACATTGCACATGCAGTGGGAGTTGTGAGTAGGTTCATGGACAACCCAGGTAAAGAGCATTGGCAAGCTGTGAAGTGGATACTTAGGTATCTAAAAGGGACAACAACAAATGCTTTGTATTTTGGAGGAACTGATATTTTTCTAGAAGGGTATGCTGATGCAGATATGGCAGGTGACAAAGATACTCGAAGGAGCACTACTGGCTATGTGTTCACGGTTGGAGGCATAGCAGTAAGCTAGGCTTCAAAGCTGCAGAAAGTGGTTTCACTTTCTACCACGGAAGCAGAGTATGTAGCAATGACGGAGGCAAGCAAAGAAATTCTGTGGCTTCATAGATTCTTAAAAGAGCTTAGATTCAAACAAGACAATTGTGTGTTGTACAATGATAGCCAAAGCGCTATCCATCTTGCGAAGAACTCAGCCTTTCATTCAAGGACAAAGCACATTGAGGTGAGATATCACTTCATACGCACTCTTTTGGATACAAGTGAAAATCCTGCAGACATGTTTACAAAGGTGGTCAACAAGGAGAAGTTGAGCTTTTGCTCATCTTCAATCGGCATTCAAGGATAAGAAGCCAAAATGGAAAGTAGTCACAGTTTTGGTTTGGAGATTAGTCTCCAAGTGGGAGATTGTTAAGTATGGAGCCTGATTTACCCTTGTAATTTTCTGTGGTAAAAGCGCACATTTGTAAAGCCCCCATTATGAGGAGAAGCCATCGTGCGTGAAGGAAAATCACTCACCGGAAACCAAAATTTTCACGGACAAGAACCATAAAGCCCCTGAGACTTTTTTTTTCGCCGGGATATTCTTTTTCCCGGAATATTATGGCCGGACGGCGGCCGGAAAGTGGTCGGAAAACAACCGGTCGGTTGGTCGGTGGCCGGTAGTCAATGGCCGATGGCCGGTGGTCGGAAGTCAATGGCCGGTGGCCGGTGGCCGAATTCAAAAGCGGACTTGTCTTCTCAAGGGCGGCCACACATGGGCGGATTGGAGGGTCCGATTTGGACTTATTCGCACAAGGGAGGCTACACATGGCTGTCTCTCATAAGAGAGGGCAGCCCTTTTGGCCTATAAAAGGAGGCCATTTCTACACACATTTCATAGTGTGAAGTTGATGCAACAAGGTGAGTGTGAGGTGGTGAGAGTGAAGCAAGGCAGGAGCTCCATTAAGGGTATAATGCCTTTGTAAACTACTTCTTGTTTTGAAGTACTAAAGCCATTGAGTGGCTGCTTTCCCGTGGACGTAGCCCACATTGGGTGAACCACGTATATCGTGTGTACTCTCTCTCTCTCTCTACTCTATAATCTCGTGTATATAAATCTTTCTCTCTCCATTAAGTAATCTACTCAATTATCTATTTAGCTACGTCTTATTTCCTAACAGGTTGTCTTTGACATGAAGGAGCAACGCCAAGAGGAGCCCCATGAAAAATCATGTCAAAGTGAGACGGAAGAAGATTGGACCGATAACACTTCAGAAGAAGAAAGTAGCGGCAGCATTACTGAAGAGGAGCCTTCCATCGAAGTCATGGGGGTAAGGTTTAAGCCAACCAACCAAGAGACCTCTTGTCAAGGTTTGGAGGAGGTAGGTTCCCAAGAGAACCAAAAAGTGGAAGATGAAAGAATGCTAGAAGGTATGCTATCTACGACACTTACAAAGGATGAAAGAGAGGAGTTCAAATGTGTGCTAAGGAAATTTCCTAGGCTTTTTGCTAAAGACTACACCGATGTGCGTGGAGTAGATGCTGTTCAACACAAAATTGAGTTGAAGCCAGAGGCCACACCTAAGGCTCAGAAGCTACGAAGGCTAGGAGTCATCAAGGAGCAGACTTTACTCAAGGAGGTAAGAAAGCTTCTAGCAGCAGGTTTCATTTATCCAATGGAGAATTCAGAGTGGGTCTCTCCCGTTATTGTCACTCCTAAGAAAAACGGCAAGTGGAGGGTGTGTGTGGATTACCGTCCACTCAATGAGGCAACAAAAAGAGATCACTTTACCCTCCCATTTCAAGATGAGATACTAAATGAGGTAGCTGGTCATGAGAAGTACACTGTGTGTGATGGCTACTCAGGTTACTTTCAAATAGGTATCACATTGGAAGATCAATTGAAAACAACCTTTATCACTCCTTGGGGTTGTTATGCTTTTAGAGTCATGCCATTTGGTCTGACAAATGCTCCTGCAACATTCCAACGTTTCATGAACATGGTGTTTCAAGCATTCTTTGGAAAGTCAATTAGGGTGTTCATTGATGATTTCTGCATTTATAGCTCAAAATCATTGCATCTACAAAGGGTAGAAGAAGGTTTAAAGAAGCTCTACGACATGGGAGGTCAACTCAACCCCGACAAGTGTCACATAGGTGAGGATGAAGTGATCTTGCTTGGTCACAAGGTTTCCTATAAAGGTCACATAGGTGAGGATGAAGTGATCTTGCTTGGTCATGAGAAGTACACTGTGTGTGATGGCTACTCAGGTTACTTTCAAATAGGTATCACATTGGAAGATCAATTGAAAACAACCTTTATCACTCCTTGGGGTTGTTATGCTTTTAGAGTCATGCCATTTGGTCTGACAAATGCTCCTGCAACATTCCAACGTTTCATGAACATGGTGTTTCAAGCATTCTTTGGAAAGTCAATTAGGGTGTTCATTGATGATTTCTGCATTTATAGCTCAAAATCATTGCATCTACAAAGGGTAGAAGAAGGTTTAAAGAAGATCTACGACATGGGAGGTCAACTCAACCCCGACAAGTGTCACATAGGTGAGGATGAAGTGATCTTGATTGGTCACAAGGTTTCCTATAAAGGTATTGAGGTGGATCCAGCAAAGGCAAAAGATCTCATTGAGCTACCATCACCAAAGAGTCTTAAGGAGGTCATCTCATTCATTCAACAGGTGAAGTATATGTCACGCTTCATTCACTTAGCCTCGGAGTTACTTCACCCTTTGCAAAAGTTGACACAACAAGTAGAATTTGCATGGTCTAATGAGCTTGAAGAGTACTTTTGTAACATTAAAGTCATTTTGTTAGAGCTACCAACACTCATGCCTCCTTGTTGGGAGTACACATTCTTTGTTAGCTCTAATGTTGGGAAGGAAACAATTGGTGCAGTTTTATTACAACAAGATCCCCACAGTACCAGGATGCGACCCATCTACTTTGCTAGTAGGGTCATGAATGCCTTACAGAGAAGCTACACAGAAGCAGAACTCATGATGCTTTCTCTCATGTTTGCGGTGAGAAAGTTTAGATCCTACTTGCTACCAAAACCTTTTGTAATTCTTACTGCAGAAAATTTGTTTCCTTGGGTGTCATCTCAAATGAATCTTAGCACTAGGATCTCAAAGTGGATTATGGAATTGCAAGAGTTCCAATACTCTTTCAAGGTAGAAGATAGTGTGCGTGCACAATTGGCAGGGATTCTCACTTATAGGGTACATGAAAAGGAAATTAAGGTGCCTCAAGTAAAGACCCTACCATTGCCACCACCAAAAAGTATTCCCAATGCTTTTACCTTGTTCTTTGATGGAGCTTTTCGACGAGCCACAGGAAAAGCAGGGGGAGGGCTAGTATTGCTCAACCCAAGTGGAGAGGTGGTCATGAAAGAGAAGGTCAATCTACCAGGTTCAACTAGCAACAATGAAGCAGAATACGACACACTACTTCATGGTTTGAAGATGTGCATTGGCCAAGGGATACAACGTCTCATGGTAAAGGGAGATGCACTTCTCATTGTTAAACCGATTTTAGGCATTTGGGCATGCAAGAATGAAAGCTTAAGGACAAAAGTTCATGCCATTCGTAGGATGTTTAATCAATTTGAAGAAGTGCAACTATATCATATTCCTAGGAAACAAAATGAAGATGCCGATTTACTTGCACAACAAGTAGTTACATGTGTTGAGAAAGAAGTGCAGGTCATCATGGTGGCAGCAGTTGTCAAGCAACCGAGATACCAAGGGTTGGAGTCATTGGCTCCCATTATTGGCTACATTTTGGAGGGCGAGTTTCCACAAGACTTCACTAAATCTTAGAAAAGGAGACTCATGAAGAAGGCAAGTTTCTATCTCTTCCTAGAAGGCTCCCTCTATCAAAGAGGGAAGGATCAAGTGTGCAGAAGAGTACCAACTATCGAGGAAATTCCAGCCATTCTAAAAGGTTTTCATGAAGAGGCATGTGGTGGTCATTTTGCCCAAGAATTAACTGTGAAGAAGATTTTGCTTCCGGGGTATGTTTGGCCAAGTTTGCATGTGGATGTTCAACATTGGTGTAAAAGCTATCACAATTGTCAGATAAATGGAAATAGAAGGTTGGTGCATGGCCCGAGGCAAATAGTGCTTGCAAATGGACCCTTTGAAAAATGGGGCATTGATGCTATGGGTCCTCTGCCTAGAACAAAGAATGGTAAACTCTACATTCTAGTGGCTGTGGACTACATGACTAGGTGGGTAGAGGCTCAAAGTGTGGCAAGGGTAAATGGGAAAACAGTGAGCAGGTTTGTCTACACTAATATTTGTTGTAGATTTGGCACACCTCTAGAGATTGTTTCGGATACTGGTCCGGGGTTCAAGAAGGGTTTACTCACAGAAGTTTGTGAAGAGCTTCACATTCTACATCGTCATAGCACTCCATACTACCCAGAGTTAAATGGTTTGGTGGAGAATGCTAATGGTGTCATTGCAAGAATCATTAGAAAGATGGTGCAAAACAAGACAAAATTATGGGATGACTTCTTGGATGGTGCCTTGTGGGCATATCGAACCACATATAGGAAAGCCACGGAGTTCACACCATTTCACTTGGTCTATAGTCAAGAGGCTTTGCAGCCTATCGAGCTCAACATTCCAACAATGCGGCTTCATGGCAAAGGTGCACAAGATGATCAAGAGGTATGGATGGATTGACTTCTTACGTTAGTGGAGCTTGAGTGGAAAAGATAAGCAGCTTACGAGTGCTACAAGAGGAAAGCCACACAAGTGAAAGAAAAGCTCGACAAGAAACTGAAGGACAAAGGCATCAAGGAAGGAGAGCTTGTGCTAAGGTATGACAATCGACTTGACAATCGTTTTGATGCCAAGTTTGAAACTAGATGGCAAGGGCCATACATAGTCAAGAAGGCTTTCAATTCAAGTTACTATCAGCTTATGGACTTGAATGGTAAAGAACACTCCAGGAAGGTAAACGGGTATCGCTTGAAGCCCTATTTGAGTCACCTTCTACCAAAGATCTGTCAAGAGGCCGCTGTCTCATGCAAGTATTGTTACATGAAGCATGAGTGTAACTCCAGCCAAAATTCTGAGGGCCCAAACAATGAAGATCTCATCAAGGACTCTGAAGCACTCTCTTTGGAAAAGATGCTCTATGATGGTACATGAATATACCATCATCCTGGGGGAGGGCTAATGATAGCCATTTTTCGGCTCTCCGTAATTGCCATAGTGAGCTACCTCACCCTACCAAAATCACCCAAACACTATGGCTATCCCTACCACTTCACTGTAAATAGGCATGTGTGAGTTAGGGGACTTTTCCCATATTTTCTTTAAAAACCCTCAATTAGCTAGTCACTGGGCTAGTTGAGTCAAAAAAATAAATAAAATATATTATGGCCCATTTGTGTGTAAATATTGCAGTATATATATGGCCTAAATATAGGGATTTTTATAATTATTCTGGTATTTTATTTAAATATTTATACTTAGGTGTGTGTTTTATTAAACCTATGTACACCTTCTTTCATCCTCTTACACCATAAGTATATTTTTTTCCAATATGTACATACTCTAACCTTATATTTTTCCTTTATACAAAAAATTGATTTCTACTCATTGGTCACGTTTATTATATTATTTACTTGCATACCTTTTCCTCTTTCACCCAAAATAATTCAAACAGGGACCATATCATATTATTCCAATATCTTTCCATATCCATAATTCTTCCATATTTTTATTATTATTTTTACTCATTATTCTAACACCATGTGCTCATTGAGCTAAAATCCATGAATAGTCCATACACTAGTCCCACCATGTATATATTTCTTTATTTACCAATAATCCTCCTCCATGAATGTGTCAAGGTCAACTTGGATGCTTTGTATTATGATATGACAAAGGAGGGGCTCACTCTTGGATGCATTGTACAAATTCAACAAAGGAGGGGGCCACTAAAAGACTTTTGCAGGCATAAAAAACAGGCTTTTTGGTGAGATTTTTGGCACCCATCTCCACTCCAAATTTGGAGCAGTGGTCAAAAGAGAAAATGTAGCCCACGTTCTGAATAATCACCTCAAATTTTTTCATGATTTTTAGAGCAACCAGCAGTGAGCTATGATTTTTTGAGTGGACCCCAGTCTGCCCACTTTTCTCACAAGTAGCCCATAGTCTTCTCTCACCTCTTTCCACAATTCTACACACACACATTCCTCTCAATCCCTCACTCAAACCTGCACCTTCAATGGTTTCTCTCACCTTCTTCACCATTAACCTCCCTTCTTACATGAAGAAGAAGATCGATAGTCATTTTGAGAACTTACACAAGTAAGTCCAAAACTTCTTCAAGCTTCACCATCACAAGGATTTGCTCACTTCATTCAACCATCTTACTTCAACCATCCACCTCATTCTACCCATTGTAAATGTAACATTAACTTTCTAGTGATTACTAACACTAACCACTAACATACTAACACAAAATAGCATTGACCTAACCATAAAAGACACCTCACCTCAAGACATGTACAAAGTAACTCTCTCTCTCTCTCTCTCTCTCTCCTTCTCTCTCCTTACTTATAACTTTACTTTCACCTTATCTACCATCAATAATGCTCTCTTTTGAGCCCACACCCATGACTCAAGCAGACAAAGAAGGCCCGCAATGTTTTGATATTCAAAAAAATCATAGTCCTGATTTGTTAGCTTGTAAATTAGGATTTCCAATAATCTTAATGAGGGGTCTCCAACCTATAAATAGGCCCCTCTCCTTCTTGTAAAAAAACCTCCAACATCTCACATAGCACCCCAACACTCTAAGCGTGAGGAGAGACTTAGGTGTAGCAACCACTTGTGAGCTTCACTCTTGGTGTGAGAGAAGCCTTCGAGCTACACATTGCAAGTGAGAGAGCGTGAGTTCCACAAATCTCAAAACCACTATTGTATATGCTCCTTCATCATCAATAAATTGAGGTTTGGTGCATCAAAGGCGTGATTCGACGATCGAATCTTCGTCCTTCCATTAGTGCAATACGGTTTGATGAATTCAAGGTGACTTGTGTATTTTGAGTTTCTATCGGTTGATCTTGATTTTAGAAAGTGTTTTAGTGTGTTTTTCATTGCCAATTTTGTGTCCATTGTAAGAGGGTATTGTGGTGAGAGGTCTCCCACACCCTAAGACAGTGTGTGTGTGTGTTTTGGCAATGTTTAGCAATCACTAAGCTTTGAGTGAGTTTTGTACAAGCTCTACGATAGCAACCTAACAAACCATCTCCATTTGCAAGTCAGAAATAAGGTATTACGCAAGATCCTTTTCTCTCTCTCTTCCCTTTGCTCTAGCTCTCTCTAGTCCATTTTGTGTGTGTCTTGGTGTGAGGTTGCTTGTGTGTGTTGTGTGGTGCATCTTCTTGGTTGTACCAAAATATCTCTTGCGTCCTAGTTCGCATACCATAACTAGGTGGTGCCCCTATCTTGTTTGCATTTGGCTGTGGGTTTGCTGTTTTTTTGTGCTTGTAGTTTCCCCAGCCCCAATTGAGTAGCACGGGAGCCTTGAGGGGTGTTTATAGGTCGCCTCTCTTGTTGCCCGCCCCGGACCGCCTCACCAGATGTAATGGCTATTGCCCGCACATGAGCAATAGGCATTACGGGAATGATTACCCACAAACTACATTATGTGAACATCAAACACATAGAAATAGGAGAGAAGACAGTACACAGTACACAGGCACAGAACACCTCCTGCTTCATTCATATGTAATACGGACACAGAGTTACAACAGTAGATGTCATGAATAACATAGAGGTTGGTTGGTTACATCAAAAGACAGGCATGCCCCTCCATATACAACCGCTGCTCCAGCGCAGATGGGGAACGGTGCACACACTCCCGTTCCATGATATCTTGTGAAGAACTGCCGCCACGGACGTCGCATACCGCATGACTTCTGATCCGCAATGTCCGGACCTCCGCAGGACCGCATGTGTGACTCATGCCATAACATTTCTCCTACACACAAGTTACTATGCCATTAAATGTTACAGTCCTTCTACTTCTTTACAAACAAATGACCCCTTATATGGAGCCTCCTCTCCCAAAAACAAAAAAAAAAACTTTTTTTTCGGCTCGTGTAGCTCGCCATCGGCTCATTTTGATTTTCTACCCACTTTAAATGGACTTGGCACCTCATTTAGCATCTTTTATAAGTTGGTAACACCTCGGCCAACTCCCCTCCATTGACTCACCCTCTCACTTCATGTGAATCTCACCTAGGGCCCATGGTTGTCACGACACCGTGACAACCCATGGAAGACCTCCTCTTTATCCTGAATAAAAGTCTTGGCTCTTGGAGAGTTGCATGTGAAAAGCCACCTACAAGGTGCCATGTCACCAATTTCTTGTACGCCAATTGTCCGCCACAGGGCTCGTCCGTTTGTACCGCCTGCCACCAGGCCTCCATAAATCTGTTGACTTGCGCCCACACAGAGCCAAGCCATGTCTCCGTCTCCAAGGAGCTCCTGGAGCTCCCACTCCCTCCAACATCTATGCCTTTGACTGGTGCTTGCTCCATGATTTTCCCCATGTGCCTCAGGGCCTTAGATCCGTATATGGGGCCACTCGCCCTACCATGTGATAGCTTCTCATGGATTGCCCCTCAATTTCCCCCATTTTTCACTCACAACTTCAGCAAAAACCTACCAAAAAATTGCTTTTCTCTCTCGAATACTGAGCTTTATAATTTACTACCCCTCAGTCCAAGTCGTTGAATCCTAGTGGAAGCCCCAGTTCTTCCAGGATGTAGTTTGTACAAACCCCAACTCAATCCAATCTACCCGAGCTCACCAACCGATGCAACCAAAAAATGGAAAATCCATCAAGCATTGCATTTCCGCTAACTGGACTAAACTTCATTGAGCCATATCTACTTGACCAAGCATCCAATTAACGAGCATACACTTTTTGCTAGCTTCTCATACTAAGCATTAGCCCCACAACCCTTGTCAAGCTTCAAACGAATTGATGGAGTGCTTTCCAATGCCGGTAAGTTGGCCCATAACCGGCTCTCGACAAACATTCAATTGCCCATAACTTTCTCATTTGGGATCCGATTCTCAATCTGAAAGGACCGACATGGCCCGTAACTTGAGTAATTTACATTTATCTACTAAAACCAGCCTTAGCCATCCGTCCCCATCTGCGCTGCCCATTGAGAATCTGCAAAACCTTCTAGCTTTGAACTACGATATCTTGAGCACGTGGCTTCGTTTGACGAGCCGTCTGGACCAATTGACCTAGCGTCTCAAGCTCTACATTCTTGATCACTAACATATCACTTCAAAAACTTGGACCTGTCATCCCAAATGGCCTTTCTTAGAGCCTTCTTGTCCCAAAAAACCACATTATGTATACATTTTTGCTGCCACCTATCTGCCCACGTCTCTCTCATTGACTTTAGCCCTTTAGCCTTCACCCATTTAGCATCTATATCCCTGAGTGTGCCATCTTTCATCATAGATCAACTTTGGTCGCACCAACATTTCTTACCTAAACATTGAAGTAAAGACATTGTTCGAAACGAATGATTATGAATTCAATGAAAAATAGAAAACGTGTACAATTGGAAAATTTATTATATTTGAGCATGCACAAACATGCTTAAATGGTTGCACAACTAGTTTTGCAACCCTTACGCAGATGTGTGTGTATGTAAACATGGTATATGTGATGATAGTGCAACTCTTCTATTTCATACTAAGCTTGTAATGAGCTATATTGAACAAGTTATAAATTAATTCATTGTAGCTAAGTGTGTATCATTCCTTAATCTCTCTCAACGTTGCAAAGTGATGGAGTTCATAGCTAGAGATAAGGCAATTATTCAGTGTGACACAATGGTCTCCAGAGCCAACGACAAAGTGTTTAGTTTTCTAACCACCTCACACAAATATCTACACAAGTAGAAAGGAGTACATAGGCTATAAACCCTCCTTATAGTGCGATGTTGTGGTCTACATAGTCAGGGAAAGGTACTAACCGGAAACCTAACCCTAAAGTATGAAACTATTCTTTACAGAAATAGTGTTAGTAAACAAAAATATATAATTGTAAATAATAAGCAATATAAAAAGTTTATCAATCACCTCAAGCAGAAGACGTGGGGTCTAAAAATCTCACAAGGGCTTTGGAAAGTACTATGGCAAGCTGACAAATGAGGGTCCCTAACAGATCGTTTGCTATTGGCACATCTTTTTAATATAAAAATAGGATTTGGATCGAGCTACATTTCAATGAGAATATAGTGCAAGCAAGTTCATCTTTATAAAAAAATACACACACAATATGAATAGAGAACATTCAATAGTATTTTATACGTGTAATTATGGATATGCGGGTATATAAATGCAGCTTAGCATGACATATGAAAAATTTTATGAGGGAAGGTGATGCATCCAGTTTAGATGGTAGTTTTAGAAATGAGCAAGAAAAATTTACGTCAAAGTATGTGAAAGTATCCAAGAGATAACTATTGAGATAGATGACATCAAAAGGACGTTACCTTAGGCTACTAAGTTTGTAAGTAAGACAAGACAATAAGAAACTAAAGTGTGGGTAGTAGCATGGTTTGATATTACAAACGATAAGGTACTGATGAGCGAAAGTGATGAAAACTGAAAACACTGGCTGTATTTTCTTCCTAGGAGCAAAAACACTCGGCTAGATGCAAAACGCTAGGGAATCTCTCTACTGAGTCTCTACTAGCACTAACTCATCTAATGCAAAATGCTAGCTCCTTTGCTCCCTTTATAGGGTATTCACTTGTTAAGAAATTTCTAAGGATTAAGTAAGAAAAAAGGTGAAGAAAAAGTTATAAAAATAAATCATTAAAATGATTTATTAATAAACTTGACTTTGGCTAAGTTTTTGGGTGAAATTGTTGTACATTTGCCCACTCAAGAATTTGATAGATGCAAGGAATGGCTTGTGTAATTCCTTTAGCCTAAAACTACTTACACATCATGCTAGGTTCCCCACTGTGGTGTAACAACATCTGTCAAAACACTTGTACAATCCATTTTTACAAGAGCATTTCAAAATTGGAATACCTGATTTAACGGACTCGTCTAGCCATGCAGGTCCTGTGAACAAGGTCACAACATTTTCTATACTATTCCTCCTAGGATCATAGACACTCCTATCTAGATATATTGGTGCTGGAATTCAATGAAGCATGTTCATGTGGCACATAGAGCCATGTGCACATGACAAATAGTCTCTATTTTGAACTTACAAATTAAAAGAGGGGATGAAACACTTATAAAAATACAAAAGCTAGGGACATAAGAAAACAAGAAGAAAAAACTAAACTACTTTATTTGTGCTACTAAACAAAACTAGATTAAAAAAACCATTATTCACTTAAATATGCTTTAAAAAAAGACATAAGCAAAATAAGTTAAAGCAACTTGCTTAACCAAAACTTGAAACAAGAACTCAAATTTAAACTAACAAGAATAAGACATGCTTGGGCATCAAACATGTCCAAGTGCTTTTCTCATACAACTAAGGACACAGATTAAGAGAGAGTTATGGGGTATGGTTACAGCCTTGAAAAATGGGAAAGAGTACCTAATTGGTGCATGTGTGGTGTAGAAATAGATTGTCTACCACTTCTTGGGATGATTGCAAGCTGCTCAACACCAGACATTGCTATGCTGTGATGAATTGCCTACATTAAGTCATTAAATCCTGAGTTTAAGCACATAGCAGGTAAAGACACAATGGAAAATATGCTATCAAGGTATGAAGATGAGTCACATATGATTGACGAGGGAGATGATATAGGCACAAAGTTCTATTCTATCTCTCATGTCAAAGGTAACAATGTCTACATGGCTAATCCACTTGAATTGTTCTTGAAAGAGCTTTATGAAGGTGATTGGCTTCTTATTGGAAGTTACTTGAGTACTCTAGCAAAACAAGATGAATGGTCTGAACAAGAATTCAAGAGGATATGTAGGAAAGCATATGGGTACTTTTTGAGGGATGGTTACCTATGGAAGCATCCTAAACAAAAGGGTACTACATCACAAAGGGTTATATGTAAAAACGAGACTCAAATAAAGCTCATGCAAGAGTTTCATGAGAGTCTATGGGCTGAACACAGGGGTGTGTGGGCAACCTTCTCCAAGTTGAAAGAGAAATACTGGTGGAAAGGTATGTATAAGGATGTATCTCAATTTGTAGAGTCATGCGTAGCTTGTCAAATGTATTCAAATGTTCAACATTGTAATGGATTGAACCCTACATATCCACTAGCCATGCACTATGAATGGGTTGTGGATCAAGTCACAATGCCTTTAGGAGTGTAGCAAATGAAATACTTAGTTCTTGCACAAGAGGACCTAACTAACTAGGTTGAAGGGAGAGAATTAAGAGATAAAACCACGGAAGCTGTGTGAAAATTCCTTCTTGATGAGGTGATTTGCCGTTATGGTTGTGTGGAAAAGATCATTGCAACAGAGGTGAGCTGGATGCCAAGGAAGAAAGGGAGTTCTTTTCCAGATTAGGAATCAAGCTTTCTCTTACTACAGCTTACAACCCTGAAGGCAATGGAAAGAGTGAAAGAGAGCATCCTCCTATCATCAAAGCTTTGCCCAAGGCTTTCCAAGGAAAAGTTGGTGAGTGGCCAAAACTGTTACAATATGCTTTGTGGACTGATGGTACAACACATAGCTCAGTAACTGGCTATATGCCTACGGAGCTAATGAATGGTCAAAAGCCAGTGATGCCGATTGAAGATAAAATTCCCACATGGAATGTACTAAATTGGCAAGACGGCCTTAGCAGGGAACATCTCCTTGCATTGCACATAAGGAAACTAGAGAGAAGACCTGGAGACATTGAGGCTGCAAAAGAACGACTCAAAAAGGCAAGGTTGAAAAACAAAGACTACTTTGATAAGCGACATCAGCTCAGGAGCAAAGCAATTGACAAAGGTGACTGGGTTTTAGTGTATGATAGTAGCCTTGATAACCAGCACACAGTCTTGCGAAAGATGGTTTGGACTGTATGTTGTAAAGCATGTGCATGAAAATGCTACTTACAGCCTGTCTGGATTAGATGGTACAAAAGTAAAGATTCCCATTGCAGGAAAAAGGATAAAAATGCTTAAGAGAAGAGAAGACGGTGATCAAGAAGACGTTGACGAGGAGGAAGAACAAAACACAGGTAAAGATCAAAGTGAAGATAAAGCATTGGAAGCTATTATTGAAGATGAAATCATGGAAGATCTGCAAGAGGACTTATCTTGCAAAGATCAAATGTGGCACATACCAAAGGATGTGCAGGTTTAGAGGGGGTGGATCTCGTGCTGTGACACGTACATAGTGGGAACGAATGCTACAAGATCTATCTTGTGACTTTTTAGATGCATAAGTGTATTTTCTATAATGTACATATGCATACCTAGGTATAATAATAAGCTTTCTATCTCATCCTATTATTTATCTCAAGGGTAACATATTCTTACTTTACCATCAAAAAGTACTATGGGAAAAGCGTTAATATCTCCGTCTCTTTAATTAGGGGGAAAAAGCATTGGTTCTTTCTTTCTACTATCTCATTGTTATCTCACACCCTAGCTAGATCCTAAATCTAGGGTAACTTTCAATATATATATATATATATATATATATATATATATTCTATGTATTTTTCATAATTTTCTAATATTTCTTTTTAATAGCTACTAGGAAGGAATCAAATCCTAGTGGGACACTACCTTGCATGATTCTCAAAGATATACCTATTTTAATGCATTATTGCAAGAATGATTATAAAACTTTGTCAAGGAGCAATGTCATGCTTCCATATTGCATGAGGTGTCCATTGGAATCAAATGAAAGTTTACGCTAAGGGGACCGCAAGAAGACTTTTGCTGCCAAAACTATACCCTATTTTGATGATTTTTTTAATCAAGGTTCCAATCCAAATTGGAAAATGTATATAGAATGGGAGCCATAGCTTATGACCTGAATTTTTTGCTCCTATTTTTACTTTTTTATTTGGAGCCATGGTTGAGGAGATATGATCAAAATACTGGACCCCAGTCTGCCCACATCATGCATGGAAAACCCATTTCACACTGGCTCTTCTCTTCTTATGTAAACCCTTGGGGGTTCTCTTCACCTATAAAAGGGGCCAAGCCATTCATGAGATGAATTCATGAGGGAGTGAGAGTAGTAATGCCTAATTGTATTGCCATAAACATAAGCCTAAGCCTACACTTACTCCTAGAGGAAAACTAGCCAATCTTGTAAGCTATCCTTGGAATATAAGCTCTAATCAAAGAAGGACTTGAACTTGGTGCATCAATCAAGGCTTGAAGTCTTCCCTCTTCTTCTCTCTCCATCCAAAATGGTGAATAACTCCTGAAGGGTTTGTCAAGTAAGATGAGTTCTACTTTGATATTTTGTTGATTTCTTGTTGTTTTCTTTTTCATCTCTAATCCAACATACATGTCTAATTTCATCTCCCTCTGTAACCAAACCTATATCTCTCACTCTATAAATTTATTCTCTCTTCAAATTCTAGGTTCTCCTTGCTACACGTACATCTCTATGGGCAAGAATAGGGCTTGGGAGGGAAACTTATCATCTCTTCACTTCTCTCATATCTACATTTCTCACATAGTATCCTAGATGAATAATCCATAGGATGTGAATTTCTATCGCTTCCACTATGTGTGATCTATTAGAATTAACGTATGGATTAGCCGTAAAATACACTTTGCGTATAGTGTTTCTCTTTGGCCCAGAAAGATTCAATGAAATATTTCTTTCACCGGATCCCATCATACTAACCCTTTTAAACTATAACTTATCTTTTGATCTTGCTATGAACCAAGAGTATTTGTACATGCAATTAATCCCAGTCACTACACAAAACATATATATTATGGTAAGCACAAAATTACAATTCCAAAGAATAATTCGTAGTCTGTTTTGTCGGCAAAGATTGAATGCCATTAACTCATCTATTAACCTTTTCATATTATCCATGATATGATATGACCATAGCCTTGATGTTTTCATCTTTGTGTTGTTTTGATATTTTCTTTTGTGTTCTTTCTTTGTGTGTGTGTGAATGCAAGAGAGAAAGAGTGGGGATTCTTTGATTGTACTTCCTTCCAAACCCTGGACTTCATGGCATCTATGGTTTCCTTCTTCATATAGTTTTTGGAGTTCTCTCACAAACTTTCACAGCCAGAAGCTCGGTGATTTCTTCGTAAGACCGCAAAGTTCTCAGCAGAGTGAAGAAAAATCACTCACACTACAAGAGGTTGTGTGCTCTTGTGACGCTCTTAGCGACGGAAATACACTGGGTTTTTATAACCCCCGGCGTCGCTATAACCGTCGCTAAAAGCGTCGCTACGAGAGCGTCGCTATCTGCGTCGCTATAGACGTCGCTATAGGCGTCGCTATGAGCGTCGCTATATAGCGACGCCTATAGCGACGCAGATAGCGACGCTCTCACAGAAGAGTATAGCGACGCTACAGAGCCGTAAATAGCGACGCTTATAGCGACGCCTGAGAGAATATTTTTTTGGTGGCAGGGCATTGAATGCCCTGCCACCCATCAACCATATTGTACTTGATTCACTTTTTAAAAAAAGTGCAAAGGTAAATAATAGACCCAAAATAGTCACCCACAAGACGCATTGTTTGCAAAATTGACAATTGTACACATCATAGACAAACTGAATTGATTGGCAAATGTAATAATGACAATTGTACAACATCATAGGCATAAAGAATTGATTGGCAAAAGGAATTGCGGTGACAAATGTAATAATATACATGGTTCAAAAAGACGTATAAAATCCGTCTCATGATACATAAGCTATGAGAAACCCTAAACTAATGCTATCTAGCTACGGCTAAACTGACGTCGTCTAATCAGACGTCTCATCGCGTCCAAGCGGCGTATCTGTCGGATTCTGCAAAAAAAGACAATAAGACAGTTTTCAGTAAATATAAACATATAACGACATTTATAAAACAATACAAAAAATAAAAAAGAGTAAACCCTAATACTAACCATGCCGCCGCGAGAACTGAGAATGTCCATCAGGGCGTTTAAGCCCTTCCTGCCTGCGTACTCGCGCTCGTACGGTGTGGGATCACGTCCTGTCATCGACCACTGTCAAAACATACAAAGATTTCATTATGTTAGAACTAAAAAACTCATAAACCCTAAACTATCGAACATGCATAAAGAGCAATGTGAAAAGACTTACAAAATCGGCCTCAAATGATGCCCATCCACCGCTCCCCAAGTGGTGCGAGCTCCCTGCCTCTACTCGCGCTCTGGCTGCATCCTTTTGTTGCTTCCACTTGTCGGGATTCTCGCGCGCTGCTTTCTTCGCATTCTTCCAATCTTCTTTGGCCAGCCAATCTGGCCTATTCCACCCATTCTTGATTGCTTTTTGCACTTCGGAACGCTTGTGTTTGCAGTATTCGCGCATTCGAATCTTCATCAGGTCTTCATTGAAGCGCTGATCTCGTGTTGGAACGGGAAACTCATCATGAAGTATGCTGATGACTCTGTTTTTTAAATCACTTGGTACTTCACTCCATTTGTTTAGTATATAGTGTCTAAACAGCTGAGAGCAAAGACCACGCATGCGCGAGATCACCTTCTTGCCGTCATCATCCATGATGATGCCGCCGCTGATGTCGACGGAGTAAGGCAAGCCCTCTGGCCGGTGACGCGTGAACCTGGGTGTCCCGGCAGGGGTCTCTAGCGGCGTGTCGATGGGGGTACGGACGTCAGGTGTCTCCATCGGCGTCTGGGCGCCGAAGCGAGGAGTGTCGAGTGGGGTGGCTCTTGGCGGAGTAGGTAGAGGTGTGTAGCTTCTAGGAACAGTCAGCCGTGCAAAACCTGGCGTAGACGGCGATGCTGTGGCTGGTGTGGGGGCGGGCAAAGAAGGGGAGGGTAAAGAGCCTCGTCGAACACGAGGCGGTGTGGAGGCATCGGTGGCGGAATCCCCACAACAACCGCCACCGCCACCACTAGAGCGCCGGTGTCTAGACGAGTGTGACGCTCGTCTCGTTGACGCCGAAGCTTCGGAGCGCGCCGAATGCTCCGAAAGAGAGGGAGATGCGGATGGTGTAGGAACGCGCGATGATGCGCCAGAGCGATGACGCTCCACGTACCACTGTCTCTGCTGCGGTGACAAAGAAGAAAGAAACTCCTCATCATCCATACCTGCATTAAACACACGAATATTTAAACTTAATATTGAATGAATAGAGTAGACAATGACGCAAAGACCATTAAATACAATGACGTAATGACGCATATAAATACAATGACGCAATGAATCGAGTGGTAGAAGAGGCAAGTCGAAAACTCAGAATTTTCAATCAAAAGATGTGAGTGCGAGTAGAAAAGAGCGTTACACACCATGGAAGCTACTTAGAGAGCTAGAGCTTTTACAGCACGGAGCAAAATTGTTCAAATACAATATTTGTGGCTTTAAGAGATCTCTCTCTCATCCTCGCATAACTCAGCATAACTTCCTATATCTATATAGAGCTCTCCGTTTAAACACATATCCTCTGTTTCATTTTGTAGCTCCTCTGCATGCACCCCATATAGAGTAGTAGCATCTTGATGCTCGTCTGGCACCACCGCAGCGGCTTCTGATTGAGCATCTTCTCTGATCTCCTCCATTGATGTCGTTGTGATTGGCACATGGTAGCCTTCATACGTCCTTGCACTATGAGGGGCTACCTCTATGACGTACCACCAGTTTGATGTAGACTTTGTAGGATGAAATACTACCTGCCAGAGCCACATAACTTACATGAGAGCTTTCAAGCACATAACTTGTAAAAGGGGGATGTTAACTATTTATATACTTACTTGTTCACAATGCTCGGGTAGTACGAAAGTGTCTCTTAGGTCAGTCCATTTCTTAGTAGAATCCACCTCAAGAAAACCAGACTCTCCTCTACGCACAGTAGCGTTTCGACCCTCCATGATTATCTTGAACCATTGCACGTCGAACAAGTCGACAAAAAATCCTCTGTAATCGATCCTCAAAATCTCTTGCAGCGTGCCGAAGTAAGTGAGTTCCGCCACCACGGGATCTGCATCAGAGGAACGTCGTCGACTAGACTGTTCAAATTTTTCCATGATTCCACAATCTTGAGTAAAACGCTTTTTGTCGATTCGTTCCACCCTAAAATGTCGACCTTTACACCATGCTGCTGTGTATGACTTATACTACAACGAACAAAGATTATGAGTGGCCGTTCAAACGTTTATAAATAAAGTCACTTGCTAGTCGTACATTGCAAACTTACCTTGGTCGCGCAACCCCGAGAGTACTCCCACTCTTCTTCAGTCACTTCGTCACCGCATTGTTGTGCGCTTTTCAATTGGTTGTGCAACCATCTTAAGCTCATGAAGGTTGGTAGGCTCTCCAGAACCGCTGGATAGTGCATCGGTGGTCGTCTTCCCCGTCTCCACTCGATTCGTGCCCTTTGTCGCTCTTGCTTTGCATCCTCATATTGTGAAATCCACTTTTGCATCACTGGATTGTGAAGCATGCAAAATCGGTTGATTTTAGCCTCTAGATCTTCCGTCATCTTCTTCTCAACACCGAGATTGCACATGACAATCCCAGATATGCGCTCATCATCTATGGTTCGCCATAGCGTGTCCCGGGATTTATCAAATCCATCTAGCCACTCTCCAATGTACACTAGGGACTCTGATACCAACCAACCTTCTGCCATGCTACCCTCCGGACGTGCCTTTTGACGCACATATCCCTTAAGCGTTTTCATGAAACGCTCTAAGAAGAACATCCATCTGGAATGAACTGTGCCAGCTATTTCCACCTCATCAACTATGTGAATAAGAAGATGCACCTGAATGGTTAGCATTGTAGTAGGAAAATGTTTCTCAAACATGCACACAAGCTCCGCAGCATTTAGTTTGGCGAATGGTATGGAGTCTACGTCGATCTCCTTTTGTGAGATCCATTGCACCAGCTTTGCAAGTTTGTAGATTGTGTTACGGATGTCGAGAGACAAACATCCCTCAATGGCAACCGGTAAAATAAACTGTAAAGTATGTGCAGCAATGATATTAAAGTCCACATTTTATGCAATGATATTAAAGTCCACTATGAACGTACCTGACACATTTTATGCCAATCGTGTGACTTCAAACCGGTAAGCTTTCCTTCTTTAGTAAAACACGTTCGGAGCGAGTGCATTACGCCAGTGGGGGTCCGCAAAGATCGAATGGCCTCTTTTACTTTGCGTTCTTGGGCTCCTGTGAAAATCCATGGTGCTTTAGGAAGTTTTATCGATCCATCAGACGCTGTTTGCGGCCAATATTGCTCCATACGATTCACATTTCTAAGGTCAACTCTGGCTCCCAAAGTATCTTTCTTGCCGGTCAAATGGTCCCATAGTAGATTACCCACATTCTTGAATATGTGCATTGGATCGAGCAAGTGATTGATCACGAGTCGGGGCCAGTATGGTAACTCGTACCATAGAGATAGTCTCTTCATCCCTGGAGGCAATCCGTCATCGCACATCTCCTTCTGCTCTAACCATGCTTGTGCAGACATCCTTGGTGGCTCTCTTCCCAAAAAGCCGTTGCGTAACACATGATTCTCCGGAAGATACGCTTGATGACCTTCGTAGATTTGCTTCTTCAGTGAGGGTGCCCTACGTGCATTCAGTCTAGGTCCACATGTGACACATGCTCTGTATCCGCTTGTTTGAAGCCCTGCATGTATACACATGATAATAGATCAACTATGGGGAAAAACAAGATTTACAGTGTCTGAGAGAGGAGTGTCAATAGATCACCTGAGCATTCTGTTAGCCCGGGATAGTCATGCATGGTCCACATTAGAATACCTCTGATCAAAGCATTCCGTCGTCCTGTGTGTCGGCTCATATCCACCACCTCTATGCCAATCCACAATTGTTGTAGCTCTTCCAATAGTGGACGAAGATACACATCCATATTCCCCACTTTATATCGCCCTGGCACAATCAAGCTTAGCCATAGGTGCCCCTTCTTCGTAGTCAACCACGGGGGAATGTTGTAGTTGACGATGACAACGGGCCATACACTGTAAGATGTTGATCTTTGACCAAATGGATTTACGCCATCCATAGCCAGGCCTAAGCGCAAATTTCGAGCTTCCCTGGCAAAATCCGACCATGTTCCATCTATATGTTTCCAGGCTGCGCAATCTGCAGGAATTCGTAGCACACCATCCGAAGATTTATTCTCCTCATGCCATGATGCTAGGGCGGCCATGGACTTACATTCGAAGAAATGCTTGATGCGAGGAAGCAAAGGAAAATGTCGCAAAACCTTTTGTGGAATTTTTGTCCCGTGGAGATCTACTCGATATCTTTCGGAATCACATTTCGGACACTTCTCCATGTCTGTGTATTCCCCTCTGAAAAGAATGCAGTCATTAGGACAAGCGTGGATAGAATTGTAATCCATCCCCAAGTTTCGCAAAATCTTTCTTGCTTCATCTCGGGAATCTGGCATCACATTGTCAGCTGGTAGAATGTGCTCTTTCAGCAATCTACACAACATAAAAATATGATACAGTCGTGTAAAAATCTATCAGATCATTATACATTTAGAGTTCTATTAAAGTAAACTAATTGTAATAGATCACCTGAAAAGCGCTGTGACGCTAGTGTCACTCCATCCAAACTTTGCCTGCATGTTGAGAAGAACCAGGAGTGCTTTCAATCTAGACATACGTGCTCCATTATACAATGATGTATCGGCTTCACTTTTCATATCATCATAGATAAGCCTTTCTGAATCCATGATCGTCTCGATCATTTCATCAATCTCGGGCTCAAACATTGCCTCGTTGGGAATGTGCTCTGCATGATCATCCCCCGAGCTATCAGAGGCTACATCTTGTGGCCTCACATATGCTGCTTGACCAAAGCGCCTGCGAATACGTCTATTGGGTTGCAAGATTGCTGCTTGTTGGCCAGCGTCAGAGTCCGACGAGTTATAATTGGCAACAACTCGATCTATAATAGATGGATCGAACTCGCCAAATTCGCGAACGTGCTGCAAAGAAACACGTCTTGTCCGTCGCACAACATGCTTGCATTGATTACAAGGACATAAGACCCTCGTTGAGAGATAGGTGTTTCGGTTGGACGGTCCCACATCCTCGTCGCTACTCATAATGAGGATAAAAAACTTATAACCTAGACAACAAATTTAATATTCTATTGGCATTCTTCGTCTTATCTCTCTCTCTCTCTCTCTCTCTCTCTCTCTCTCTCTCTCTTTACCTCACATTCTCTAGTCATGTCCAATCCCCGCACACCTCGGTCTAGAGGTGCACGGAGATCAGAACCACCGGGTTATAATCTCGTCTTTATTGGTCAATACCTATATTTGTGGGTACAAGAAATCTAGACACCCACGTCTACATGATACTGCATGTAGTGGACAAAATCCCTTTGCCTCTTCTCTAGCTGTAGCACTTCACTTCATCTTAACATCTTTTCACAGTAGATCTTTTCACTGTTCGTCTAACTCTAAACCCTAAACCGTAAGTAATTCTTGCGTGGACTCGATCTAACGTAAATAAGCGTAAATCTAAATAAACGTAAATCTAACTAAAAATAAAGCTAAATCTAATTTAACGTAAGTCTAATGACTAGAGGTTGTCTAGATGGTCATTGTGTCGGGGATGTAGTGACTCTTGCCGCCCTGAAGATCCACCTTCTTCCCTATCTTCTGAAGACATTTCACCAGTACTTTTGGATCGACGGAGCCCACTATGAGTGAAGGCAGCAATACCCTATATTCCATTGAGGGCTTTCTTCACCCGCTTCATGCAGGCATCGCAGTCTATGGAGACCCGCATCTAATCTAATATAACGTAAATCTAAATCTAGCTTAAATAAACGTAAATCTAGTTAAAAATAAACCTAAATCTAATTTAATGTAAATCTACATATAACCTAATCTTTAACGTCTTTTAAGATAGTTTCCTACGACGTTATAACTCTCTTCTTCCTGTGTGTGTGCGCGTGTGTGGATGTGTGTGCCAATAAAAAGAGATAAATGGTATAACCTTTCTATCACCCATGCCAAGTATGATAGATTGATTATGCCATTTCTCTCTTGAATAATAGGTCTTCAGTTCAACTCCTCGTCGGCTAGATCTTTAGGTCTTTTAATTTTAATTAGTTTCCTACGACGCTCCCTTAGTTTCTCTTTCTTTCTCTCTCAATGTGTGTGCGTTTTTTTGGATCGTATGCATGTTTTCTTTCTCTTTTCCTCTCTCAATGTGTGCGTTTTTTGTTTATGCATGTTCTCTCTCTCTTTTCCTCTCTCAATGCGTGCGTTTTTTGTTTATGCATGCTCTCTCTCTCTTTTTCTCTCTCAATGTGTGTGTGCATTCTTTGTTTATGTATGTGTGTGCGTTTTTGCACTCTCTCTCGCTCTCTCTCTCTCTCTCTCTCTCTCTCTCTCTCTCTCTCTCAAAAACACTATGTGTGTGTGTGTATGTGTGTGTGTGTGAGAGAGAGAGCGAGGGAGAGAGAAAGAGGGGAAGGGAACATCAGAATGAGGAGAGGGAAGGAGCATACCTGGCTCTCCTTCCTCTCCTCGTGTGTGTGTGTGTGTGTGTGTGTAAAAGAAAAAGAGAGAGAGAGAGAGAGAGAGAGAGAGAGAGAGAGAGTGAGGGAGAGCATTACCTGCTCTTTGCTTGAGGGTGCCGAAAAACTCAGATCTGAGATCTGAGTTTTTGGGCGCGCTCGGTTATTTTTTTTACCCCAGCTGGCGTCGCTATGAGCGTCGCTATAAGCGTCGCAAATTTACAAAGAAATTTGCGACGCTCATAGCGACGCTCATAGCGACGCCGGGAATTTTTTTTTTTGAGCGTCGCTGTGTGAGCGTCGCTAATGTGAAGAGCCTCTTGTAGTGTCACCAGAAATCAAAATGTAATGGCTAGTCTTGAGCAAAGCTCGAGACTGGCTTCATCTAAATATTATGGCCGAACAGTGGTCGAAAAATGGTCGGGAAATGGCCAGTCATTTGGTCAGTTGGCCGGTAGCCGATAGTCAATGAATGGTGGCCGATGGTTTAAAGTCAATGGCCGGTGGCCGATTTCAAAGGCGGACTTGTCTTCTCAAGGGCGACCACACAAGGATGGATTGTAGGGTCCAATTTGGACTTATCAACACAAAGATGGCTACACACGGCTGCCTCCCATGCGAGAGGGCATCTCTTTTGGCCTATAAAATGAGGCTTCTTCTACACACAAAAATGGTTTTTAAGGAGTGTGAAGTTGATGCAACAAGGTGGGTATGAGGTCGTGAGAGTGAAGCAAGGTGGGAGCTCTATCAAGGTTATAATCCCTTTGTAACCTACTTTTTATTTGAAGTACTAAATCCATTAAGTGGTGCTTTCTCGTGGATGTAGCCGACATTGGGTGAACCACGTATATTGTGTGCTCTCTCTCTCTCTCTCTCTCTCTCTCTCTCTCTCTCTCTCTTTCTCTCTCTCTCTTCTCTATAATCTCTTGTGTGTGAAAATTTTCTCTCTCTCCATTACTCAAATATCTATTTAGCTACGTGTCTTTCTTAATTTCAAAGTATTCACATGGCCATATTGTCTTTATCATTTCCTTAGTTACTTGTTGATATTCTTCCATTGCACATGGTTTGGGTTTTTCCATTTGGATAGCCAATGGGATATGCTTGTTGCTTGTTGTATTGACATGCTAAGTGCAAGTGACTTCATGCATTGAAATGCACTAACAGCTGCTCGGTGATGATTTGTTGGGGCAGGTTGTGTATTTTGTGCTTGATCTTGCTCAGCCATAGTGTCTTAGAACTACAATTCACAAATGTAAAAAATATTAAACATGTTTTTCAAACATTATTCTCTCAAACATCTACTCTTTATGGATTCTTCTTATCAAACATTGTTTTAAGACTATATTAGGTAAAGTGGAAAAATCCCAATTCCTAGGTTGAACAACTTTCAACATATCATGTATAAAGTAATGAGATTTTTGTCAAGATGTCAATTTTCTTAAGGTCTCATTCAAACTTATGCACATACATTACACATTGAGAAAAAAATTGGACATGAAATTTTATAGTTTTAGTGAATTGAACCATTAAGAGACTAGTACATTCCATCAATTATCATTGTGTATGCCTTATTGTACTACCTATGATTTATCTCAAGGTGAAGATCTTGGCTTCAAGGCCCACCACTTATCCAAGCTAAGCTCAAAACGAGTACCTAAACTTATTTAAGTTCCACCACTTGTCCAAGCTAGGACCCAAATTGAGGAAAATAATCAACTTTTCTGTGACATTCAAGCAAGGCCACTGCCAATCTAGAACTTCTTCATTTGAGGCATGAAGCATACACAAAACATGTATCATATGCTTGGTTTCATCATAAGAGTGTTGGTTTCATGGTGCACTTATCTAAGCTAGGCTCCCTTGACTTATGGAGGAACATAAAGCCCATCACTTGTACAAGCTAGGTTCCCTTAACCTATGGAGGAATATAGTCAAAGTGATAAGCTAAAATGAGTACCTACATATATGTCTAAGTTGTTCTCTCTTGAAATAAATAAGGTTTCTCGTGGGAAAAACCCCCATTCCCAAGACTAATGATCACTTTCAATTTTTATGAATATAGCCAATTTGACCATTAACAAAACAAAAAATTTGAATTTTATTTAAGATATCACTTTCACTTTAGTTTTTTAGATATTTATTGAGCTACATCAAGAAGTGTCAAGATCACACATATTACATTCTAAAATACCATGTGATACACCACTTTATGCACATATATGCATTCTTTTGAACATGTTCATGAGGATAAGTCATTTAGGTACTCAGCTACACTTATGTTAAGTCATCCTAATTTTATACATTTTATAACAAAGGGGTTCTAAATGAATGGGTTATAGCTGAATATTATTCAAAATTGTAATGATTTAGATAAGAAATTGTTTATTTGTGCATGTATACATGCATATGACTTCCCATTCCAATATCACAACAACATGGCATATTTTTGTATGAGTCTCTATGCCAAAATGACAACAACATTGTTCAGTGAATGTTTTTTTATTGAATGAGTATACAAAAAGAGGTCTTCTATTGATACAACTTATTTTAAATAAACAATAGTATATACCACCCAATGACTAGAAATACCCAGCATAAGAAGTCGTACTCATGTCTTGAAGCAAAAATGACATTGTTCAAGTCATACTCGTGTCTTGAAGAAAAAAGGGTTCTCTTGACTAAATCCATTTATACATTGTAAACAAAAATAGTGATCACATTCCAAACTAAAAATACAAAGAAATTTTTTTCTCCTTCAATTAGAATTCACTCCATTAATAAAGAAGTCCCCTGTCACTAGGGTGCACATCGTGGAAAATTCCAAGTTACAACTATGCCTAAATAATTATAGTGAATCCATTTACACAAGATATGAGCACAATATAGATAATTCTCTACTCATAGCAACAAGAAAAAGAGCACCCATAAGAAGGATGAACTCCATTAATAAAAAATCCCCCAAAGGATAAGGTGCACTCCATATGAAACACATTAGATTGATATAGAAGATTCCTTACAATAGGGTACAGTGATAAATGGTTGAATGAAAGATAAATGTACAATCTATATCCATATTGTATAACAATTTGCAAAGAATTAGTTCTAATTGATATGTGGTTTTTTGTACAATTGATACCTCTATCAACCATCCTTGCCAAACAACTTTAACATGTGACTCTCAACACTGTCTTCTTGACAAGTAGAAATTCATGACATAAGTTGTCTCAGGATCCTCTACTTTGTTCACAATTGTATTAGAAGTATAACTCCTCAATACACAAGTAAACTTTAAAGATCTCCAAGTCAATTGATAGAATTGGTCTAAAAACCAATAGCAAAGTACAATTAGGTGACAATTGGTATCAAGAAAAACTCAAACACAGAGAATAATCTTTGTGTGAATTGTTTTTAGTTGCAAAGCAATCCATGGTTTCTCTTAGAGGTTTCTTCTCTCGTTTGAATGAAATGGTTCAAATCCCCTATGACATACTCCTTCAAAGAATAATCTGGATGAAATCTGCAAGAAACCATGATGAAGTGAGTGGTTTGAATCAAAATAAAAATATCATTTACAAAATTATGTATCAAAAAGTCAACATGATTACTAGGGAGTAGTACCTTAGTGCTTGAGAAGATTGTGCTAATTTAGTAGCTTCTTCATAAAATCCTTGGTTGTTACAGCCTTCAATGATGGTGTGGCACAACCCAACTTCCTTGCTAAGGATATTAGTTGTGCTCCTTTGATCATATCAATATTGGTTTTTTTATTTTTCCTTTATTTCTACTATTTTGTTCCTTCTAATATCATTTCCTTGCTTGGATTAGTTGACTCCTCCTGCTTGCTGAAAAGGTCTCCTAGCTTCTCCAAAATTGGTAGCTTATTGTGGTTATCTCCTTTTGAGACCATATTGAGTTTCAATCTTTCCAATAGTCCATGAGAACTTTGTATTCATTGTCATTGAAAATTGGGGCTTGTCCATAACAATTAGATCCAATGAACTCACGCATGTCTTTGCTCTTGTCAAGCTATGGGAGCAACTCTTCTATGAGACATTATCAACCTTTTCTTTTAAATCAAACTTTAAAGCAAATATGCAATTATTTGTAGGTGAAACACAACATTTGTATGGAGAGTCATCAACAAGAATTGTTCTACGTGGATCACATTCAAAGCATGCATATATTCTTGCCAATGGCTTAAACATAGCTGGAACTTGAGGATTGTCTGGTCCAAATAATTTCACGTCTTTTGGAACATAGTAAGATTCTTGAGACCAAACTATAAAAAATGGCAATATCTCCTCTGTAGTGCTTTGAAGTGTTCTCAACGTCTGGTAAGCATTAGTTTCTCTAGTTGTTGACCAAATCCAACATTGAATCTCTTCAATATGGTCTTTAATAAGTGGATGCACCCTGGCCGTAACACAATATTCCTTCATGAATCATATTGAATAGATTCATGAATTGATTATGGTTGTTGACTTTGTTTCAATAGTAGACCATTCAAGTCCAATATTACTGTCAGCATGAATTTGTCGGGATTTGATGAAACCAAAGTAGTTGCATCAACAACACTCTCTTGCACATCTTTTACAGATAGAAAGATTTCACCCATGGCTTCCTTCAATGAAAGATGCAGCAAAGAGGCCTTAGGTACTTGCATTTGAGTATCAGTAATTGGATTCAGATTCTTCAAGTGAGACCTTTGTGGATACATGTGGAAGGCTCTCATTAATTGTTGTTGGATTGAAGCATTCCTTATCTATGCCACTCTCAAACCTTGGATCTAAGCAAAAAACAATAAAAGATCACACAACAGACTCCTAGAGGATGACATATTAACAAGGAAGAATTTTTGACATGATTATTGACATCTACATAGTCATCACTTTTTCTCAAACATTACTGCTCCATGTCTATTATGCAAGAGAAAAATACTTAGAGGGTAAATCTATCCAAAATCTAAGTATTTTAATTTTGTTACTTAAGTCCTTGAAAAAGACTGAGTCTATAACCCCATAGTCCTAGATATTTATAACACTATCCATTCAATTGATATTGTTGGACGGGAGTGACTCACACACCCATGAAGTGCATGCAAACACTACCTAGATCAACATAATGTCAATCGAGGACACAGATGACACGATAGGCACACGGAGGAAATCTCTTTAGCTTGTCAGGCTGAGACCATCCTACACATACAACACTCTGGAAGGCCAACTAAACCACAATCAAGAACCTCACTGCTCTCAACTACACCACCTAGCCACATACACACATACGGAAGGTAACTCACCTAATCATGCCAGATTCGTACGAAACTTAAGGAACACCATCCCCTCACTAGGATACACCTGTCCCTAAGCTCCTACACTCAAAACCCTCACTCTAAACCCATCTGAAGAAAACGCGTAGGATGACAGAGAAGAATTTTGAAAGTGCCCGAAACTGAAATTTATGAGTACCTATGCGTAGCTTATGTCGCCACGATTCTATAGACTACTAGCACGCAGAAA
This sequence comes from Adiantum capillus-veneris, assembly GCF_014529385.1. Lineage (NCBI taxonomy): Eukaryota > Viridiplantae > Streptophyta > Polypodiopsida > Polypodiales > Pteridaceae > Adiantum > Adiantum capillus-veneris. The sequence goes on from NC_140936.1 coordinate 142,943,428, forward strand.
ACAGACACTGTTTGATACACTTACGGCCACAAATAGCTCGTAGATGCATCGACGTGTGCGCTTCGTCTCATGTGGAATGCTTGGCGCTGTCGCATGTCTTTCCTCGAGCCTACAGCAATGGTGCAGTCGGATCTCCAATGTGTTGAGCGAGGAGGGCGTAGCAAGAGGATGAAGCTCACACTCACTCTCTTTCTCTCTCACACACAGTAGACGGCAGCGCTCAAGTTTGATTATGATTAAAAGTTTTTTACAAAATGACCTAGGTACCTTATATACTAAGGCTACCTTAGGTTTAACCAAAAATGGGGTTGAAAGGGTCAAATGGCTTTGTATTTACAATCTGGAAGTGCCATTGCACCCCGGCTTCTGAAACTAGAATAACTACTCATTACAAATGACGTTTATAGCCATAATCCGCAGCATTTCATAACTCGCAAAAGATAAGACTTTGGTACAAAAATTGAGTTATGTTGTGTTGTTGACCCAGCGGTCAACATCCCCCCCTTCCGCGTTCATGTCGTCCCCGACATGACCTGATTGTCGATGGTGATGTGTTATTTGCTGTCGTTTTGTTGTTGGAAAGAAAGTATAGACTATAGCCTTTGCAGTAGCTTGTCTTGTTCGTCCAATCCGATGTACATAGTCTTCACATGATTCAGGAAAATCATAATTGATGACGAACTTTATGTCTTTCACATCCACGCTCCGAGCTGCAGCATCTGTTTCTGTCATTATAGGTCTATTGCCAGATCTAAATTCAAAAAGAACCCAATGTCTTTTAACTTGACTCTTATCATCATGGATAGAGAAAGCTCCTTCCATCATTTGCTCCAGCAAATCTGTGAATTCGGAGTATTTGTGATTCTCAGAAACAACTTCTACAATCTGTAGAATTGAGTGATTGGCCTTCTGATCTTGTGAGCCAATGACAACTTTGTAAGGATTTTGTAGAAATTGGATGGCTAAACCCTTAACTTCTTTAGGCCAAGTTGCACTCCAATGCAAAGTCTGTCTGTCAGGCCGAATCCAGGACTTAATTATTCTAATTTGAGGTTCAAAACCCTGCCGAGCATTCGATGCGCATTATCAAGGACAAGCTTTTGAGATCCTCTAATTACTTTTATGTCTGCTCTTCTTCATTAGGGACTTCTTTGTTCCTGTGCAATCATGTTGTTAGTGTTGTCTGCAGCTTCGTCATTGTAGGCCATTCTTCGACTCTCCATTGAGGAGAAGTATGCTATGATCTGAAATTGGTGCTCCAATTCATTTGTCAATTGATTTGAGTAGCATTTCCTTATTGTTGATGTAGAAGGAATATGTACAAGAGGATGGTGATAGGTGTCTTCAGATTAGGGTCTAAAACCTGGATGACCAAAGGGAAAAAACCCAGTGGAAAAAAAATGCCTTTGGTATACGCTCTTATTGGAGTTGAACAGTTGACCGTGAAGTACATGTTCATGAAAGGTGAGTGCTTGGGTGCAACACGGAAAGAGTGTCTGATGCAAGTGCCAATTATGGGACACTCTATATGCATATGAGAAATTTGTCACCAAAAGCATGCAATGTGAAAGAAGGAGATGATGGGTGTTTCGAGGAATAAATGTAGCACATGTGACATTAAATATGTCTCAATAGCTTCCACCTTTCCAAGAAGGGTTGTCGATGTTGAAGTTTCTCCACTCGTATCTCATTGTGCTCAGTACGTGAGTGTCTTTGGGACCTTCTCCTTCACTTCACCTAACTTAATTATTTAGACTTCGACTCTTTTGCTCACCTATACTAGCATGAGCGACACAACGTAAATATGCTCAACTCTTCCAGCTTGAGCAGTACCTAGAATAGCTAAGACGCTTCGACCACAGAGAATATTACTTGAAGCTTTGGGACTAACACCTCACTCATTTTTTGGCTTAGCTACTCGACTCTGACTTTTATGACTTGTCGGTTGCATGATGACACTGCTTTGAAACAAGTTCTTCGGCTGTTGTAGTGGCTGCTGAGACATACTTCGTGAAGTTTCATCGTTTTCCTGTACCTTCTTCTCTTTGTAGTGCTCAGGCCTCTCGTCAATCTTTTCTTCATGTGGATTATGGATTTTTTAATTTTTTTTCTTAATAATAAACAAAGAAAATCTTAAAACAACTCAACAAAAGAAAAATCATTCAAATAGAAATCTAAATGCTATGTACACTATACACATGTCCCTAGGGGCTCATATATAGATTTTGTCCCCATACTCCTCTGTAACACTACTATGAGGGCATATACTCTAAATTTCGTCAAAAAATTATCACAATAAAACGCAAAAATTCAATGCATCTCACAAAACATTGCCCTCTAATAGTCATAATGTTAGGTCCGCATTCAGAATGCCTCCCCCCTTCCTATTTGGAGTCATCCTTTACGACAGGGTATCGCAAAGAGTATGTGTTGTGCTTGGGCAATCAAAAGTTGTGCCTATGCAGGCCTTGTAATGTAGCCCTATTATGCATACACAGTCAATGCATGGAAAAGATTTATGTTGTGCAAGATGTGGGTATAAGAAATTTTCTTATTGGCATTTGTTGGCGAGGCTTCCTATTCTAAGCAATGTAATGGTCTTTGAAGTTCCTGTATCGTTTCTTGATTGAAGCGACTTGCTCTCATTTAACTGTACTGTAATCGTAGGAAGAATTGTAAAATTCAAGCGGCGATGCACTGACAACAGTTTTGTTGTTCTTCTTTGGGACCCATTTCTTTGTGATTATTGGCTGTTTTGTTGCTGACGCTCGTTTGGGAACCCATACTTGCCCGTGCTTCGTTTTTGTTTGAAGAGACTTCTTTGGGATCCACCTTTTTGTTGTGTGAGTGAACAATGGTCTTTGCTTCAGCCCTTGTACGCTTTGTTGGGGACGGGATTTAGGCTTTGAAAGTTGATACTGTGGTTGTTTTTGAATCCAAATGAATTCCTGACTTTTTTGTGCTTGAATCAACTTCTTTGGAGCCCAAACTTGAGTTGTGAGCTTGCGACTTTGTGATATTCTTACCCGTTCGTGCACGCTTTCCTTGTTTTTGTTTTGGTGTTGGATCTTGTGATTTGTCATTAGAGATCTTTGTCTTCTTGATCCATATCTGTTTTTGGCCGATTTGGCTTTTTGGTATCCAGATTTTTCAAGCTTTTTGGCTTTGACTTGTTGTCCTGCTCTTTTGACCTGTCATGGTTGTTGCTGAAGGGGTTGGTGATAGTGATGGCCTGAGTTGATGATAGGGGATGTCGTAAGATTCATCACTATCGCTACTATCCTTATCAAGGTTGACTTCTTGTACTTTCCCTTGATTTTTTGGCTGGTAGTTGAAAGTTACTGTCTGTTTGCTCGTGGGTGGTAGTTTCTTGAAGTATTTTTCTAGCCCATTGATTAGAGCATTGTTAGCTCGTTGCTCTAGTCGTATTCCTCCTAGGTGAGTCTTTGCATCCTTACTAGGAGCCATGTATGAGGATGTTTGTGGTGGATGTGTCTTCACCGAGGACTTTGGAATCTACTTTTGATGCACTTTATTCGTGTAGCGATGACATTGATTCCCGGGTCGTTGATCTTCTTGAAGCTCGAAGTGTTCTACAGAGTCATAGAACTCGTCGTCTTCTTCATCTTTTGATTCTCCACATTTCTTTGTTTGCTCCTTATTTCGAGAGCTTGTTGATGTCTGGATCTCTTTGTTTTCCTGGATTACACTCACTACAAAATAAGGAACGACATCATAGCCATTTTCATCACAAAACTTTGTTGTGGGAGCATCCTCCACGGCGCACACGTCCAAAGTAGCCAAGATGTGTTCCCATCCAAAAGGCTCTACCTCTTCTTCAGGTAATGGTTCTGGGATATAGTCCCTATCCTCTATAAGCCGCTCTAGGATACATTCCTCACGTTTCAAGCTACCACATTGTGAAGCTCCACACATCCACAGTTCTTTAGGCTTACCTAACCAAACTGGAAGTTCTGATCCTGCTACTGTGGTGGAATCAAACTCCTCTACCGGTGTTCTCGTCACATCCCTATAGCTATGGTCCCTCAAGTTTATCTTTGTTATGGTTTCCATATGTCTCAAGTATATATGGTCATAACCCCAATCTTGGACCATTTTCAATTGTCGCATGAATGGTCTTCCCAGAATGATTTCATAGTTTTTCTTCTTGCCAAAGTCAACAATAGCAAAAGTGTGTTCATATTCAATGCCATAAGAAGTAACAAGTACTTTTTCTAGCAGTCCTATGGGCTTTTCCTTGTGTTCGTCTGCAAGCTGCAGGGTCATTCGTGTGGATGTCAAGGCAGGTTTTCCCCATTTTTTCCAAACCTCTTTGGTTGCAATGGCCACACCAGATCCACTGTCAAGGATTGCCATGGTTTTTACACCATTGAATTCCATAGGAAGGGTGGTGTTTCCATCTTCTCCCTCGTAATGCTCACCTACCTTGTTTAATGGCACTGGCCTAGTATTTAGTTGAGGCATTTCAAGCTCTTTGATGCCTTCCTCGATTTGAGTCATTGGGGTTTTTACACTAAATTTCTCTAGACATTTACCCACATTAGCCCACATGTTTGGTCTTATTCTGAGCAACTCGGCTAACATTATTGTACAAGTGACTGGGGTAGATAGAATATCTACTAGCCCCTTTGAATCGATGGCCTTGTTGGGAGACAGTCTCTGTGATGGGACTGCAACCACATCTGACTTGGTCTCGTACTCTCCCATGTAGGACGGTAGTGTTCTTAGTGAATGGGGTTGACTATCCATAGATTGTACAGATCCTTTGTCGCCTAAACACGATTGCACGTCTAGATTCATTTGAGATCCAGTCTCCAATTCCTCTATTGGTGGTAGAAACACTCCTCGTTCATCACCAGTCTTATCTACTAGTCTTCTTAGGTCATCGGATTCATTGGCTTCTCTGACTTGTTTCCACAATTTGTCAAGACCATCTATCTCTTTACAATCCTCAGGTATAGCTTGGTGAAATCCCTCGAAAGAGTTATCCATGGTATTCAGTACTATCCTTGGTTCTAATACTGGGTCTTTGAGTTTTGGTCTATGCTCATGACTAGAATCTGGCTCTTTTAGTTCTTGGTTTGGTGGGATTACTTGTGTAGGCATGACACGGATCACATCCTCAGGTTTTGCAATTGGTGGTTCTAGTAAAGCTTGGGCTGTTTGAATCATTTTCTGGCACATTTCAAACCTTTGCTTTTCTAGTCCTGCAAAGGGATATGTCATCCACTTGTGTTCTTGGGTTTGGTTGTTTTTGAGCCTCGCATCATAGGCTTTCAAGAGGGCATCTCATGTCTCGTTAACCTTCTCTGCCAACACAGATCCTCCTGAACTAGCACTTCTCGGTTTCTCATCCGTGGATGGTTCTTCTAGAGGTTTAACCATCTGTGTAAGAGAAGGTGCCTCCTTTTCTTCATGTTGTTTTAACTTCTCCTCAGCTTCGGTAAGCTTCTCAGCTAGGGATTTTTGCTCTCATTCCCTGCGTGCTTTCATCCTAGTCTTTCTAGCTTTCCAACTATTTCGTTTGCTCTTGGTTTTCTGACTAGGTGCGTCTGTCTTTGGTCCATCATCTGTCTTTGTACTCGTGTCACTTTCCGTGTTTTGTGACAATCTGTCTCTGGTTGAGGAGATTCTTTTAGCATTTCCTCTTGGCTATAAGCAAGCTTTGACCTAAATAAGCCGTTATTTGCAATGAATCGCAATGTCCTTTTATCCATTTCATACCTTCTTTCTTTCGACTGAAACCCAGGAGGTGGAGGTTGTACTGGCCTCACCACTCCATGTGTTTCTCTCACATTTTGTTGTTCCGAAGGGTAGTACTCACTTTGGTTGCTATACCACATTGTAGCTGGTACTGGCGTTGGTTTATTTGATGCTTCCATCATTGGCATGTATCTCATGTCTACCGGCATTCTAGCACCTGGCAGCGGAGGTTGTTGTCCTAAGACAAGCTGTGGCCTTAAAACTCCTACTGGTCCTGGCGCATTCCCTGTAATGTATCTAGGTGGAGTAGGTGCTTCTAGAACAGGTTGTACATACCTCTCCCTAGCATTTTCCATGCTATAATAGCACTCTTCCCTCGTATGGTTCGTCCATTTTTTCTCAATTTCACACCACTTCGGCTCTCCCGAATCAGACCTTACAAGAGGAATCAACCTCTTGACCAAGTCGTCGATAAGATTTTCTTGATCAATAGGTGTTGTTGGCTTGGCAATGGACTCACTTATCTATGAAACACTGTGCTGAGAGGATGTTTCATCTCCTTGACTCTTTACGTCCTTTTCTTTGTATGCCTCACAGTTATCCACTAGATAAAGAGCTTCTTTGATCAACTCGTTTAGCGTCATCCTCCTTATCATATGCAGATCCTTTTGAAGGCCCGCATGTCTCATTCCCTGGATAAAGATCAGCATCAGTCGTGCTTGCGTAGGTAATTCCGCTCTCGGAAAGAGCTTAACATATCTCTTGAGCCGTAATGATGCTTTGCGTACTGATTCATCCTCTTTCTGTTTGAATCTATGGATTTGCGAGACCGTGTTGTGAGCAATGCCTTTTGGCGAGAATTCTTCAATAAACTCCTTAAACAGCTCATCTAGGGTCTCAAAATCCCATTTTTCCACCGAGTCGAACCATGTGGCTGCATCATCTTCTAGACTCAATCCAAATCCCGCAAACTGTGTCGCAAAATTTGAAACTTCCTCTGCTCTAATCACTCTTCTAAAAGTCGTTACGTGATCTCTCGGATCTTTATCTCTGGAGTATTTTCTGTTTACCCATTTCTGGACTTGGGATGGTCTAACTCGTCGATTGTCTACAAGTATAACCAGAGACTCTCCCAGTCCTTCTTTCGTTATCGCTCTTAAAGGAAATCCTGGTGGCTCTCTTCTTGGAATTCCTATAGTAATTCTCGTGTTTGGTGGAGGCATTTGTGGTCCTTCATTGACCAAATATCTACCTCTTTCTAGTACAGTCCGTGGATTTGTGCTTTCTACAACTCTATATTCTCATCCATACTTGTCGACAACTATAGATCTCCATTGACAGTCGACTCCGTATGTGTAGACATATAAGAGCTTGTAATCCGTTATCTCTTCTAGGTATGGCTCTGAGCACCTATAAAGATTGACCTCATTGTCGTCAATGTATCTATATAGTCCTTTACTCTCATGACCAATCATCCAAACTCTCTCAACATGATGAATCTTTATCAATTGCAAGTTTGGAAGATCCATTGTGGGAGGATATTCCTCTATCATCGAGATCTCCAAGCTTGTGTAAGTTGTGTTTGAATCTAGGGTAGACATGATTTTTGGGCTTAAGAGCTTTTCTTGGTTCAAGTAGACTTAGTCCACTATGTTCAAGTGCTTTGGTTAGGGAAAAGTCAAAACAATGTCCAAAACCGCAACCGTTTCGTCACAATTCTCGCAAATTGTCGCTTTTAGACACCCCTAACTTGCGGATGAATTTTGAGGCCTCAAACGACGTTTTTTTCAAAATGGAACTAAATGGTTGCCGTTGGCATACATTTAGTTCATGTTTTGCTCTAAGATTTGTAGAGTCCCTCTCCGGCTACGTTTTGATATAAAAACTTTTCCGATCCGATACCGTTTGTGAAAGTTATGGCCAAAACAGTGAAATACATTTTAGACTGGTCAAAATGAGTCCAAATTCAATTTTAAAAGAAGATTTGGGATCTCTGTGACACTGTGAACACTTCTGTATGGTCAAAATTACAGTTGGACCCTAAAACTGGCCTAGAGACATCCTACGCGTAGGATGTGTATATGCTCAGAATTTAACAAAATTTGGTCCAGAGACTCCCCTTAAGTCCAGCAACACAATGGTATGCTCAGAATTTCATTTGGACCAAAAAAATGGCCTTGAGACATCCTACGCGTAGGATGTCTTTTTGCTCAGAATGACTTGAAATTTTCACCCCAGCTTCTTCTTGATGTGCTGATCACAGTGGTATGCTCATGGGTTGGTTTGGAGTCCTAAATCAAGCTGGAGACATCCTACGCGTAGGATGTCTTTTTGCTCTGTTTCAGCTCAAACTTGCACTGTAGCTTCCCCTTGATGTGCTAAACTCACAACTATTTTTACTTTTTGATTCTGACACCTATAGGTTGGTCAAATGATCAAGAATCTGTTTCAAAAGCCTGATGTTTGTTCTGATGAATTCCCAAGTCAAATCAACTCCAAATTGGACCAAATTTGCCTAGGAGGCTTGCCTAAGGCTATATGACAGCATGGTATGGTCACAATAGAATTTTGGTTTCAGAATTATGCCTTAGACATTCTACGCGTAGGATGTCTAACTGCTCAGAATTGCCCCAAATTTGAATCAGAGACTCTCCTTAAGGTGCTGATCACTGTGGTATGCTCAAAATTTTGTTTAGAGTCCAAAATCACACAGAAGACATCCTATGCGTAGGATATCTTTTTGGCCTGTTTGACCCCAGACTTGTCCCACAGCTTCCCCTTGATGTCAGTAACCCAATGGTATGCTTAAATTTTGGTTTGGATTTCAAAAGTCCCAAATTTTAGCTGTTCTTGTCTTTTTCAGTCAAAAGTGCTAAGTCCGCTTTGAACCCAATTTTCTCACCCAAATGAGCTGAAAACTCTCACATGCACTCAAAACATCATGTATAACATGCACATGAAGTCACCCTATGGTTTGGTCTCAAAATTAGGCCTTGGACACAATTTGGGTAGGATGTCTGGCAATTTTTGTCTTTTGGCTTTGATCTGTCAAAATTTGGTCAAATTTCCACTTTCCAAGTGAAAATAGGGTAAAACCTACCTTCTAAACACACTTCAGATTTTCAAAAAAAAGCCCAGATCACCCTGTAGACATCCTACGCGTAGGATGTCTACTGCTTATTTTTATAGACTGAAGTGTCCCTGATGCTTCCTTATGCTCTTAGCAAGTGCAAGTATGCTTCACAATTGCAAAAACATGCAAAAATCACTCAATTTAAGCCTTTTCTGAAATTTTGCATTTTCTGACTTCGCCTTTTGGCTTTTGGTCAACAAAAATAGGGAAAAACACCCAAGTCAATATGTTGCTAGGGTAAAACCTACCCTTTGAACCCACTGATGCAGTTAGAATTTTCAAATTTGGTCTCCAGAACCCCCTTGAGACATCCTACGCTGTCGAGAAATTTGCGGTCTTGCTAGGAAAGCACCGGGCTTATGGCTGTGAGAGTTTGTGAGAGAACTCAACAAAAACTATATGAAGGAGTTAAACCATAGATGCCATGAAGACTAGGGTTTGGAAAGAAGTGCAATCAAAGAAGACTCACTCTTTCTCTCTTGCATTCACACACACAAAGAAAGAACGCAAAAGAGAATGTCAAAACAATACGAAGATGAAAACATCAAGGCTATGGTCATATCGTATCATGGGTAATATGAAAGGGTTAATGGACGAGTTAATGGCATTCAATCTTGGCTGACCAAATAGGCTACGAATTGTTCTTTGGAATTGTAGTTTTGTGCTTACCATAATATATATATTTTGTCTAGTGATTGGGATTAATTGTGTGTACAAATCCTCTTGGTTCATAGCAAGATAACTACGCTTACATCAAAAGAAAAATTATAGTCTATGAGAGGTAGTATGATGGGATCCGGTGATAGAAGTATTTCATTGAGCCTTTCAGGGCCGAAGAGAAACACTATACGTTGTTGAAAGTGTATTTTACGGCTAATCCATACGTTAATTCTAATAGATCGTACAGAGTGAAAGCGATAGAAATGATCATCATGTGGGTTATTCATCTAGGATAGTATGTGAGAAATGTAGATATGAGAGAAGTGAAGCGATGAGAAGTTTCCCTCCCAAGCCCTATTCTTGCCCGTAGGCAATAAGGATACTGCGGGGAGAGATGTACCTGTAGCAAGAGAACCTAGAGAGGATGAATTACTAAGAATGAGAGAGATAGGTTTGGTTAAGGAGATGAGATTAGATACATATTTATATATATATATATATATTGGATTAGAGATGAAAATGAAAACAACAAGAAATCAAGAAAACATCAATGTAGAACACATCTTACTTGAAACCCTTCGGCACCATTATTGATGGGAGAGAGAGAAGAAGAGTGGATAATTCCACTTTGATTGATACACCAAGTGCAAGACCTTCTTTGATTAGAGTTGATCTTCCAAGGTTAGCTTGTTGCAAGAATGGCTAGTCTCCCTCTAGGAGAAAGTGTAGGCTTGGGCTTATGTTAATGGCTAAGTACAATTAGGCATTACTACTCACTCCCTCAAGAATTCCTCTCATCAATGGCTTGAATGCTTGACTTCCTTTCAAGGAAGAAGAGGTCCCCTTTTATAGGTGAAGGGAACCCCCAAGGGTTTACACAAGAAGAGAGGAGCCAGTGTGAACAGGAATTGGAAAAGTTGGAAATGAGCTGCCCCTGCATGATGTGGGCAGACTGGGGTCCAGTATTTTGATCATATCTCCTCAACCGTGGCTCCAAATAAAAAAGTAAAAATATGGGCAAAAACTTCAGCTCATTAGCTACGATTTTCATTTTAAAATCGTTTTCCAATTTGGATTGGAACCTTGTGTAAAAAATTCATCAAAATAGGGTCCATTTATGGCAGCAAAAGTCTTCATGTGGTCTCCTTAGCCTAAACTTTCATTTAATTCCAAAGGACACCTCATGCCATATGAAAGCATGACATTGCTCCTTGACAAAGTTTTGTAATCATGCTTGCAATAATGCATTAAAATAAGTGTATCTTTGAAATCATGCCACCTAGTGTCCCACTAGGATTTGATTCTCTCCTAGTAGCTATTTAAAAAGAAATATAAGAAAAGTATAAAAAATACATAGAATGTATATATATTAGAGTTTACCCTAGATATAGGATCTACCTAGGGTGTGAGATGATAATGAAATAGTAGAAATAAAGAATCAATGCTTTTTGCCCCAAGTTAAAGAGGCGGAGCTATTGATGCTTTTCCCATAGTATTTTCTGATGGTAAAGTAAGGATATGTTACCCTTGAGAAAAATAATAGGATGAGATAGAAAGCTTATTATTATACTTAAATATGCATATGTACACTATAGGAAATATAATTATGTATCTAAAAAATTACAAGATAGATCTTGTAGCATGCGTTCCCACTATGTACGTGTCACAGCACGACAACGCGTAGGATGTCTATGTTTACAGAATTGCAGGTTTTCTTCACAGAACCCTTGCAAATGCTCTTTTATATGCACATCATCAGTCAGTCATACAAAAATGTCCACAAAAGCTTGTTTAATGCATTTTTACCCTCAAAAGCACACTTTTCCGTGATTTCAAATGCAATCAAGCACTTTAGCAAATAATTCAATGTTGAATAGCTCTAGATCAGAATCGGATCACTTACCTAAAGCTACTGCTACAAATCATATGGGGTTTTGCATCTATGAGTAGAAAAATGCTTCACTGCCACACACGGACTAGTAAACGCTTATATCACCTCACAAATCACTTGACCACCAACAAGTACTCTAGTCCTCAGATCCTAACTAAACCTATCTAGTCGCAGACCCTTGGCAAGACACACGCTTCCTGGCTATCCACTTGATCGTGGAATATCCTCTTCCGGATCCACTTAAGAAAAACGCTTTCTTTAGCCGAAACTAAATCAAGAAACCATCACACGAGTGTTAGTAGGAAACCTACTTAGGTCCTTGTGTCCCCGGCAGCGACGCCAATGTTGGACGGGAGCGACTCACACACCCATGAAGTGCATGCAAACACTACCTAGATCAACATAATGTCAATCGAGGACACAAATGACACGATAGGCACACGGAGGAAATCTCTTTAGCTTGTCACGCTGAGACCATCCTACACATACAACACTCTGGAAGGCCAACTAAACCACAATCAAGAACCTCACTGCTCTCAACTACACCACCTAGACACATACACACATACGGAAGGTAACTCACCTAATCATGCCAGATTCGTACGAAACATAAGGAACACCATCCCCTCACTAGGATACACCTGTCCCTAAGCTCCTACACTCAAAACCCTCACTCTAAACCCATCTGCAGAAAACGCGTAGGATGACAGAGCAGAATTTTGAAAGTGCTCGAAACTGAAATTTATGAGTACCTATGCGTAGCTTATGTCGCCACGATTCTATAGACTACTAGCACGCAGAAAACGGACACTGTTTGATACACTTACGACCACAAATAGCTCGTAGATGCGTCGGCGTGTGCGCTTCGTCTCGCGTGGAATGCTTGGCGTTGCCGCGTGGCTCTCCTCGAGCCTACAACAATGGTGCAGTCGGATCTCCAATGTGTTGAGCGAGCAGGGCGTAGCAAGAGGATGAAGCTCACACTCACTCTCTTTCTCTCTCACACACAGTAGACGGCAGCGCTCAAGTTTGATTATGATTAAAAGTTTTTTACAAAATGACCTAGGTACCTTATATACTAAGGCTACCTTAGGTTTAACCAAAAATGGGGTTGAAAGGGTCAAATGGCTTTGTATTTACAATCTGGAAGTGCCATTGCACCCCGGCTTCTGAAACTAGAATAACTACTCATTACAAATGACGTTTATAGCCATAATCCGTAGCATTTCATAACTCGCAAAAGATAAGACTTTGGTACGAAACTTGAGTTATGTTGTGTTGTTGACCCAGCGGTCAACAGATACTATTAAGTAAGTTTTGTAAGGATGGGTGCATCTTTGATTCACCACTTGGCCAATCTAAAAAAGTTCTTGGAGGGGAGAAAGAAAAGTCTCAATCCACAGCCACACCACCTCAAGAAAGTTTTGGAAGGGAAAGCTCATCATCCTCTATTTAGTGCTTGAAATTTCAAAAAATATTTAAGAAGGTTTGGTGCATCCTAGATCCACCACTTAGTCATTCTAAACATAGTGTGGAAGGGGGAATGCAACCTAAATCCACCATCTTCCCATTATACATAGTTTGTGCAATGAAGGATGCATCCTAAATAAAATCAAGGTCGTTTTAATGAAGTTTTGAATGGTGGTGTGCATCCTATGTATTGAATCAAAACAAGTTGTGGAAGACTAGTGTACATGTTAGATCCACCACTTGGCCAATCTAGAAATCATGGAAGAGTATATACTAGCTCAATCAAAGGTTCAATCATAGTTGTTGAAGTGTCCATCCGTCCAAGGTCCACCACTTGGCCAATCTAAATGGCTTCTGTCAAAGTGAGTGTATTCTAAATGCACCACAAAAGTTTTTCACCAGTTATCACATCCTTGATTCACAATAAGTGTCCATTTTAAACAAGTTGTAGAAGCTTTGCTACATTTTAGATCTACCACTTGGCCATTTTAAAACATTATAGAGAACATATTGTTTCTTATATGCATCACTTGGAGATTTGAAGTTCAAGTTCTTGTCAGAGAGTAAGGGAATTCTTAATCCACCACCAAGACACTTTGAGCAAGGTGTGAGAAGAAAAAGTGCATCTTATATTTAGTTAGTACTTATCCTTTTGAAACAAATTAAGGAAGGGTTGGTGCATCCAAGATCCACCACAAGACCATTCTAAACATGGTGGTGTAAGAGAAAAAATGCATCCTAGATTCACTACCTTTTCATTCCACTTGTCCAAGCTAGGCTCTATTGAGTTATAGAGGACCATAAGATGCAATCTATGCCCTATTGAAACATAGAGAGCCATAAGGTTCACCACTTGTCCAAGCTATGTTCCATTCAAGCATAGAGGACCATAAGGTCCCAATCTATGCTCTATTCAAGCATAGAGATCCATGATGTCCACCACTTGTCGAAGATATGCTCCATTTAAGCATAAGAGCCACAAGATCCACCGCTTATCCAAGCTAAGATCGATTCAAGCATAGAAAGACACAAGGTCCAACACTTGTCTAGTCTATGCTTCATTGAAGGGTATCAAGCCATAAGGTCCACCATTTGTCCAATGTAAGACCCATTCAAGCATAGAAAAATACAAGGTACACCACATGTCCAATCTATGCTCTATTGAAGTACAAAGAGCCATAACTTGTCTAAGCTACGCTCCATTAAAGCATAGAGAGCCATAAGGTCCACCACTTGTCCAATTTATGCTCTATTGAATCATAGACAGCCATTAGATCCAACACTTGCTGAAGCTATGCTAAATTCCACCATAGATATCCACAAGGTCCACCACGTGTCCAACCAAAGTGTCATTCTAGCATAGAGAGAGCCACAATGTCCACCACTAAATCTAAGCTCTATTGAAGCATAGAGAACCATAATTTCTACCACTTGTCTAACTTATGCTCCATTCAAGCATAGAAGATCATTCAAGCATAAGGTCTACCACTTTTTCAATATATGATCCATTCAAGCATAGAGAACCATATAGTCACCACCACTTGTCCAATCTATGATTTACTCAAGCATAGAGAGTCACGAGTTCCACCAATCATCCAATCTCTACTCTATTCAAGCATAGAGAGACACAACATCCACTGAGCGATCTAAGTGACACAATGCCCACCACTTGTTCAATCTATGGTCTATTGAAGCATAGAGAGCCATAAGGTCCACAAATTCTCCAAGCTATGCTCCATTCAAGCATTGGGGACCATAAGATCCATCACATACCAGATCTATGCTCTATTGAAGCATATAGATCCATAAGGTTTTCCACTTGTCCAAGCTACGTCTTATTCAAGTGTAGAGAGCCACTAGGTCCACCACTTGTCCAAGATAAGCTCCATTGAAGCATAAAAATAGAGATAGACACACTGCATGGCCACAAGCTTCTATCTTATCTCCAATATATCATCCCTAGTATCAATGATTCATTACTCTCAAACTTCATTTTATGCCCAACCACAAGTATCATGGGTTATTTAGTCTCAAGCCCCACCACTTATTCAACCTAAATTATCATGAATTATTTGATGTCAATCTCCACCACTTGTCTAACTTATAGTCCATTGTAATATGTTTATTGTGATTTTAAGCTTCAACTTTTTAAAACTTCTTTAATTTTAGGATGGAATTTGAATCTGGGGAGAAAAACACATGATACTTGACAATGAAGTTGTCTGTGTACGTTATGCGTGTAAATTAATGAAGCTTCCACTTGTTGTGGTATAAAGATAGGCCAAGGAAATGTATCCATACTAGTGGAGAAATCCATTCAAAACTATCTATTCTAAAAGCTTTTGTGCATCCTAGATCCACTAGTTGGACATTCTTAACAAGTTTTGGACACAAGATGCTTCATATACCATGAATTCACGATTTGAAACATGTTTTTTAAGGCAATGTGCATGTAAGGTTCACTATTTTTCCATTCTAAATAGCTATTAGAATGGGAGGTGCAATTTATATCCATAATTTGTCTTTTCTAAGTAACCAAAAGACAAATGAGTGAAACTTAGAACTACCATCTGGCCATTCAAAACAAGTCTTAGAAGGTGGTGGCATCTTAAACCAAACATTCCAAAAAAGTTGTGGAAGGGTGGGTGGTGCATTCAATAAACTAGTACTTTGCTATTCAAATAACATTGTGTAAAGGTGGGTGCATCCTAGATCTTCCATTTGTCCAATCTAAAAACGTTCTTAAGAAGAGCAAGGAAATTTTCAATCCACCATTAAGACACTTTGATCAAGATATGGATAGAAAAGTGCATCCTTTACTTAGAATTTAGCTAGTCTAAACAAGTTTTACGGGGGTTTGATACATCCAAAATTCACTATTTGGCTATTATTAACGGTACATAATAAAAAATACATTCAAAATGAACTATTGCATAATTTGCTAATGCATAAGTTTATGCTCTGATAAAATATGTACAATGAGATACAAACTCTTGTACGGATTATGTTTAACATGATACATGAACTTTGAAATAGAGCATTATGATGCTAGCTCAAGACATCTTGTGAAATTCAATGGATATCACTCTAGGAACAGATTTTTGTCTAAAATTGAGTATTCAGATAACACAGTAATACCATCACAATTCATAGTGTTTATCATGATAAATACTCAGTAATGATTCGGTTTCAAATAGATTATCAATAACTTTCATATAAGGGACTTTATCATGAGATTTGAGTAAATTCATATTCTGCAAGAAGCTCTTCACCACTTTCTATGTGGTGTAAGGTTTCAACACAAACATAGCCACATTTATCCAACCTAATTTGTGTTGTGGTGGCTTTATGTCATGGTGGAAAATTGGGATCAAAAGTATAACATACATTTGGGCTCATAATCAGACCATGAGTACTATTTATATATCCTGCCAAATTTCCATCTTTTACATCACCAACAATATATACCTCATTGTCCACACAATTGACATTTGGATCCTCCAAAAGTGACTACCTAGCTGCCCTTGGAGATACCTCACACATTTTCTTCCAAGTCTCATGGAAATACTTATCAGTGCCATAATGGAGAATAGGCATACCCTTTTGAAGACATGTATCAACAAAACGCCCATAACCACCTCCTTGTATATTTGAAGCTCATACTTCAAAGATGAAACCACTTATCTCAAAGACTTTATCTTTTGGAATGGAAAAAGTTTGAATACCAAGAGGATCATCATACCACACATAATGTGAAAGACATTTTCTTTTAATATCTCTTATCAGTTTTGAGTCTGCAATACAAAAATGTTTAGCATATTTTGGTTACAAAAACGTCAAACGTTGTAGACTATATGTTTTGATTAATTTTTGTATATCATGAAGTATCAATTCAACATAGTAAAAATCAATCTTTTGTATGCCAATTTACCTTGAATTTTTTTTAGTAGATATATTACTTCAAATTATTAATGTAATGAGTAATGATTTATCTTTACTACGATTTTATACTATTGAAAAAAGGTTCACTACATGATACTTTTGAGCTAAAATAAAGTGAAAGATCTTAAATCAGTGATTAATATACTTAACAATACAGATGATGAAAATATCATTACATTCTTAAAAATATATATCAAACTTATTTCCAAATAAATAACTTAATTACATGACAAGTGGGTATAGAAGCTTAGCTTATACTTGCTTCAAGGTTCAAAAAGTCCGTAATAACTGATATGGGTGTCTCACTTGTCTATGTTCTTGCCGTATTTGATACTCCATGGTCATCAATGGGCTGATTTAATTGATCGATTTGAAGTTTTGTCATTTCTTGTTTTAAGCTTTGTTTGGTCATTCAGTACTATCCACGAGGCATATCACTTTCCTTTTTTGTGTGAGTCCCAACTCTGTTATACCACCATTGAACATGTCAACAAGCTTGAAATCTTGTTTGCAATACTTTTGAATGCATTTCTTGATTGTCAAGTCCTTCTTGAGTTGTAGAAACCCGACATTTGACAATTGACTCACACTTCCAAAATCTAGATCAAGGTGTCCTGCATCTAGTATTATTGATTGTGTCCCTGGATCTAAAGAAATAATAATTCCCTCAAAGGCATCTCACTTGCTCAAGAAAACAAGTGTGGTGAATAATTCTATAGTAGAAATAAATTCCAAATGCTTCACATTGTGCAATGCCCCAACCAATTGTAATTTGACCATGTTTGTCATACTTTGCAAAGCAGATTGTAGCTACACGCCCTTATTATTCAAAATGAAAGGATCACACATTGTGATTTTGTTGACCCACCTAACCCACCTGCAATAGCCATGATTCCATCTATGAGATCTTTGAATCTTTTAGTTGACCATTGTAGGTTTCTCTCCAAATCATGTGTGTTGTCCAAGATACACAATCCTATAGGGATAAGATTGTTTAGATGGCACTCTAAGTAAGATCTTCACTCCATTTGAAGACTGACAATATATATAGACCATGGAAGATCTATAATTGAATTTTCTTTGTCTTTCACAATGTTGATCGTCCATTGGATATACTTTCCTGTCTCTTCTAGAAAATCAATCTTCTGTGTATTACGTTCTAGTTGTGATGTTAGCCAAGTATTGCAGAGTGTCAAGAAATGAGAGTAAAAAACATCAGTAATGTTGTATGTGGTAAAAATATCCTCCCAATTTTTGCATGGATTTTCCTCATCGAGCACATTGAATTGCTCAAGCAAAACATATTGAATAATTTAATCTTGTTTCAGTTGCTTGATACGATCAGGCATGTCTATTACACTTGATGTGTCCTTTGTACCCTAAGAAAAACAATCATTCCAATCTCTATTTCTTTTTGAATCTTCTCCTCATCTTTCTTGCATCCTTTGATAGCCGATATTCCCAATGTCAAAGACTGATTTGTTGCTTTCTTCTACGTGGAATAACTGACTGCATTTACCCAAGCTCCCGTATTGACTAATGCATTTGTGCTATGATTGTTCAGTTGTACTTTGATACAAAGGTCCATTCCATCTAACCATTCATCATCCATTGACACTGCATCCTTCCCCAATTCCCATAGTCTTTCATTTGGTTCCAAAGTGCTGATGGGAATAGGAGTTTGTTGATTTCTGAAAGCAGCTTTCCTCTTGAGTACCCAAAGTCGAGCTTCTTTTTGGGCTTCATCAATGACCTGCTGTTGTTTCATCTTTCTTTGCTTTGCTGCATGCATACTTTCTAGCAAGCCTAGACCACACACATATCTAAAAGTTGTGGCCATTGGTCTCTTATTATCTCTATCTAATTGCTCTATGATCTTCAGCCAACCATCGATCATAAATAGGATCAGAGTAGGTGACCATATGAGCTTGTTTGGTGATGAATGATGCACCTTAAAAAATCCTTGCCATTTTGAGAAATGCCTGCAAAACCAAGAACAAATAAAATATAAGAATTTTAGTTATTTTCTTATTATATAGCCATGAGGGAGAAAGAAAAAAAAACTTGCCTCCCAAGGCGTGCAAGATTTTGCACCTTTCTTTTCTCCAATGTTTGGACGTGATGGGCGTTTTTGAAATATCCATTGACTACTGCAAAGATGCTTGAGAATGTCACTGTAGCATATAGCACCTTGGCCTCCTCATTTTCTATGGTTGATATGGCTATTGTAACTTGTGGGGATGGATCTACAACAATTCAGGCCTTTCTTTTCTCATAAACTTGTATTAGCCCCTGGGAGCCACCATCCTTTTTCATTTCTTGAAATCTTAACATTTTGGCTGCATAAATTTAATGTTGGCCATCAATGATCCAAAACTTGTATTTAACAAGTCTTTCTTCTTCTACCTCAGTACGTGTCATTGGAACTCCAAACTTTTGGCCACAATTTTTTTCAGGATTTAGATAAGCACATGATGAAGGACTATTTTCACTTGATCTAAAGAAGATCATACAATTTTGTACTTGATCAGGCTTTAGTTGACAATACTTATATTGATTAAGAGCAAGAAAACAATTAGTGATGCAAATCTTGTACTCCTTATACTTAAAAGGGAAGTAATTAGTGGGGTGAAGGCCATAACCTTCAGTCATCTAGTGGAAGTAATGTTCCTAAGATATCTTTTATTAGTGGGATGAACGCTACGACCTACTTAGGATTCCATGAAAACTAGGTAACAATTATGAATTATGGTTCTTCTAATTTTCTATAACACTTGCATAAGTGGCTAAAGAAATTCTCCTTTTTATGCAGCATATTACACTTCTTGGTTCAACCCTTGCATAAGGGGATAAATGAGTTCTCTTTTATGAAGATATATGGAATCTTGTCAATCTATTCAACTCAAGGTATGGAGAAGTTCCACTACCAAGCAAAAACAAAGTTTTTCAAAACACACTAGACGTGGTGGAGAAGCTCAAAAGCTGAAAGATTGCTTGAAGTATTCCACTGGTTTTACAAACAAATTTTGATTAGAACAAGATCACAAGAAGCCAAAAATTATTAGATAATTTGGATATTGCCACAAATATACAGAGGAATATACAAAAAAGGAAAGATGCACATATTAGGTTATCTATAAATGAAAGGTTTTTAGAATAGATTTCCACTAGAGAGAGGCAAGGAAGCAACCGAGAAATAATACCAAGGATCATTTGTGGTTTCTTGATCCAGCATCATGCTTTTCATGTTTTTACTTGCACTTCAAGTATTCATGCTTCTTGTAACCGTGCAACAACTTGCCTATGTCACTAGAAGAGGCAAAGACATAACTAGCCATAGTATCGTAGTATGCACTTCATGTCATCTTGAGCCCATAAATCCTAGAGCAAGTCCAAAATCTTTAATGGCTTCTTGTTTTTCAAGAAGTAGGATTTTGTCACTCCAAGTTATGAATCTTCTTCCATTCATCTTAGAGTAATGCCGACTTCTTGGCCCATGTGCTTTTTGTTAAGGTTCTTGCTTTAGAAAGTTTCCAACATCGTGCTCCTTTGTAAGGTCCATAAAGACCTTATAAAAGTTTAAAATTTTATTGTTGAATTTAATTTTTGAGAGATCCCTCTAGTTGGAAAGGAACATTAAATATTTCTTTGACATAGAAAAACTTTGATAACTACTTGACTTGGTAGAGTAAGTCCATCTTCTATCATCACTTATCTCTTCAACCTCCTTAATCTCCATGCCTTCCAAACTTCTTCTTGCTAGAAGCCTTAAAAAGAAGAAGAGAAAAGCAATGAAATTCATACATTAAGACCACTCAACCATACACATCACCATATTCCACACCTTAATACATATTGAAGGTGTCTAGCTTAGGAGATTTTGTATTTAATAGACATGTCCTCCCTATGCAAAAATACAATGCATGGAAGGACACCCGTGTGCATGGTTTTTGCATAAGGAGGATACATCTTGGAAAAAATCAATCAAAAGATTATACTCCAAGAAGCATCCTCCCTACATGATTTTAGTAGGCCTCGATGGGATTTTGAAAACAATGAATTCGCATAGGGAGGACACTAGTTCATTGGAAGATACACATTTCTAGTAATGGATTAATTGAAAAATGTGTCCTCCCTACACAAAAATACAGTGCACAAAGAGTCACCGAGATACAAAGTTTTCACGCAAAGAGGACACATGTTGAAAAAACTAAAAAAAAAAATTCTACTCCAAGAAGTGTCTTCCCTATGCAATTTTAGTAGGCCTAGACAAGCGTTCGAGTTCACTGAATTTGCCTAGGGAGGACACAAACTCAATAGCAAAAATGACTTTTGTTCACATTAAAGAAATAATTGAGGACAAAAATGTGCCTTTATGTCCTCTAAGCATCATTTTGAATTAAAGATCGCGATAAAAAATTTGGACAAAATTGAGAAGATTAAGAAGAAATGAGGTTTAGAGGAATTTTGGGGTACATATAGCATGTCAATTATAAACCTTGAAATTTGTGCACAACGGTCAAATCCATGCAAAACAATTATTTTTTGTCTTGTAATTTGTGCAAAGTCATGGTAGATAGTGAAATTTTAAACGAGTAGCTTTGGGATCCTTTGATCTGGATGCAGTTATTGGATCTCTTTGCCTTTGCTTGCACAACCTAGAAAGGGGAGATAAAAATTACCTCAAAGATTTGGGAGAATAGTATTGTGGAAAAACTCTTGCAAAAATATCTTGTTTGATGCCTTGCTTCACAAAAATTCTCTCAGTGCTTTGCAAAATTTGGTCAATGGGGGCTTCTAGATAACATCCCATGTAGACATGTCAAACAACCTTGATCAAGGAAATCATTTGAAAAGAATCTATTGTGAAGGTCACATCTAGACTTGGAGAACTTTCACTACTTGTTGAGAGCTTGCTTAAGTAGTTAGATAATTGTGTAGTTGAAAATAAAAATAGGTATATGTTTGCATATCTCTCTTTCTTGTAGCTCATGGTGTCTCTAAGACTGTGCAATTGAGTTTCTTTATGGTGGGACACACACATGAAGACATGACTGCCATGTTTAGAAATCTCTCAAAAAGCTTAAGAATTAATAGTGCCTTCACATTCCCTCACTTGATGATGGCTATATCTAAGGTGTTTATCAACACCACATACCCTAGGAGATGAGACTCTTTTCTAAACTAAAAAGCATTGTACATGTAATTGGAACTCACATTGAATGGGATGGCCTCATGCTTGAACAAAAAGCATGGTGTGAAATAGTCTCTATATTTTAATATACCTAGGTTTTCCGAAATTAGATGGGATTTTCCCATTTAAGTGGCATGGGTTGAAGTTTATGATTCCCATTTTATTGAGAATTTCCCATTTTATCTAAATGGTCTTTAGTTACAAGCATGTAAGTTGGAAAAGAAACAAGAAGAACCACTCATTTGAAATTTTGATTGAGATTTTGAAGACTATTTGGGAATTGTTTGAAGTAGATTTGCCAATCTTGTTTGAATATATTTAAAGACCATTACTATGGAAGACTTCTTGTGTGAAGATATTAGTCAACTTAAATGAGAGTCTTTTCACCAAGAGTGGGCTGATCTATCTTTGTTGTGTTTTGATCACAAAGAACCCTTGTGTACCTTTGTTTTTCAGCTAGTAGAGGATGAAGGAGGGTTGCCATTTTTAGTGAGGAGTTGACCAATGATCTAGGTTGCAAGAGGCCATTCAAGTGAAATGTCTTGTTTACCTTTGTAGGTTTTTAGCTAGCCAATTTGAGTTTTTATGGTAGAGTATTAGGATATACATAGCTAAATAGATATTTGAGTAGTTTACTTAATGGAGAAAGAGAAATTTTCACACACGAGAGATTATAAAGGGGGGGGGGGGGGGGGGGGGGGGGGGGGGGGAGAGAGAGAGAGCATGATATACATGGATCACCCAATGTGGGCTATATCCATGGGAAAGCAGCCACATAATGGCTTTAGTACTTCAAACAAGAAGTAGGTTACGAAGGGATTATAGCCTTGATAGAGCTCCTGCCTTGCTTCAGTCTCACCACCTCACACCCACCTTGTTGCATCAACTTCACACTCCTCAAAATCCATTTTTGTGTGTAGAAAAGGCCTCCTTTTATAGGCCAAAAGGGCTGCCCTCTCTCATGAGAGGCAATCATGTGTAGCCGCCCTTGTGTTGACAAGTCCAAATGGGACCCTCCAATCCGCCCATGTGTGGCCGCCCTTGAGAAAACAAGTCCGCCTTTGAAATTGGCCACTGGCCAATGAATTCAGCCGCTGGCCGCTGGCCACTGCATTTCAAATTACCAACCAAATGACCGGAAATTTTTTGACCACTCTCCACCATCGTCCGGCCATAATATTCTAGCGAAGCCAGTCTTGAGATTTGCTCGAGAGTTTCCATATGAATTTTGGTTTTTAGCAAGTGAATTTTTTTCACGCACGATGGCTTCTCCTCATAATAGGGGCCTTACAAATGTGTGTTTTTAATACAAAAATTACGTGGGAAAAATCAGGCTCCATACTTAACAATCTCCCACTTGGAGGTTGATCTCCAAACCAAACCTGTGACTGCTTTCCATCCTGGCTTCTTATCCTTGAGTGCCGATTGAAGATGAGCAAAAGCTCAACTTCTTCTGGTTGACAATCTTTGTAAATATGTATGCAGGATTTTCACTTGTATGCACCTTTCCTAGCTTTAGCTATCCCTCTTCCAAAAGAGTACGTATGAAGTGATATCTCACCTCAATGTGCTTTGTCCTTGAACAAAAGGTTGATTTCTTCGCAAGATGGATAGTGCTTTGGCTATCACTGTACAAGACACAATTGTCCTGTTTTAATCCAAGATCTTCTAAGAATCTATGAAGCCACATAATTTCTTTGTTTGCCTCTGTCATTGCTACATACTCTGATTTTGTGGTAGAAAGTGAGACCACTTTATGCAGCTTTGAAGCCCAGCTTACTGCTGTGCCTCCAACCGTGAAGACATAGCCAGTAGTGCTCCTTTGAGTATCTTTGTCACCTGCCATATTTGCATAAGCATACCCTTGAAGAAAAATATCAGTTCCTCCAAAATACAAAGCATTTGTTGTTCTCCCTTTCAGATACCTAAGTATCCACTTCACAGCTTGCCAATGCTCTTTACTAGGGTTGTACATAAATCTACTTACAACTCCCACTGCATGTGCAATGTCTGGCCTTGTCCAGACCATAGCATACATAAGAAAACCTACCGCTACAACATATGGAACTTTAGACATATAGGCTATCTCCTCTTGCATCTTTGGACACCTAACCTTGGTTAGTTTAAAGTGACCAACCAAAGGTGTAGGAACCGTTTTTGCATTTTTTGCATTGCAAACCTTTCTAGTACCTTCTTGATGTAATCCTCTTTAGATAGCTTTATTGTCTCATTTGTCTTGTCCCTTAATATCTTTATACCAAGCATCCTCTTTGCATCACCTGAATCTTTCATTGAAAAAGATTTAAATAGCTCCACTTTTAGGTCTTTGATCTCCTGTGTGTTAGCACTTGCAATCAACATGTCATCAACATACAACATTAGGATGATGAGCTTCCCATCTCCCAAATTCTTTGTGTGGATGCAGTGATCTGAGTTGCATCTTGTGAATCCATGATCCAACATCCATCGATCAAACTTCAACTAACATTATCTTGATGCTTGCTTTAGACCATACAAGCTTTTCTTTTAATCTGCAAACCATTTTCTCCTTACCTTTTACTTCATACCCCTTTGGTCGAAGCATGTAAATTTCCTCCTCTAAGTCACCGTGAGGGAATGCCATATTTACATCCATTTGCTCAAGATTTAAATCATGAGCAGCCACAAGGCTTAAGACAAGCCTAATTGAGTTCATTTTTACAACAGGAGAAAATATTTTATTGAAGTCAATACCTTTCTTTTGAGAAAACCCTCTACCAAAAGCCTAAATTTGTACCTTTTCTTCCTGCCTTCTTCTTCCTTCAGCTTGTACACCCATTTGTTTGAAAGTGGGCGCTTACCTTTAGGCAACCCAACCGACTCCCATGTTTGGTTGCGACGTAATCAAGCCATCTCCACTTCTCTTTATCCATTCTTCTTTGGATTCATGTTGCATTATAGTTTCCTCGTATGATTCCGGCTCTCCGAAATCTGAAACCAAGAGATGGTGGAAGGAAGGAATAAACCTTTTTGGAGGTCTACTTGCTATTGTAGATCTTTGAGGAATAGGCTGAGGCTCCTCATTTGGTTACGTTGTTGTACATTGTCACCGTTTGCACTCCTTTAGTCTTCATCATCCTCAAGCTCCATGTACTCATCACCTGTTTCTTTTGTTTGTTTTCTTTCCAAGTTATCTTTGTACATATTTTTTTCTTCAAAAATTACATCCCTACTCCTAAAGATTTTACCATCTTCAGGATTCCATAGGCGATACCCAAAGTCACTTTCTCCATAGCCAACGAAGAAACACTTTTTGGACTTTTCATCTAGCTTTGACCTTAGGCTTCTAACTATGTGCATGAAAGCCTCACACCCAAACACTTTGAGGAATGAATAGTTCACCGGTTTACCTGTCCACACCTCCTCTAGAACTCACTCATCCAATGCCGTTGAGGGTGACCGGTTGATTAAGTACACATACATACTTACTGCTTCCACCCAAAGCTCAAGAGGTAGGCCTGCATGTAGCCGCATGCTTTGTGCTCGCTCCATGATTTTCCTTTTCATCCTTTCCAGAATCCCATTTTTGTTGAGATGTCCTTGGGGTCGTCTTTTGCCTCCAAATGCCATTGCTAGCACAAAACGTTTCAAAATCTTGGCTGCAATATTTGCCTTCATTGTCGGATCTGAGGCATTTAACCTTGGTACCTACTTCATTCTCCACAAAGGCTTTCCACCTTTGAGAAATGGAAAACACATCGGATTTATTCTTCATTACTTAAACCCATGTTTTCCTAGTTGCATCGTTTATGAATGTTACATAGTACAATGAGCCACCAAGTGATGGTGTACTTGCAGGACCCCAAACATCATTAATGAACCAGCTTAAGTTTTTTTTTTTTTTCTTTCATTTCTTGATTTTTGAAATTTTAATCTCTTTTGTTTACCATAAACACAATCTTAACAGAACTCTCAGACCACTTCTTTCAAACCTGGTAGAAGCTTCTTTGTTTGAAGGATTTGCATTCCTTTGGCATTCATATGCCCAAGCCGGTAGTGCCACACCGCACTATCAACTTCTATAGTTGTTGCACAAGCTGAAGATTACAACCTGATAGTACTCAAGTAAAGTATACAAACCTTTTCTCTTTTGTCAACCAAAGATCCCTTTGAGATCTTCCACCGTTTTTTTCCGAATGCAATATTGTGACCTTCATCATCCAATTGTCCTATAGAGATTAATTTTTTGCAAAGAGAAGGAACATGACTAACATATTTAAGCTTCCATTCATTTTCGTTAGCAATTTTGACACACACTGTAGCTTTGCCGACAATTT
Source organism: Adiantum capillus-veneris (assembly GCF_014529385.1). Lineage (NCBI taxonomy): Eukaryota > Viridiplantae > Streptophyta > Polypodiopsida > Polypodiales > Pteridaceae > Adiantum > Adiantum capillus-veneris. The sequence continues at coordinate 142,969,758 of NC_140936.1, forward strand.
CACAAGCTTCATCATCTCCCAAGTATACATACCCATAATTACCTTTGGTGTAATCTTGGAAATGTTGCTTGTATGGTGTCGCATGGAATGAATCCCCGGAATCTACTATCTAGAAATTAGACACATTGTCTAATTATGAGAAAATTAGAGCATCTTGTTCTACTTTACCTATCACATTGGCCTTCAATGTTGGCTTGTTGTCTTGAGACTCTAACTCCTTCTTCTTCTTCTTGGACCAGCAATCCTTCTTGATGTGGCCCTTCTTGCTGCAGTTCCAACATTCAAGAACTGACTTTATGCATGACTTGCTCTGCCTTGATCGATCACGACCCTTTTGGTTTTTGAACCTCTCCTTAGGCCTTGCTCTTGTTTCCACTGACAGTGTAGCACTTGATGAATCTCCTGTGCTTCTTCTTCACATTTCCTCACTTAGGAGAACAGCCACAACATTATCAAACTTAAGAGTATTTGTGTCAGAGATAGAATTACTTACAGCCATCACAAGGCTGTCCCAACTATCCGATAGAGACGATATTATAAGAAGAGCTTGCACTTCGTCATCAAAATTGATTTTCACCAATTGAAGCTGACTTATGTTGGTGCTAAGGTAATTTAGGTGGTTTGCAACTAAACCATTCTCTGCCATCTTTAGATTGAACAATCGCTTCATGAGAAATACCTTATTGGATGCTGATGGTTTCTCGTAAAGGCTGTCAAGTGAATTCATAAAGTCCTCCGCGGTCTTCATCTCCAAAACATTGAAGCCCACCATTGATGCCAAGCTTAACTAAATTGTTCCTAATGAGTTTCAGTCAAGGACAATCCATGCTTCATTGCCATTGTTGCGGGCTTCTTTGCAAGATCGACCAGTGGCAAATAAAGGTCCTTCTGGTAGAGATAGTCTTCAATCTGCATCTTCCAATGTTGGTAGTTTTTGCCATTGAACTTCTCGATCTTGAGCTTCCCTTCCTCCACCATTACCCCCACTCAATTCAAGGAATCCTTTCCTTGAGATACTTTAGCTACGAGCAAACCTTGCTTTGATACCAATGATAGGAAAGTGTCCACGTGTCAGTATCAAGAGATCAAAGAAAATGCCAAAAATTTCTATTTGGAAGTGTTTGGAAATCCTTTACATAGTATAAAGTGTTCTCTTTACTTTGCAAAAATGTTGTATGTAAAATTTTTCCAACAACGTTTGATAGACTTCTCTTCAAAGGAGGCCACCATGGCCACACATGATATAAGAGAGAGTTGGGTGACATTCATGTGAGAGGAGTTAGTGTTAATTATTGAAAAATACACAGAGATAAAGTTAAAAAAGAAGAAATACATTTTGATGAAAAAATTGGTAGAGAAGGATGTAGGAATCGCATGGCTTCTTCAAGTATCCCAAACACCTCTAGCGTCACAAGCAAGAATGGAACAAAGTCTTAATCATCTTAGCCAAGACGTTGTGACGAGATTTTACCAAATGGTGCAGGCCACCTCAAAGAATTTGAGAAGTTATTCTTTGTGTTTTTGGACCTCTTGGATATACATAAAGCATGCTTGTATAAGGTGTACAAAGGCCGTGCGTACCAACTATCTCTACACGTGCATGTCAGTTGCGCATGGTACATAGTTTTGTTGTTTTTGTACATTGAAGTGTCAAAACTTAAAAGAATCACTTAGTACTTAAAAACATGAGAAAACCTGAATTTCTATCAGTATTTGTTCATGAGTACTCATATGTGTAGTTGTTGAAAGTAGGGGAAGGAAACAGGGTGGTCCAAAAGCTTGTCCACGAAGGGTGGATGCCTGTGGAGGAAGCTGTGTTGGCTATTGTGGGTTTGCAAGGGTGATTTTGGCTTCTTGATTGTGTGTCCTTCCTCCATATATCTCTGAAATTTTCCTCTTTTGGTTGTGTAGATCCTCTCTTCACGGGAAAGCTCTGCACAGGGAGGGTTCCTGGTGGCGTAGTCTTCCTATCTACACATAGTTTGGTGGATATTTATCTTACGGATGGCTTGTGGTTGGTATGGAACCAAGATAAGGGTTTTTAATAAGTTTTTTCTAAATTTTTGAAAATATTTTCCATGATTTTTCTGATCTAAGTGGTGGTCTTGTCTAGCCTCCTTTGGGTGACAATGTAGAAAGGATGTTTTGCCTTGTGTGGCAAGAATCAACTGCATGTAAGCTCTTCTCTTTCCTAGGATTTTGAGTTTGATGAAAGAGGATTGAGACTCGATTTCACCTCTAATATTATTCTCATAAGTTGTGGTATGAGGATTGACAAAGAAGTGTGATTACAATAGTGTGTGTGCAAGAGCAAGGGCTACCTAGTTGAGGGACTAGTTGTGGTTTTTTACCTTGTCTGTGTGTGTGTGGATTTGGGAGCGTTGAGTATTGTTTTTATCCCTTGATTGTGTGAGAATTTCTTCCTCTCTCATCATTTGGTGATATAGGTAGTGGTATAGAGGCCAACCCCTTTATACGCCACATATTTTTGTACCCCCCTCGAGGAAGAAGAGAATCCTTCTGATAGGGTTTTGATTGCCAGGTTGGAGCTCACTTGGAGATCAGATCAAGAATTTGTTTTATGTTGTATTCAAGATGGTTTTTTAGTATTTTGAGAGCGCGAGGAGATACTTGAGATCATGTGATAATGTATATGACTCATACATGTGTTATGTTGATAAGAAACATGGTTTTCTCTTCTTATTGGCATTCTAGTACATGCAGTTTGACTTCTTGCAAGTACTTTAAAAGGCCATTAATGCTATAAAGTCTCATCAAATAGCAATAGAAGTCCCTCAAAAAACGGGTATGGAGCACATAAGCATTGACTCTCCCTTTGGAGAACTGCTAGCATGTCTATAGAGGTTGAACTACATGACTTTGAAGAAATAGAAGAAACAGATGCCAGAGAAGAAATTCAAAAGTGGATCTCAAAAGTGCATGCCCCATCACACAAAGATTATATAAAATATGAACTCAAAGTACTAGAGTCAGCCGCAATTTTGATGATCATATCAGATGAGGTTGTCAAAAACCACAAGCACAAAATGATATCCCTGCCATTGATGAGGCAAGAGGCTACAAACATTTGAAGCTGCATTCATGACCGGGTTCTCCAAAGTTAATTCATTTATTTTTGACCCCATGGCAAACAATCTACCTTCTTGTTGACACGTTGCCTATTAGAGCACATTAGGTAACAACCCTTTTAGAGAATTGGCAACAGAGGTTGAAATTGAATCCAGAGTAGAAAGTTTCAAGCTTCTCACTTGTACACTCGAGAAGAAAGCATTGGACTACTAAAGAAAGCTACATCAAATCCGTGCAGCGGTTACCAAAACAAACACTGACAAGTAGAAAAGGACAGTTTGCAAGAGGGCATGCAAAGACTAGGAAGAGGGGAATGTTGGAGGTCAAGCTAGATGGGCGCCCTTCGAGTCTGCCCCTTCTTCCATGAGCCTAAAATATCCATATCTCTTCATTTATTTTCCAAAAAGCCTTCTAGTTATTGTAGCCTCTGATTAAAAATTGGAAATCTCTTAGAAGCTACCTATGTAGAAAGCCTATTTTGTAAAGTAAGAAAAGGGCACCTTATCATTATCAAGTTTTGAAGTACTGAGCATATGACATATTAACCATAGGAGAGTATTCCTAGACCCTCCGGAAACCTTTTTGTTATGTTCTATTTCAGTTTCCAAGACCTTGATCATGATTTTGGTACCTCCTTAAAATGCAACCAAGCTCAGTAGGTTAGTGCCCCCCTAAGTGTCTTGGGCACCATCCTAAACTTTTGTAGCATTTGGATTCCATTTGAGTACCAAAACAGTTTGATGACTGAGTGCAGTGACATAGGATATAGGCAGATTGCCAGATCTAAGAGTGTTATATTTTCATCTGCTAGAGATAGTGTTATTCTTCTGTAAGTTCACTTCTTGAGGTTGACACCCTCAACGAGTCTTTGTGCCCCATCTGATTCACTTCCTTGAGTTTTGACATTATGTTAGTGCAAGATAGATATGCTATAGACATCCGTCGTGGTGACCCACTAACATCCTTGGTCTTTAAATCTAGCACCACCTGTTTACCATTCTCTTTGTGTGGAAGAGTGAAAAATCCCCTCTTCTACTATTTCTTAGTTCCAATTGCAAGCATCCATGGCCTCCTCAGAATAACAAGGTAAGAATTCTCTCTTACTTTCATAACAAAAAAGTCAATCAAACACTCAATTCCCATTACCTTTACCTTCTTATCCTTAGCCGCATCCCCAAACATCTCACCTTGGCATATTGTCCATCCTTATTTGCACATTGGACTTGACCAAAACTTTGATACCTTTGTCCTACATAGAAGCCTCTTTTAGGACATAAACTTGTGCCTCACCATTTTGAATTGAAAAACCCCCTCTTCCTTGACATGCTCCAACATGACTTGCTTGCCAAATTCAACTTACAATCCTTCTTCAAGTGCTTCAAGTTGACTGTAGGATTAACTTTTAACAAGTGTAGAGTATTTGGTTAAAGGTCCTCTCAAAACCTCATTCTCATGCACACCCTTGCTAAAATTCCTTACTCACCCTAAAAGGTTGACCATTTAGTGAGTGCTACAGGTTAGAAATCATACCTTCCTTCTTACACATGGTATCCAAAATCATTTAGCCCTCTTCCATCCAACCCAGGTGATTAAAATCACTTGAGTACACCCACACCAATGTCTACCCTTGAGACAGTGACCTTGTGTTACACTTGTGTTGCATCCTTGTATTGAGAATATCCTCAGGGTGGAACCAAATGCCTCATTCATGGCTCCAAGATATCAAGTAGTGGCTTCAAAGTCCATGAAAAAATCTCCAGGTCATCACCCCCCCCCCCCCCCCCCCCCCCCCCCCCCCCCCCCCCCCCCCCCCCCCCCCCCCCCCCCCCCCCCCTCGGTTGAGCATTCATGCTCAACAAAAGCATCCAAAAAAAATCTAAACCCTGTGCATTGTTGTCAATTGTAACTTGACATTGTGTGCAATTGATTATCCTTCTAGCTTCTTGTTGTAAAGTTTTATTTGGCCACTGTACTCTTCACATCTAGAAGCTTTGTAGAACCCATATTTACTTGAAAATGTGATAGCAAAGTTGACTACCATGCTATTCAATCGAGTCAAGTACACTAAAGTTATCCTTGTCTTCTATTCATATGTGCTGATTTCCTAGAGCAAAAGTGAGATAGCTTTGGTGACTACCCAATATGTCTAGATACTACTAATGTATGTCTTCTATCAAGATGATTCTACCATGGATCACAATCCATGTTCCTTAACATTTAGACTTGATCTCTTGGCTGTTATTCACTCTATATGTCTATAAGCTATATCTACAACCTTTTCCAATTTGGGTCAAACGCAAGTTTTTTGGTATGTCATGGTAGTTTTACTTAGGTTTCTTAACATTTAGACTTGATCTCTTGGCTGTTATTTACTCTATATGTCTACAAGCTATATCTACAACCTTTTCCAATTTGGATCAAACCCAAGTTTCTTGGTATTTCATGGTAGTTTTTCTTAGGTTTCTAGATTTGATGACCAAATCCCCTAGCTAAGCCTTTTTGTGCTAGCACTATGTAGTGAGTATCTCTTTGAATAGAAATTAGTCCATGAATCATGGATCATGATCCATCATCTATGAGACTAGGCTTCCAAATTTGTACCAGCTATAGAGGAAGTCAATGGAAAGTATTTTGTCAATTATATGTTGATTTTAAAATCCTAGTATTTCCTTATGTTCTAGCGTGTTTTTTTCACTTCCTTATTTTTGAGGAGGTTTCAAGTGCTAACCCAAAACATGGCAATTTGGTCTTTGCAAGTGATAAGGATTCAAGTTTTGCACAAAATTCACAGTATGTGCTCTAAGGTATATGGATTATGATCCGTATTTCGTACCACTTTTCAACCAAATTTATCTTATATGATCTACATGATTTTTGGAAACTATCCCCTTGACATTTTGTGGTTTGGAATCAATTTCCCTTGTTTCCCAACACGTCTTCAAAATTTTAGAGTTTATGGTCTTTTATACCCGAATATGGTTTTAGCGATCAGTTATTCTCAGGCCTTTGCAATTAATATTGATGGTTTTTGACCTATTTTAACCTACTCCTATAAAGTTGAAGTAAAAGATTACAAAAAAATAAACAAAACTTGAAATACAATTAATAGTGTTGAATGGATGATTCTCTAAAAGAAATGAGTGACTTTGCAATTGAAATGCTTTGTTTTATTTTCAATCGTAGACTCTTTGCTACCAAATGATAGATCTAACCAGTCCTCGACTCCTAAATTCTATCAAGTGACAAAATCCCATTTTGCCACTATGTTGCTACTAAAAATGGAATAGTTTTTCTAAGGTTTTTGGATAAACACTAGTACGGTCACTAGGTCACTCACCATCATAAGATGAGATCCCCAATAGTAGCACCAATGGTAGAGGATCCCCACAATGGATGTCTATAGCATAACTATCTCACAATAACACATTATCTTGTCAGTACTCACTGAAGCGACCAAGATGGGACATGGAGATGATGCATTGGTTTGTCAATTACAACGGAATAACCATCGTTATAAGATGCACTCAAAAGAAATCACGAATCAACACATAATAATCAATGGTCAACCATTTAGTTAATCCTATCTCCAACTAATCACTTGCTGGTGTCTAACCTATATGAGCTTGAAATGATTCAAAAATCTAGGAGGCTATAGGTAACAAGGATTATAAGATCAAATATGGACCAAAAACTTGATTTTGAAAGGCACGTGAACCACGAGACATTGTTTTAGAGGTCTCCAAAACATGAGAAGAAATAATCTAACAACAACCACTAAGGCCTATGAGCAACAACCTATCAAGAAATAGCACTTAAACTTGAAAATATCACTAAGACATTATATTTAGACTCACATGGTGTAGATGCAAACCTTCATCAAGCTACCAGTGAATACAATTGATAGAAAGAGCAATAAGACAAGAACACAATGGACTTGTCAGATTTCAAATTAAATTATCAGAATAATAGGAGTGTTGATTACAAAAGAGTTGTTGTTAATTGAGCCGATGGTAGTTAACACAAGCTACTAAAGACCGAAGCCTTGCAAAGGCATATCAAAATTAGATACAAAGAAGCAATAAATATTGGAGTTACACAATTTTCACATTTTCCAAAATGGTCATGTATCGTAAATTCTTGATTTATTCCAAGCCATTGTAATCTTTATAATGTGTTGTGGGCTCAATGAGAGTTCCAAGAATAGGTCAGTTAATGTGTGCAGGTTGCAGATGCAGTAAGTTGTGGAGTCTTAAAGGCCTTGGGCGCCTGAACATTGCATATTTTAACCCTAGGTATATAAGGTAGTGTGTAAAAATAAATTAGGGTTCTCAGCCTCATTTGTTGAGACCACTCTTTGGTGAGAGCTCATGAGGTGTGTGGCTATGGAGTCCTTGAGCTTCTCCTTGCTCATGTGACTTGATCAACAATAATCAAGACTTAATTCTCTTTCACTATGCCTCTCTCATACTTCTTATAATTGTTAATGATGCTTTGATTAGCTAGATCGTAACTCAAGGGGGTGCACCTTTAAGAAACTATTCATATAATATGCATTCAAAGGGTAATAAAATGACCCCTTTTTCTTCAAAATCTTACGGGTTTTTCTCTAAAATCACTAGAAACCCCTTCTGTAATATAATCCTGTTAAAATTTGAACATTTTGGCAATTAAAAAACCCATTCATTTGAACTCGTGTGGTAACTTACATGTATAAGAGATGAACCCCCCGTGATCGTAACTAATCAGTGGTATCTCTTTCTAATCTTGTGTGATTTCCCTCTAATCTTTTTGTGTGCATGTAGGTTTGATTGGAGTGCGGATGCTTAATAGATCTATGAGTGTGTGTTTGTGATTAGTGTGTTGTATGATAGGATTAGTGATGTGTGCATCTTTGAAATCATTAGTGTATGTGATTAGGTTGATTTGAGGTGAAGAGGAGTGGATGTGGAGATTGCCAGACATCATGCCTTAGCTCCTCCATAAGTCGTGAAGCCTACTTCATAGATTTGACATTTGTGCTACCATGATTAGCTCACTAACCGGTGAGTGTTTCTATGCCCTATCCGGGTAGCCATCCCTCCGAATTGACAATTATTGTTGGTCACTGGAGCTATGCTATGATGGTACCCCCAACATTTGGAGCCGTTGCTGGGGAAAGTTGGCCTACGCTAGTGTCATTATGGCATAATCAAATGGTTTCCTCACTAATTTCACTTGTGTATATATGGTTTTGTGGATTTTGGATGTGTGTGCATGAAGCAATGTGTTCAATTTCTTCTAATTTGTTACCATATCTTGCTAATTGTGTGCCTACACATCCTAATTTCACACTAATCCCTTGCTAATTTCATTGATTTTTGCTAACTTACACACTAATTTTCTACTAACCGGACTAACATTTTGTGCTTATGCTTTGATATTTTCCTAATTAGAGGCTTGGATTGCATATTAACATTGCCGATTTGTGCTTTTGGAATGCAAGATTAGGGCTTTGGAGCTTCGACAAAAGCCGCCTACACATTGTGTAATTGGCATATAGATAATTCCTATGGACTCGACATATATGCGGTATGCTTATCCATTGTCAATTTGATGATTTGGAACTTTTCATTTTACACGTTAACATGCCGTTGTAATGCCAAAATTTTCTTGGAATTGGATGTGCAAATTAATGGTTTCATGTGCTAATGTGCATTGTGAATGAGTCTAATTGCATGCTTGAATGGTCAATTGCAAGTGCGTGCACCAAAATCAAGTGTATGTGCATTCTAATTGAGTGTGTGTATGCTTAATTTTAAGTGTACGTGCACTATTTTGCCCTTGTGTGTGCACCAAAAAATCAATGTGCGCATAAAGATTTTGCTAATTTGTGATGTGGTCATGCCCAATTAGACATTTGTGAATTCAATTTGCAAATTTTACAAGATTAACTTTTGTGTGTGCACCTAAAAATTGGTTAAAAATGGTCACTTATTAGTGTGTATGTGTGTGTGCGCGCGCGCCTAAAAAGTGCTTAATGTGCATGATTTTTTTACTACAAATTCCATGTGTGTAATGGCTAATTACTGCATTTTTTAAGCTCAAAACAAGAATTTACACACTCCGTTTGCATCAATTTTTTACCTAAAATTGCCGATTTGATTGCCTAGTTTTGAATTTTTATTGTCAAAATTATTTGGCAATTATTTCAATGTGATTATTGAGATTTGATTTGGTTGCACTAGTGGAGAATTTCCAAAAAAAATTGGATAGTTTATTTAAATTTTTGCCAATTTTTTGTATTAATTTCTAATTAATTCCGTAAAATTTTGGTATCTTATGATCTTGACAAGTTATTTTTATAAGCATAATTACAACATCATTTAGAGCACATTTATGCCCTCATCGGTCAAGTTTTGAGTGTTTTGCTATTTTTGGGGCCCAATTGTTGATTTTGTTATAATCAGTATTTTTGATAAAAGTATTATATTTGGTGCGTTTGTGTGTGTCGAAAGTGTTGGATCCTAACATATACAAGTACCATTAAGGCTAGACTTAGAGTTGCAAATGTCACATGAAGAAAAGACAAATCTTGCAGACAAAGTTAAAACCAAAGTGGACCTTCCACCGATTAACATCAAAGGTGTGACAACATATGACTTAACATCAAAAAACCTTCATGGATCGGCTTCTTCAAGCAAGTCAAGCTTTCAAAACTTCAATTCGGTTGCTAACCCAAACAAAACCTCTAGGAAGCCACCCAGAAAAGCAAAGGTATATCAGCCCAAGTACTCAAGAAATCAAAATAAAGTCAAGCAAACGTTTTTTTCGAGAGATTTTTTCAAAGTTAGTGATCCAGTGTGGATTGAAGACGGAAATTCAACATTAAAAAAACAAACACATGGGATGGATAACATCACAATTGATCTTAAAAGAACATGAGTATTATAGAGGTGACATAGAGATATGGGTACCAAAATTGTAAGTCAAGGTATATGAAGTGCAATGAAGACCCTCCCAAGAAAGGAGGCCCACTAGGTATCAACCTCGACAATATCCTAGGATACCCAAGGAGAAGGTTTATAACAAAATGACATCAGATGCTAAAGTCTACCACAACTCTCAAGAGGATACATAACAGAGACAGATCTCAACAAATCTTCCTCTTGCACCAAGGTTCTACACAAACTATACAAAGATTTGGCAATGAGTCAACCAAAGACCAAGTACAATTGAGACTGAACTGCATGAAGATCTCAAGAGCTCAACAAGATCTTGAGCTAGGCAAAGCCAACAAAGAACTTCCAAAGGTAGTTAAGAGATTTGGCTTCCTCAGTCTTCCAATACTCTGCGTCAAAATCCAGAGGCTGACAATCAACAAAGGCCTACAAAAACCTCAAAAACTCCTTACAACATGCCTAACTCAAGAACCAAATGGACAATGGAGTCTTCACCAACCAAGAAGGACAACCCAAAAAACAAAGTTTTAGATTCGAAGATGAAACATGTATGGCAAAAGGAACCTTCAATGAAAACTTGGTCCTTCGATAATCCTCTTTTTGAGGATTTAAGCTTACTTTTACTATGGACTTCTCCGCAACATAGTCGTGAAGCAACTCATCCGATTTTGGCCTATTTGGAGTCATTTTGACCTCGTATGTCAAATTTGACGCTTTGTAGCCTTCGAGCCGTTTTTTGCCTTTCGAGGGCTTTGCTTGATTGATTTTATTAAATCAATCATATATGTTGTGTATAGACCTCGTATGCAAGCTATCTGTGGAGTCAGAATCAAATTCTGGCATCTACCAAAAACCTAGCTTTTCTACTACCCCCTCAACCCTTGCCGAATGGTCAACTGATGATATAGAAGTGTTCTATTATGTTGAGCCATGCTACAATCTCATCCGATTTGGTTGAGCTGACAGGCCGCTATGGTCGATTTTTTGGTCGTAGGTCTTTGTGCACTGCTCGGATTCTAGGGGTTTTTCTAGGGGTTTAAACTAGCTACCAGGCGTACAAAATGGATCATTGATGAGTAAAGAACTTACACCTCATGTCTCGTGTGAGACGGCACTGAAAATAGGTGACTATGGACTCTGGAAAATACATGCGAAGAGGGTCGAAAGCTCTCTCTCCAAAGGCAACAAGTGAATGAGGTGGTTTTAGCCTACGTTGGGTATCTATACTCGGACTTCCCGAACCATTTTTTCCCAGATTCCCCTGTTAGTCCTCTTAGGCCGTGAAATCTATGTTAGGCTAAAAAATTTTCCCAATCGGATTCCTGTAGCTCATTTTGCAAGAATTCTGCAAAAGTAGGTCCGATCGCCTAATTTAGGCTTTCCGCTTCCATCTATCGATTTGATTGAAATTTTTTGTGCTTTTCCACCTTGTCTTTCTGATCACCACTGTGTCTTCAATTTTTCCATCTGAGCTACTTTGCTATTTATTTTTAATTTTTGACCTGTTTATTGGAAAAATCAAAGAAAATAACAAAATACGCTAAAAAGCAAAGTGAAAATTCAATAATTAAGAAAATCCATTGAAAAACACAGCTTTATTTTTTTCTATTGGATTTCTCTATATTTAAGTCTCAATATCAAGAAAAATGATGAAAAATAACCAAAAAAGACTATTTTTTTATGATTTTTTGATAGTATATATACTATTTACACTCATCGGGAAGATATTATCAGTTAAATTTCCCCTATTGATGAATTATAAGGGTGTTATTAGGTAATTTTGCAAAAAATCACATGTTAACATCAAACTTTTTCCTCCCTCTTCAAACATTGCCTTTAATTACTTAATGCTCTTCTACCCCTCCTAGATGGCGTACTCCGGGACGATTGTGTGTCTGGGTTGAACAATCGTGTCTATGCATAGCCTTGGTTGACTCTATTATGATTTGAAGATCAATGCAATTCAAACCATTATGTTGTGCAAGAGTTGGGTCTTAAGTAATTAACTCAAAGGTTTCTGATATCGAGGCTTTCTGATGTTGTTTTCCAAAGAGAAAATCTTGTAGCTTGTGTGCTTTTTGCTTGATTGTGCCATCAAGATGCTTTAACACGCTGATTGCTTGAGCTGTTGGTATCTTTTTTGACTGTTGTCGAGCTTTTACTCGCCATTGATATCTTGGTTTGTCTTGGTCAAAATGGTGTGGTTGAGGTTTCTGAGACTTGACTCTCCATTTCTTGATTGGTTTTCCAGTTTGCGGAGAAGATAAGTGGTTATTTTTCTTCCAAATCCATTTCAAGTTAGGTTCCTTTCTCGGAGATGCTCGTCTCTATTTTTTGACCCTTGGAACCATCTTTAGTATTGTCAATGATGTTTTGGGCACCCAGATTTGAATCGGCTTGTCCTTGAGCTGTGCTTTCGGTACCCAAATTTTCCTGACTCCTTGCATGCTACTTGTAGCATTTTCTTGTCGATAGGATAGAGAAGATTAATTACTTCATGGTTTTCTTTGTTGGTAACTTCCTTTCCATTCCTCCTTGCTTGGTGCAATTGGAACAATGAGTTGCCCGCCTTTATGTGATAGCTTGAGCTGATTTGTATCCCAATCTGGTACTGCCTTGTATGTCCGCATCCAGGGAATTCCAAGGATCATTGTCTCATTCATGTTTTTATCTGGTAAGCATACAAGTTGATGAGGGCATGAACATCCATGTACTATCACATTCAAGTTGATTACTCCCAATGTTGGTGTTGGGTTCTTGTTGCATCCTTTGATAGTCGCTATTCCTGCTGTCAAATACTGACTTGTTGCTTTCTTGTACGTGAAATAACTGACTGCATTTACTCGAGCTTCTGTGTCGACCAATGTATTTGTGCTATGGTTGTTGAGCTTTGCTTTGATGCGAAGGTCCATTCCATCTATCCATTCATCATCTGTTGACACTGCATCTTTCTATATTTTCCATTGTCGGTCATCTATTTCCAGTGTGTGCTGATCGGAATAGGTATTTGTTGATTCTTGAGTGCAGCTTTCCTTTTGAGTACTCGAAGCGGAACTTCCTCTTGGGCTTCCTCAATAACCTGCTGTCGTTTTATCTTCCTTTGCTTGGTTGCATGCATTCTTTCTAGCAATTCATTGGTTAGCAAAAATTTGTACTTTTTTAAACGACATCTACTAATCCAATTAGCCATTGGTTCACCATCTAGGGTGGATAGCTTAACTGCTTCACTTGGAGATATATCTTCAATGATAAACGGTCTGTTTCCCATTTTCTTAAACTTGGAAATGTGTTGCTTAAGGGAATAGACTAGAACTAAGTCCCCTTTTTTGAAGATTTTGGATCATCTAGCTTTTATAAATCTTCAAGTCTTTCTCACAATTTACGTCGAGTCCATTCAAGATCCTTAGCTACCTTTAGTCTCGGAAATAGAAATTCTATTGGCAATATGGCATCAAGACCATAAACAAGGTTAAAGGGTGTAGCATTTAAAGCTGTTTTGAATGATACTTGATAAGCCCATAGAGCTGCAAGGAGGTTCATGTGGGTGATAGGGAGTTGATTTTTTATGGATAACCATAAATTCATTAAGCAAATACTCAATTACCTCATTGAGGAAATAAGTCTCCCTATCCCTGACAATTTCTATTGGCGGTCCATATCTTGTGAATACATACTCATATAAGAATGCGGCAGTGGTTCTGGCATCATTCCTTTGACTTGCTTTAGCCTTGGCCCACTTGGTCAAATAATCCGTAGCTACAATAATATATTGAGCCTGGGTTCTATAAGCAGGTGGCTGTATTGGCCCAACAAAGTCTATACCCCATTTTGCGAAAGCTCAAGCTCCCATCATTGGTCTTAAGGGCATGCTATCTACTGGTGTTGGCATTTTTTCTCGTTGATAAGCATCACACCTTCGAACATATTCTTTGGCATCTGCAAAAAGTGTTGGCCACCATATGCCTGCCGTTAAGATTGCTCTTGTGGTGGTCTCACTAGAAAAGTGACCTCCAGCTAATCCATCATGTGCTTGTTCTATAAACGAAATATATTCGTCTTCATTTGCACAAAGACGCAAAAGTTGATCCTTACCTCTTCGATACAATTGGTTTCCAATAAGAGCATAGTCTCTTGCTTCTATTTCAATTGCTCTTTGATGGTGTTTACTCATATCCTCAAGAAAATGTTCGGCTCGATAAGTAAGTAACGAGATAGTTACTCCACTTAGGAACAGGTGACATTTGGAACAATGGTACCTCAGGTATGGGTGTTTGTTTCTTACATTGAGGACAATCCTTTACGAAAGAGCGAACATCACTCCTTATAGTTGGCCAAAATACTCCAAGTCTCAAGATCCTTTGCATAATTTGGTCTTCCGCAAAGTGAAGTCCTACTATGGTAATATGTGCTTGACTTAGGTATTGGGTTTTCTCTTCACGATTAATGCATAAGAGCAATATTCCATCTCGATTTCTTTTGTATAGCCTACCAGCTAGTAATTGATACATAGCCGGTTGCTCAATTAATCCAATTGTAATAGGAAGTGGTATTTGTGAATCCACCTGAGCTATGGTCATCAATGATACCATATTTTTCGACCATCAAGGTATCATTTCCACAGAGAACAGATATGCATCTGGTAGATCATCGTCTACTCCTTTAGGTGATTCTCCTGAAACAATCCTTGACAAATGATCTGCTCTTTGATGTGCAGTACCCTTTTTTACAACCATAGTGAAATCAAATTCTACAAGAAGTATGAACCATCTCACTATTCTTCCTATGCTGCATGGCTTGTTGACCAAGTACAATAAGGTTTGGTGGTCCACAAAGAACACAAATTTGTTTGCTAATAGGTAATGTCTATACTTTTTTACGGCATAGATCATTCCTAATCCTTCCCTTTCGGTGATGGTATAATTATTTTCCACCATGTTCAAATGTCGGCTAGCATAAGAAATAGGAAAATCGATTTTCCCGTCTCCTGGTTGAGCTAGTATACACCCTATGGCAAAATTGGAAGCATCTACATGTATGTGGAATATCTTATTCCAATCTGGTGCTTTCAATATTGGAGCTGAAGTGAGAAATTGCTTAAGCTTCATGAAGGATTCTTCACACGCTTCAGTCCATTCAAAGTGTGTGATTAAGTTATACATGGATTTTACAATTATAGCGTATATGTAAATGAACCGTCTGTAATATCCACAATGTCCCATGAAGGCTTGAACCCCCTTGACTGTTGTTGGTCTAAGAAAATCAGCAATAACATGAATTTTATCCAAGTCAGTAGCTATGCCATTTTTAGACACTATATATCCAAGAATTTTTCCTTGTCTAACCATAAATGTGCACTTTTGAGGATTCAAGAAAATCCTATAAAGTCTACATTTTTCGAATACCTTTTTGAGGTGTTCAAAATGATCAGCTCGGATTGATGAATGGAGGCATAGATTATCCATATATACTTCCAAGAATTTCCTAAGATATTCTTTAAAAGCATGGCTCATCAGTCTTTGGAAGGTGGCAGGAGCATTAGTTAACCCAAAAGGCATAACCCGATAGGCAAAAATACCCCATTCCGTTGCAAAAGCAGTTTTATGTTGATCTTTTGAGCCAACCAAAAATTGATTGTATCCCAAAAATCCATCTAAGAAGTTGTAATCTTCTTTCCCTGCAACTTGTTCTAAAACATGCTCAGTGATGGGAAGAGGAAAGTTGTCTCTAATGGTAGCTGCATTCACTTTCTTGAGGTTGACACACACTCATAATTTTCCATTCTTCTTGGGTACTAGCACAATTGGAGACACCCAATATGTGTGTTCAATTTTATAAATGAATTCGGCTTCCTTTAATTTTTTAATCTCTTCTTTAATCTTCCTAGCAAATGTTTTATTATATGTGTATGGCCTTTGTCTACTTTGTTTCGCATCATCTCTCAAGGGTATGGTATGTTGACAAATTTCTGGATCAACACCCTTGAGATCCTTGTAAGACCAAGCGAACATATCGCGGTATTCTTTTAGCAAGCATAACAAAAGCTCTTCTTCTTCTTTTGTTAGGTCATTTGCAATGTAGGCAGGCCTAGGCTCTTCTCTTGGTTTAGCCAAATCTATCTTTTTTGCGTTTTTAGGCCCTTCGTAGGACTCGCCTTGTTTTCCCAGTTCTCTAACAGGTTGTTCAACTATGATTTTCCGATCTTGGAGAGTATATTTTTTGTAATGGGATGGAACACTCATTACATCTTTACCATCCTCTTCTGTGGTTTCCATTTTAGTCGTATTGTCTCCTTTAGAGCTTTTTTCAACTCTTGATACTTCTTTTTCCGCTTAACTCGTGTCATGGTTGACTCCTTTCCTATTTTTTTGGTTTTGCTTCAATATCCTTTCTCGTTTTTCTCGTTGTTTTTGACATTTTTGGGGTTTTGTTTGAAGGATATATACCAGTGATTTTGTCCTTGACACAATCATGTGCATCTATCTGCATCAGGAATTGTGTTCTACTAGAGACTGATGGCATAGGTCTAGCTTTCATGTTTCTGGTGTCTCTTTTTTGTCTATACCATTTTTGTCTTCTCAGTTTCTGGTTAGGAAAGTCAAAAAAAAATTCCTCCCCTCCTTTCATGAGTAGCTTAGCTCTCACATGTTCTTTTTCTGACCCCGAATCTTTTGAGGTAGCTGAGTGTTCTTGTAATTGCCATTTGTTGCATTGTAGTAATGGTCCGAAAAGACTTGTTGAGCTTTCATCAATTCCTTGGGTTCCCCAATTTCATCTTCAATGGAGAGGGCTGAAATCATTTGGATGGGAATAATATCGTAGCCGTCCTCATTGCAAAATTGAGTAGGCATTGACGTATTCACACATACATCCATTGTAGCTAAAATTTGAGTCCACTTAAATGGCTCAAACAAATGCTCTGGAAAGGGTTCAGGTATCTTCATCGGTGCAATCCCTTTCTAATATAAATTCTTCTCGTTTTAAGCTTCCGTTTTTTGAAGCCCTATACATCCAAATAGGAGTGTCTTTGTTCAACCAAGATGGAAGCTTAGTTTCAGCCGAAGAGACTAAATCAAACTCTTGTAAGGGCGTTTTCATGACATCTCTATAAGTGTCATCGTTTAGATTAACCCTTGTTATAGATCCCACTTGCTTCAAGTACAGATAATTGTTTCCCCAATCTTGGATAAGATGTACCTATCGCATGAAAGGTCTTCCCAATATGATTGAGTAATTGAGTTTTTTTCCAAAGCCTACTATGGCATAAGTGTGTTGATATTCAATCCCACAGGAATTAACTATTACTTTTTTAAGCAGTCCTAATGGTCTTTCAATGTATCCATCAACCAATTGCAATTTCATTCAAGTTTGTCTAATAGCTGGCTATCCCCAGGATTCCCGTACTTCTTTTGTGTCTATGGCTATGCCTGCTCCACTATCCAGTATTGCCATGGTTTCAATGTCATTATATTTCACTGGAAGGGTGGTGTTTCCTTCTTCCACTTCGTAATATTCTCAGACTTTGTTCATTGGAGCAGATCAAATCTCTTTGTTATCCATTTTGTTTTTCAATTTTTTCAATTTTTTTGAGATTAACCCCGTTATCCCCACCTTCTCTAGGGTTTTTTGTAGACCATTCCATAAATATGGTCTGAGTTTTAATAGATCTTCGAAAGTAAGAGTGCATTGGATGGGTGTAGACATAATTGAATGAATGTTGTCTAATTCTAGGGTCTGTTCCGCTCTTTTTACTTGAGTGATCTTACACACTATGGATTCATCTTCGTTATCTCCCAAGTAAGAGGGTAATGTTTTCAAGGTCAATGGTTTAGACATTCCTGAAGATTCAGATCTGCAATCCCCATACAAGGATTGTACGTCCATGTCCATATCAGGAGGTAGATTGTCTAACCAAACTTCCTCTATAGGAGCTTACTTTAGAGTTAGGCTTCCATCATTGATCTCTCTAACTTTTTCCCATAAGTGTCTTGGCCAGTCTTCCTCTACGAATGGAATTCCGTCTAAGGCATCTTTGTTGTCCGGCACTATAAGTTCTGGCTCTTTTGGTTCAATGTGGGGTTCTACCACCACTTTGGATTTTTCTTGAGTGTCTCTTACCACAAGCTCTTCAGATTTTGCCATATTTTCGAGCTTGGGTTTTTGTTTTTTCAACATTTCTTGCGTGATTCTTACCAAATTTTGATAAGCTTCAAGCTTAGCTGCTTCCATGTCTAGAGAAGGATAGTTTTTCCATTTGTTTTCCATGTTTTGGCTTGCTTTAAGTCTTGCTTGGTAGGCTTCCAAGGCTGCATTAATAGGCTTATCAACCAAAATTGATCCTCCAAATTTCACGGTTGTTTCTTTGATTTCACTTCCAGTTTCTTTCACCTTTTCATAGAATAGTTTTTTTGCTTTCTCCTCAATTTTAGCCTTTTGTTTCTTCATTCTCATCTCATACCTCTTGCTTCTGCTTCTTTTGGTATTTTGAGAGGCAATGTTTGTATTCTCCGAATCATCAGAGGAGTTATGTTTCTTTTGCTCCGGTGATTACCTTGATTGGAACAATCGGTTCACTAGCTACTAGGTATCACTTGGACTACATTTACTACTGTTTTACCCTTGTTTAAAGGATTTTTAGGACAATCTTCCGGGAAGTGTCCTCCCTTTTTGCAACATTGTATGTAATAAGCTTCAACCGGCTTGAGGCTTTTGTTAGGCTCTGAGCATTCATTTTTCCAATGATCATCTGCACCACGGTTATGACAGTTTCCCGTTCTTGGCTTGATCATGGGTCTTATCATAGGAGGTCTAACACCTTGATTAGCTACATAATACATTGGTGCAAGCTCTGGTGGAGCATACATCACAGGTTCTTCCATTGGTGGTGGATGTGCATTATACCAATCTCCTTCTACCATCTCAACCTTCAATGTCTCTAGAGAGTTCTATCAGGACAGAATCTCTAAGGATGGGGAATATACCGCCAATGTAGATGTTGAAGCATTGCCAACTCACTTTGGACACTTTTACCAATAATGGCCTTTTTCCCGACAATGATTGTGATGCCGATCTACTTTTAAAACATCCTTTTCAACATTGCTCTTCTTTAGATTGTTGTTTCTTTTCTTCTTACCCTTTTGTTTCTTGTTTTTGTTGATAAGCTACTCATTCATGAAATCCAAGGAGACCAAGGTGTATCCAGGCCATCTTTCAACACTATCAATGAGGAGGAGATACCCCCTCTTAATAAAAGTTCAGACCATGCAATACATGAGTGCAATCTTGGTTGAGCAAATGCAAAGAAAAGAGAAATTGACTAGAGAAAAGGATCAGACCTTGCAACATGAAATGGCCAAACTAAAGGACAAGCTAGAAACCAAGGAAATGTGGGTCCCCCCCTAAGAGATCACTACAACTATAGAGACCCTCTTGGAAGCTTGATTTGACACACCTCTCTAATACCCAGGGGATTCACCATGGAAAACTTACCTCACCATGTAAGTGTAGGGGAGGGGGATTTTTTAACAAGTTACATAAGCGTATAATTTAGGGGTCGGCCCCCAATAATTTATCTCCCAAGCTTAAAAATAAGGGAGGGGGGTATCCTATTTAAGGGGGGGGGGGGGGGGGGGGGGGGGGGGGGGGGACCTGACCCGTGATGATTACTTGTAATGATTGGTCACCAATCTACACTAGAACTCAAATGAATTTAGGGAATATTTTTATATCAGGTCACACATCAAATTTTGCATCAAGTTGTTCCTAGATAAGGGTTGATTTGGAGCAGGTCAAGTGTTGATTTACACCAGGTTTGGATGGGTTAGAATTGGATGAGTAGCTAGAGCGCAGGTTGATCGAGTACATAGTTTGAAAGTCAACTAAGACACATTGAACGATACATCTAGTTATCAATAGACGTGGTTCCTTAGTACGTTGCCAGTCACTATGCTACACACTCTTTGAGTAGTTTTACTCATTTAGATCAAGTGAGACCTAATTTTTATATGTAAGATAGGGGTATGATAGTTTTCTTCATTGATTGTCATATAAGCCTAAAAAGGGGGGTCATATTCCAGAATATGAGCCATATATAGGAGTTTTATCAAAGTTGTCCGCTTGCAGGTGCTGTCCCATTTTGTAAATAGAGTGAATCCCCTAGGCTCTAATAGAACTTCCTTTGTGAGGCACCTCCATAGTTTTTGAAGGTGTCATATTAGTTATTTTACCATAGAAAAGTCTTTTATATGAGGAACAAGAATTCTAAGAGAAGAACAAAATGGAGACATCTGAGAGTGATCAAAGAATGCATGGAGTGGGAATATAGAGTCTTGCTCTCAACCAACATTATTTAGCTCAATTCTAATGACATGTATCGCATGTTGACTAGAGAGAGAAATGTTTGCATTGTTCTAGAATAGACCAAGGAGCTAGAAGGGATGGCAAGGCCAAGGTTATAAGTGTTAAATGAGCCTAGAGCATCTAAAAGTTGCACCCATGATTTTGTTAGGATTCTCTACAAATCTTTTTTGGGGACAAAATGCTTTCACATTGACCTGAAAATGACACTTTTACTACCCAAGAAACTCTGGCAAAATGGAGAATGGGAAAGGTGTCAAAATCTCACTAAATTTACCTTAAACTATGGAATATCATTGTATGACCTTGGCATAATTTTTAGTGATAAAGATGGATTCAAAACGCCTTCCAAATCATGAATTTTGTGTCCTACAAGGAATACAAGACTTGAGAAAAATTTCATGCATATGACATGAGGCTATGGATGAGGGATAAGGTTGAATCTCCATTGTCAGGCTTGAATTATGAATTAAGGCGAATAATAATTGGTAGCATTCATAATAATAAACATTAAGTTAACATGCTAATTAAAATGGTGCTAGCAAGCCAAGTACAAAGTAACACAAAATACATAGGTTGATAATATGCATATCATTTGTACAATGCTTCTCCATTTATAGATGGAATAATACATGCAAGGAGTGGAGGTGGAAAATGGTAATGCATCCACATAGGTAGCTAGGTGTAATGTGCATGAGGAGCTTTAGGAAAAGTGTCTGCTCCATGTGGCATGCTATGTGTAGGCATGTTTCCCACTAAAGTGTGTGAGAGTAGCATCATAAGGGGTTGTTCACATAGGCATAGGATGGAAGTAGGTTTAGACCCTAAAATCCATCACTTACTCAAGTCCCAGAAGTGAGGGGTCGACCCTAAAAGTTGGACCTTATTTTCCACAAATCAAGTAAAATAGTCGAACAACTAGTTTTATACTCTCTCTCTCTATATATATATATTTTTTTATTTATTTATTTTTATTTATTTATTTATTTATATATAAAATCTTCAATAGTGCCCCTCGCTAATCTGAGAACTTGTCCCCCGAAGAAGCCATGGCATGCTTATGCACTTCCTGAAACTCTTTGTAAGCTTCATCTATCTCCCTCTTCAGTTCATAGCAATAATTAACTCCTAGTCTAAACTACAGTGAAGAAAACAATTCTTGTAAGCCTAAAATGTTTCTTTACTTAAATTTTATAATCACAGATTACCTAATTATCTTTCAAATCTAGCATCTCTCCCTCTTGAAACTACTTGTTTCTTATCATCATCAGATGCCTTTGAGAATAGGGTCAAGATAACTTGTGCAATTTTGATAAAGTCAAGATTCTAATTACACAATTTGTGAAGAACACACAAAGAGCTCTATAACTTCAATTATTGATGCATGTAATCATGAGAAATTTTATAATGAAATATTTGTTTTAGGGACATTAGCTTCAAATTATCTGATCATGTACACTATATTTCTCATTTTTATAAATTTCTTGTATGCCAAAAGAGGTGGAATATACACTTGTTATAGCATTACTATTATTGCAATTGATAAAGTTTAGAAATTTGATTTCAATTTCTATGTCAAGTCTTTACAATCATAATTTGGGCTCACCACAACCACCTACTTCTCCAACTGTAAGAGGGGGCCCTAATGTCTAGCTCATTTTTCATGCATGTGATTCTAAATAACCCTCCACCAAAAATCTACGTTGAAATTCCACGCTTTTTCTACTATTAATATTTTCTTTATTTCCATTCTATTATATATATATTCCTTTTCTTCTATCAACTAATTAAAAGCCGTATAAGTAAGGTATCATTGAGCTTCAAGAAAAGTGTAAAAAGCATGCTTAGGTATCCTCATAGTACTAATATGTGTCCCAAACATAATTACCTCTTGGTAAAAGGGATCATCATGGGGGAGTCCCAGGGGAGTATGGCTCAAAACATGTTTGATTTGAGGGAACATGTCATACCTTGGATTGAATTTTTACGAACATGAAAGATATGTAGTGGATCAATTTTTAGACTAATCAAGTATATGTTTTGTAATATAGCATCTTCTTGTGTGAATTGATTTCTACATGAGCTCCAATAGTTATGTGGATACCATAAGGAGTAAAATGAAACCATAGATGTGTACAAAAGAGTTGAGATTTAGACTTTGGAGCCCTAGCTTGTGTACACAATCCCTAGCAAGAGAGGATATGGATATGGAGTTCTTGAACTTAATTAATACTTAATTAAGTATTAAAATATTTAATTAAGTTTTTAATACTTAATTAATGTCTTTCAAAAGAGATTGGTTACAACTTAGTTTTGCAATCCGTTTTGAAGTTGCAACTAACAGTCTTTGAGTTCTATTTGCTTGACCAAAGTGGCAGAGACAATGATACAATAGTTATTGATATGTCTTGGAATTGTAAAACCTACCAAATGACCAATATGCAAAAGCTATTAGTGGTTGTCGGTATCAATGATTTCATCAATTAAATATATATTAACATCATATGAAGCTTACTACATTATTTTCCCCTTTGTACTATAAGCTCCCTTGGTCTCACCCATTATTTAGGAGCCTGTTCAATGTAAGTTATAAACTAAGAACACCCAAGTATGGCCCCAAAGAGGCCACATATACATCAGAATGATCAATGCCCCTTCAAGTATCTATGACAGTCGACACGTTTTCAAATAGAGGAATTGATACCATTAGTATTAAACAATGGTCACACTATGCATAATTATTAGTTATTTTTTGAAATGATTGTGCCTCATGCATGGTCACATGTGCACCAATTATTTATCTTATATGCAAGTACGCGAGACTTTTTGTAACTATGCCGATTTTGGCATGATTGCATCAATAAATTCTTACTAATACTATGCTACACATGACCACATCCTTAATCTCTTAGTTTCATTGGTGACAAAAATGGATCATGGTATAAGCGGCTCCAAATCAAACTCCTCTCTTCAGCTGGCGGCCAATCCCCAACTTTCCTTCAATTCATTTCCCTTAATCCACAAAGCATCTCCCTAAGATTCAAATAATCAGATACTACTTCTTGCACCATATTTGGCAACCAAGGAACCACTACGTGTTTGAGGGGGTCCTGGTTGTGGCAAGCTTTTGTGAAATCATACAAGAGAGCAGAGCGATGATCCACATGATCGGAGGCAAACAAGCCTCAGAGGACTAGTCTAAAACAATACATAACATCTTGTAATAAGTAAAGCCTAGGGGTAGTAGTGGATTCTATGCCAAGCAGATAACATGTAATCCTTTGTCCCTCAAGGTTCAGTCTGAGCTCCAGGATTGGTGTATATTTTTGATGTTCTTAATACTATCCACTCACAATTGTGAGTTTTTTCAAAAACAAAAAAAAAGATTCAGCTTAAATCAATGCAACCAAAATTGAGCCGAATACGTATCATACCCACCCTCAATATCTTCAAAGTGTAATGGTTAGAATCCAAAATAGTGTCTATTTTTATGAGGGGTTAGCACAACAAAGTAGAGCTATTTTAGTTCATAAAAGATAAGTATACTAAAAGTGCTTAGATTTCATATACGACAAAGCTGAATAGTGGGTGCTACTATTAAACATTGTCATATTTTGTGAGCTGTTTATATATCACCTCACTTAAAAGCATAGTTCAAGTTTCTCAATATGAGTTACAAAATGCAAGATTTTGCACATGCAATGTCTCATGACATGATGTAAATTGAAAACGACTAAATGTCAATTGATAGTTAAGAAAAAGAAGACAAAAGTAAGGATATGTAGGGTAGGCCAAGCACAATTGAATAAAAAAATAAAAAGTAAAATCTCTTGGTTTCATCACTTTTTCCTCAAGGTAAAATAAAAAATGTGTGCCTTTCTTTCAACACAATATTTGTAGGGTACATAATTTTTAATTTAATTTTACAAAGAAGTGATCTACCAAATAAATTGTGCTTTTTGTGTTATTTACTTTAATTTTCAATCCTAATGGCTTCAATTTATGCACGTAATATCTTTTGAAAGATTTTTTTTTTTTTTTTTGAGATTGGGAGACCTAATTGCAATGAGTGTTGGTCATTTTTGACATGTGGCTTCTCACCCCTATGGTATCATTGGGTAGCGAAATATTGAGATTAGGCTTATCCTCATACACGCTTATGATTGAAAAAAGGGAAGAAAAAGAGAGAGACATGGACATCCAGATTTGTAGAATTCCAAAAACATGTCATTAAAAAGGATTCAAACTTGGGTGTGTGCATGCACGCACATGTCACACACATGTGTATAGGTAAAAATCTAACCTATGATTACTAAAATGTATGTTAGTGTTTCAAGTAGGTGGAAGGCAAGTGTCACCATGGTCACAATGTGGTTATCCATGCCCACTTAATGAAGGCATTCATGGTTTTCCATATATATTGGACATTGCCACACGATGTATGGGCCAAGGAGTTTTTCTGCAAAGTCTCTTCTTTCGTTATCCCATTGAGAACCGTTATGTAGTGTCTTATCACTGAGGGGTATCCATGGCTTAATGTTCTTGTGATAGCAAGGTGGGGTCAGCTCCATGCATGCTCTATTCATACTTATATTGAGAGAGAGAGAGAGAGAGAGAGTCTCGGCGGAGGTATGCTTTCAAAATTCAAACACTCTCTCGATGATGGAGGAAGGAGCTTCTCGGTGGAGGCATGCTTTCAAAAATCAAACACACACTTCCGGTTTGGTGACTACAACATAACAAGAGAGAGAGAGAGAGAGAGAGAGAGAGAGAGAGAGAGAGCATCGGCTCTCCTCTGGCACTTTTGACATCACAATCGCTCCGATTCTTGGCATAGGCACTTTCAACATTACTTTGACGGTGCCAGCATTTAGCTTCGACGAGGCATTTGTGTAGGGTGATGAAAATTGGCATCAACACCCAACAATTTTTCTCAACATCAACACAATAGCATCGACATTGGCACTAGATTTGGCATCAACACATTTTCTCAACATCGACATCAACATTGGTACAATGTCTTTTACAACATTGTTAAAGAGAGCATTCTTGATAGTTATTGCTTGGCTTCTTAGTGCTCTATTTTGCAGAGATTTTGATGTATGCATATTGTGGTCTGTTTTGCATTGACCACTAAATGACTTGGTATTGTCTTGGATGTAGATACATACGATATTTGGTTGTACACACCTTGTAGCTGTCTCTTGGTAGCTAGGATACTTGTTGTATCCTAGTGTCTATCAGATACTGTTTCAATCAATGCAGGCTTCACTTCTTTCGAGGTGGCATGAACATAATATGCGGTTGCAAACCTTGTCGCACAAAATATCTGCAAAGTTTTGTTGGGTCATTTTAATCAAAAAAGAGCATGCAAAAATTGATGCTCTCTAATAAATTTCACCACATGATTAGCATCTAGCAGCGTTTGTTTTATGACGGCCATTTTTTCAATGTCTTTTAATAGCAAATCAAGAGTATGCACGGCACATGGCACCCAAGTAATTTTTGGGTACTTAACTTGGATAGCCCTTCCTGCAGCCTTGTAATTGGATGCATTATCTGTGACAATTGCAATCACATTCTTTGGTCCACCTTCCTTTGTTATGGCATGCTCATATATCCTTGCTAGATAATCACTGGTCTTCTATTTTAAAGAGGTGTCAATGGCTTCTACAAACATAGACCCTCTAGGATTGATAAGTATCACATTGATGAGCGGCTTCTTCTGAGAGTTGTTCCATCCATCCAATGCTATGGTGCAACCATATGCAGGAAAAAATTCCACCACTATGCGCTTGAGGATGGCTTCAGCACTGTCTTTCACTTTATCTAGATACTCCGTGTGCATCTTATTATAATCACGAAGCACAAACCATTTTTTGGTTGTGCTCATTAAAGCATCTTGAAATATGGGGTTGCGCATAGCATTGAATGGTATACCACACACCACAAAAGCTTGTGTCCATTTCAAGTGCAACTCAAGCAACCATTGCTTATTTATCGCTTCATATAGTGTTTGGCCATTGGATGATGCTTTACTAACTTTAATTGAGCTAGGATTTGTTGCTGCTGACATTGAAGCATGTCCATAAAAAGGAGTTGACTGGGGAGTGTGATCATTTGCTTCCGTAGGCACATGCTCTGTCCTCTCATTGACAAAAGACATTTCAACATCCATTGTAGCTTGTTTGGTATTAACACTTTTCTTTTAGCTACAAAAAATTGCTCTGCAATAATGCGAGCGTACTTTGGCAATCTAGCATGAATATCTCTTGGCGGCTTCGTACACTCGGACACATTACCAGGGACTTTAAACAAATGCTCTTTGATTCTGGTTGCATTACCATTGAACTCATGGCCACATGTCTTGCATTTCAATCGAGATGTATTCTTTCTAGCACGCAGCTCGTGGACGTAACTCCACTCATGTCCTTTCATTATGTTGAAAGATAAATTTAAGCTGCCAGATCAACAAATATTCTTGTTAATTTTGAGGTCAAAATTACTTCAAAGCAACAAACTACACAAGAAATGCTCTATTGATAAACATAGTGATCAATTTGTCCACATTATCATTTAACAATAGACAATAATAGTCTTTGCATTCTTCAATAAAGTCATGTCAATCAAATCATATTTTGATGCACTAAATAACTTCATCACTTCAAACAAAATGTTTCAATCGCATTGCACTATATCAATTCATCTAAATTGAAAGCTTTTGGCTTTCACACATTACAATAATCGATAATTTTAATCCATTACACTATATCGATTTATCTAAAGTGCAAGATTAAAGCTTTTACACATTACGATAATCGGTCATACCATGAAAGTATACATACAAGATTATGTTTCAAAATGTGTGGTATGCCAAAAGACAAAGTATGATAGAGGGAAGCAGCCTGGATTACTCATCCATTGCCAATCCCTGATTCACCATGGGAGAGTATATCCATGGATTTTATCTTTGCATTACCCAAGTCTATCCAAGGAATACGGGAATTTATGGACAATAGTTGACAGGTTTAGCAAGCAAGCATACTTTATTCCTGTCAGAAAGACTATTAAGGCACACCAAATGGCAACTCACTTCATATCTTAGATTTTCAAACACCATGGATTTCCAACATCCATCGTGTCAAATAGGGATCCTAGAATGACCAATAAATTTTGGAAAGGTCTCTTTGAATATCTAGGTACAAGATTGAATTTCTCTTCAGCCTATCACCCACAAACGGATGGCCAAAGTGAGATAGCCAATCCTACGATTCTCAATCTACTAAAGACTTATGTTACAGAAGTAGATCAATGCTCACAATGGGAGTACTTACCCCTTGTAGAGTATACGTACAATAAAATTTTCCATACTACTACGGGAAAGGAACTTTTTGAGATCATAGAGGGAAGACCTAAAAATCCCTTGCTACTTAA
Organism: Adiantum capillus-veneris; assembly: GCF_014529385.1. Taxonomy (NCBI): domain Eukaryota; kingdom Viridiplantae; phylum Streptophyta; class Polypodiopsida; order Polypodiales; family Pteridaceae; genus Adiantum; species Adiantum capillus-veneris. The sequence goes on from NC_140936.1 coordinate 142,997,573, forward strand.
AGTACATGGGAAGATCTTTGTTGCCGATGAGTATAGCCATGTCCTACAAATATTTCCAAAAGATTAAAGAATCTATATCCATCTCTCAATAAAGGCAAAAGGCTACTGCTAATAATCACAGAAAGGCCTTAACATTCAAAGAAAATGATTGGGTCTTACTCAAGTGTCCCAAGGCTCGATTGAGGCAAACGACGAGCAAAAATCCTACTGGCCATCAAAAGTATTATGCTAAACTAGCAAAAAGATACTATGGTCCTTTTCAAATCTTGAAGTGAATCAATGATATGGCTTATCAACTCAAGTTACCCAACCATTGGCTTGTACACAATGCTTTTCATTTGAGCCTACTTAAGCCCTACCAAGGAGAGCCACCAAGAGAATCAATTATTGAAGACCCCCCAAAAATCAACGACCAAGAAGAGGTGCTACAACCCAAAGCTATCCTTCGACATGAGGACAAGGTACTAGAATATGCTAAGATTATCTGATAGTATCTCATTAAGTTCAAAAATTATCCTTTTGAAGATGCTAGATGGATGCAAGGAATACAACTTAAGGGTAGTATGAAACTTGTCAATGCTTACAATGCTACATTAGAGTAAGAAAATGTACATGTTTCTTTTAAATGAACAAATTTTTTGTCATATAAGACTAATTATCTTTTTCTTGTGCACAAATTTAAGTAGTATGCATGCTTGGAATCATGCTTGTGTTGATGACGTCTCTCAAACACCAAGTAGAAATTGCCACGTACTCTACTTTTTTGGAACTACGATATAGACTAAAGAGCAGACATTCTTGTGGTAGCTAAGTCTCCCAAGCCCCAAATGGTTTATTCATCCATCTTGGAATGATGTCTTAGGGTAAAAAGGGATCCTCTACCCGCTAAGAAACATTAATTAATGACTAAGACTTTTATCTCTCCTCCTCATAGTCGAGGATGACTATGATTTCAAAAGAGAGGTAATGTCATAAAATCTAATATCTAGCTTTACCCAATTGATTTTCTCATGATAAACTCATCATTTAATATGGAGAAATAAAAGGGAAACAAGACCTAGAACATAGATATGAGTTTTTAGGCCAAGCTCAACATAGGGCCAAAGGGAGATGGTTCCATCTTAGTAAGGCCTCACAAGGAGTTGGTCTGCTAAAGAACAATGCTTGCATAATAGATCTTAGAAGACCTTAGGGTTAGCTTCATTAAAGACCTCCAATGGTTGGTGTAAAAGTCCTTAGAGCTTAGGTTAAAATATAGGCCTATGCTTGAGGTGCTTGATGATTAAAAGTGCATGAGATGCTTGACGACTAAGGTGCATGCTTGAAGGTAGGCATGTGCTTGAAGTAAAATCCAATCCCTACAAGGAGGGGGCGAGCCCTTGAGGCTAGGGGCATGAGAGAGAGAGAGAGAGAGAGAGAGAGAGAGAGAGAGAGAGAGAGAGGCCATGCACTTGCTAACCCTATGCTTGATGACAAAGGTGCTTGAGGTGCTTAAGTATATAGGGGTCCAAGTTGCTTGGGGTCTTGAAAGTCAACATGCATGCCTACAAAGGAGAGGATGAGCCACACAAGTAGGGGATGAGGTTGAATGACTCCTCTCTCTCCCAAAGGGCACCCCTTCCTCAAGAAGCAAAGGGACACGTGTCAAGCCCCTAGCTAGGTTGCCTTCAAGGTGTGCCTAAAGCCTATTGGTTGACCCTTAGAGAGGTCTAATGAAGAATTAGCTAATTAAATTAATTGATTAGGCATTTATCAAGCCCTCTCTCTCAAAGGGCAAAGAAGGACACTTGTCCAAAGACTACCTCTACTACTTGACTTGACTTAGGCTTATGATTGGCTAGGGTTGAGAGATCCAATGAGCTTCATGCATGAGCTAGAAGAGGGGGTCAACCCAAGCAAGAAGGGAGATTTCTTGAAAGATATACTCTCTCTCTCTCTCTCTCTCTCTCTCTCTCTCTCTCTCTCACACACACACACACACACACACACACACACTCTCATTGTGTGAAGTGCAAAGTGCAAGAGCTTCATCTCCTTATCCAAGCTTGTTGAGAAGTTGAGAGCCTAAACCAACACTCTTGGCTATGGAATGCAAATCCAACCAAGAGCCATGCTTCAATGCTTAATCTTTCCATCTTCTTCATCATCATTAATATTCTATTATGCTATGCTAAGCAAGAAGAGTCATGATAAGTGAGGAACTATCTCTTTCTCTTATGTTACTTCTTCTTCCTATTCCCTACCCTCGTTTGCCGCTAGCCCTCTCCACCTTTGAAGATGTTTGAGGCCTTGGGGCTGAGGCTGGGGATGGTTAATGCTTTTACAAAGGTTATGTTATGCATGAAGTTTTCCATCTTCATTGCATCACCTAGGTCTCAAGGAACCCAAAGATAGTATTGTATCAAGTCTCTCTGGGAAAACCTATAATAAAAAAGCCTATTGGAGGGGGACCGGCTCCACATAAATCCGGTCCTCAACTGTTGTCTATAGTTCTCTAATTCTCTCTCTCTCTCTTGCAAAATTATTGTTCATGCCAAGTTGATTAAGTATAATGGTTATGTTGCTACCGCTAATTAAGTTCACCCTCATGTTCTCAAAGTAGTCTCATAAAAATGCTCACTATAGTTCTCTTAATTCCTCTATTCTCAAAGTTCCTAGTCCATTTCTATTACAAGAAGCTTATTGTGCCACATAAGTGCAAGAGAAATGGGTTCTTTGGGAAGCTAGATAAGTGTATAAGATAGGGGTAAGCCCCTAATAATTTATCCTTCATAAATAAAACATAAAGGAGGTAAGTTGTTATATATAATTCAAGGGGTAAATGAGGGGTGTTTGGGGATAGTGAAAGAGATTGATAGCATACATATAGACATACAAGTAAAGGTCTTTTAATAGTAAACAAACCAACTATTCTAGTGAATTACATATGGTTACCCCATTACATGCCCCTATAAAGAGAATACAAGCCAATATGATAAAGGTAAAAACATAACTTGTATGGCATCAAGTTTGGTTTTTAAAATTTTTAAGGTGAGAAACTATACCTAACCTTATATATAAGTTAGAGGCATAAAATTTTTAGTAAACATATGTATTATAAGTGTAGAAAGGGGGGTCATTTTACCTCACATGAGTCGTGAATAGGGGGTTTTTCAAAACTTCTTGCTCACAAGTGGCGAGTCCTTTTCTATAGGGAATGAATTTCTCGGGGAAAATGGGTAGATTCTTTCAAGGCCCGCATGAGGAGCATTTGCCCATCAAACACGCAAAGAAACTTGAACCGCTAGCCTTCAAGAATAAAACGAATTTCCCAACTTTTCAAATGTCCTCTGGTGAATTTATACCTTTGGGTGATTGTGTTTGAAGGCAAGAAAGAATTCCACCTGCATTAAATCATGATAATCAATACACTTAATGGAAAAATCCAAATTTATTATTAACATGAAAAACTGAGACCAATCTAGTGGAAGTTAGTATGAGGTTGGTAAGTGACACTTTTGTGGTCAATGGAAGGAGAAAAATAACAAGAACCCAAATCTAATATTAGCAATCATTGTAAGACTGGTCTACCAAGACTAGTATTATAGGGATAGGTAGCTACTAGGTTGACAATTGAAGCTCCCTTTCACATAGGTGGCATTTACTAAGATTGATATTGCAAGACTGATGACTTCTAGAGCGCTAGTGGTAGCTACTAGTACTACCGTGGTAGACTGGTAGCTACCATTATACCACTATATTGGTGGTTACCACCCTCAAAGTGGTAGCTACCTTTTCCAAGATTAGCATGGCAGATAGCACCATGAGACTAATAGCTACCAGGTTGAAAGTGGTAGCTACCAATCCACCCAGACTATCATGGAAACTGGTAGCTACAAATATAAGAATGGTGGCTACCTTTAATGGGACTAGCATGGTATCTAGGAGGTTGAAAGTGGTAGCTACCAATCCACTGGGGCACCATGGTAGACTAATAGCTACCACTATTAGATTGGCAGCTACCAAGACTAGTACTAGAGGATTGTTGCTTCATGAATGCTAGTGGTAGGTACCCAGCTGACAATGTTTTTAACTAGTCTATCAGCATTACCATGGAAAACTTGTAGCTATCATTATAAAAATATTATATTGCTGGATATCACTATCATAGTGGTAGCTACCTTTCCTTGGACTACCATGGTAGCTAGCAATATAAAAGTGGTAACTAGCAGGTTGATAGTGGTAGTTCCAATCTACTAGGAGCACCATGGAGAATTGATAGCAAGCACTATCAGACTAGTGGCTACCATTTTTTGATAGTGGTGATTATAAGGATCATAATGGAAGCTACCAATCCTAGTACCAATCCTTGAGAGAGGGAGCATGATGAGTTAGCTACCTATCTGATAGTGGTAGTTATCAGGCCTAACACAATATGCAGCAACCAAAAAAATGATATTTGATACCAAAGTCAATTGAAGGATAATCAAAGTGGCTCCATAACAATGAAAATTAACTTTTTTTTGCTCAAGAAGTCAAAACAAACGTAAGGTTGCTCAAGAAGATGCACCGGGTGTTTCTTGAACACTTTTTGTGCAATATGGTTTTGACACACATCCTTTTTGTTGGGTGGTATGTGTGTATTGTTATTCCAAAAATTCACCACTATGGCCTTCACTTCCTCTATAATTACATTGATTGTATATGTTTTCCACTCACAGAAATGCAATGGTACTTGTGTGTGATTATGCTTGAATCAAATCTAGCTGCATAGAAGTTTCTTCAATGTATACCAAGAACCTTCAATCCAGTTGCTATATTTGGCTTCATGCTTGTGGAACTCATAACCATCATGATACTTGCCCATTCAATAAACAAGCCTTTCAGGATTTTTGGTCTCTTCATTGCCTTGAGAGTGTTATGCATTCCACTTATCAAAACCTTTTGTTCTTCATTGCCTTGATAGTGTTATGCATTCCACTTATCAAAACCTTTTGTTCATCATTGGAAACCTTAGTGCCTATGGATTGAGGGTTATACAAGATGGAGAGCGATTATTTTTTAGCAACAAAATAAACAAGTCAGTCTCTTCAAAATTGTTGGAATTAGGGTTGCAGAGAAACACACACAGCTTGGAGAAGTCGAAGGAAGCTCAAGGCACACAATAGAGAGTGTATTACTTAGTGTGCAATGGAAAGATAGATAGCCCTAGAGTGATGGGCGTATATACAATGCACGGGGGAAAAAACCTCCTAAAGAGGGAAAAAATGCCCGGCGGTCCTAGTGTGTTCACACACATCACTACCACATGTATATGGTAACAAATCCCCCCTGGAGTGATGCGGTGAACGAGAGCTAGCACATGAGTGAAGGGAAGTGCCATGCCCTAAGGACATGATCAGTCCACAAAGGGGAGTAAGCCCAAAGATTTGCGGAAAGCTTCAAGCTTCTCACGAGACAAAGCCTTTGTGAAAAGATCTGCAAGGTTGTCCGGTGTTGGCACATAAGCCAAGCTGATCTCTCCTGCTAAGAGCCTCTCCCTGACGTAGTGGTAATGCACCTCAATGTGATTTGTGCGAGCATGAAAAACTGGGTTTCTTGCAACTGCCAATGCACTCTGACTATCAGTGTAGATAGTGTTGGCAGTGTCCTGTCCAACACCCAAATCAGCCATAAGGCGTCTGAGCCATACACACTCAACCGTAGCTGTGAAGACTGCCCTGTACTCATCCTCACAACTCGAAGTGGCCACAGTAGGATGCTTCTTGCTCAACCATGATATACATGAACTGCCAAGCAGGAAACAAAAACCACTTGTGGACACTCGTGTGTGAAAACAACCAGCCCAATCTGAGTCCAAAAAAGCATGTAAGTCTGGCGGCAACGAAAAAGCATGTAAGTTTGGCGGCAATGATCCCCCCCTTGGGATTAAACAAGCCAAGATGTAAAGTGCCACTAAGGTAGCGGAAAATCCTCTTGACAGCCTGCCAATGCTTAGACCCTGGGCTATGCATAAATCTGCTGACCTGTGAGACTGCAAACTGAATATCCGGCCTCGTGTTGCATGCATAAATGAGACAGCCAATAGCAGTTTGGTAAAGAGTGACATCAACAGGATCGTCGGCATCATGTAGACTCAACTTCAAACCTGTTTTCATGGGAGTGGCAATAGGTTTGCAATCCTCAAGTCCAAACTTACATAGCAATGTCTCTATGTAACTTTTCTAACACAAAGCAATACCACCATCACATTGCTTAAACTGTATACCAAAATAATGATGCAACAGCCCCAAATCTTTCATCTTGGAAGTAGCATTCAAATCAGACTTAAATTCAGCAATATGTCTCTCATTTGGTCCAGTGATCAGCAAATCATCGACATAAAGAACTACAATGAGAAGTACATCACCCTCACGCTTTACATACAATGTGCTTTCTGTTGGACTGTTACGAAAGCCTTGTTTGACCAAATGAGTGTCAACTTTCTCCTACCAAGCATGAGGAGATTGCTTCAACCCATACAAAGCCTTGTTACATTTGCACACTTTGTCCTCTTGTCCTTTTATGACAAAACCGTGAGGCTGCGTTACATAAACTTCCTCAAATATGTCACCATTCAAGAAAGCAATAACAATGTCTGATTGATGTACATCCCAACCAAAACGAGCTGCCAATGCACATAGAAAACGCACAGTAGTCATACGACAAGTGGGAGCAAAAGTCTCTTCATAATCAATGCCTTTTTGCTATGCATAACCCTTTGCAACAAGTCGAGCCTTATGGCGATCGATCTCACCATCCGGCTTGCGTTTCAACTTGTAAACCCACTTCATACCAATGGCCTTTTTCCAGGAGGAAAATCACATAAAGTCCATGTGTCATTTTCTATAAGTGCATCATATTCTGAATGGCAGCCATCCAATTTTCTGAATTTTGTGCTTCATCAAAAGTTAGAGGCTCCTCAACATCATGTAAGCTAGACACAGCCAAAGCATAACAATCTGATGCATAAGATGCATGGCGAGAGCCTGAACGAGTACGACTAGACAAAGGTGCATCCAATTTACTGTCACGCAAAGTGTGCACCAGCCATTTTGGCATAACTCTGGCCTGCTCATTTTCAGCCCTTTCCTCATCAAGTACATCATGTACATCGGCATCAGTATTAAGCTGATCTAAAACATTTTGAGAAACCCCCATAGGCTGTACATTTGCCTCATTGGAACTTACATTCGTATTTCCACCACCAAAAAGAGGCAACAAAGTGTCATAAATGTCCTGTGAGCTTACATTACTGTCTCTAGTACATGACAGCAAGGGCTGAACAGAATCTTCCACAAACACTACATCCCGAGAAACTAGAATACGTTTTTTTTGCGGATGATACAACCTGTAACCTTTTCTTTCAACACTATAACCAACAAAAATACATTTGACAGCCTTATCATCCAATTTTCTGCGCTGCACTTGTGGCACCAAAGCAAATGCCAAACAGCCAAAATCACGCATGTGCTCAATAGAAGGCTTTCTATCATGCCATGCTTCATATGGAGTAATAGACTGCAAAGCTTTCGTAGGACACCTATTAAGTACATAAGTGGCACACATGATGGCCTCAAGCCAAAAAGAATGCGGCAAAGCTTGACTTTTGACCATACATCGTGTCATTTTCGTCAGTGACCTGTTTTTCCTCTCAGCAACACCATTTTGCTGAGGTGTATAAGGCACTGTACATTGGTGTTTTATCCCACGACTAGCCAGAAATGCATTAAATTCATGAGACATATACTCTCCCCCTCGATCGGAACGGAGGGTGCCCATAGTACATTTCGAAACATTTTCAGCAATAGCCAGAAATTGTTTGAAGCACATAAAAACTTCGGACTTCGCTTTAAGCGGAAATACCCATGCATGCTTGGAGTAATCATCAATGAAAGTCACGAAGTACAGGTAATTTCCCAAGGACGGAGTTTGCATGGGCCCACAAACATCACTATGCACAAGCTACAACCTGCATGTGGCCCAGACTGAACCATCCTTTGGAAACTTAGAACGCTGCATCTTACCCAAAATACATCCTTCACAAACATGTTTGGCAGGTGCTTCAAGAGGTGGCAAAGAAGTAACCATATCAGATTTCTACAAATGCAGCAAACTGGCAAAATTAAGATGACCAAAATGTGCATGCCAAAGTTTTTCATCTGAAATAGCCCTTGAATCTGCAACAGCATTTGCAAAATTTTGTCCACACTTGTATACAAAGTGAGCTTATACAGCCCACATCACAAAAGGCCAGATGCAACAATTTCATCACCAAAACTGAGATCATGAACTGTACATCTGTTATCCACAAATTTGACTACAAGTCCAAGTCTAGCAAGTGCGGATACAGACAAGAGATTCTTCTTGATCCCAGGTACATAAAGTGCATCAACAAGTGTGAAAGAACTGCCATTAGCAGCAGTAAGCACAATCTTTCCAACTCCCTGAACGGGATAAGAGGCATTGTTGGCACAAGTGACTGAATTCCCATGAGGGACAGACTCGAGAGAGGTAAACAATTCACGATGTGAGGTAATGTGCTTTGTAGCACCACTGTCGAAATACCACACATGTGAATCTGCAGCAACTGACAAGCATGCATCATGGACAACAGGATTGTAAGTGCACTCTGCGCTAAAAGCTCATTCTGCATCAACATCAGCATTAGAGTCTCCTTTCACAGAAGACTCAACAATGGCTGCATTTGTAGTGGAACTAGCATTTGCAGTGAACCACCCTCTTTCTTCTTAGCCTCTTTGGCCTTCAACTTAGGACACGACTTGATCAAGTGATCATTAGCTTTACAATAATGGCAACGCATCTTGTTTTTGCCCTTATCACTAGAATTGCCAAAGGAAGTGTTGCCAGCAGAAGCATTAGGAGCAGAATTTTTACCACTCGTAGCAGAACCATAAGAAGTGGTTGCATTGCTGTTACCACCCTTTCTTTGAGAATCAATAAAAGCCTGTTCAACTGCACGCTGCCTAGTCCTATTTTTTCTGGAAAGTGACTCTTGCAACAGCAATGTGCATAATGCATCAAACTTGAAAACTTCAGGATTTCCTTGGGTCATAAGTCTCCAAGTACTAGCAAAAGTCTGGTAAGAATCTGGTAAGGCATCAAGAACAGTCTGCACAAGGGAACTGTCTAAAATGACTTCACCTGCAGAAATAAGTTGCTCATTGATATCCTTGACACTAGCAAGGAAAGTGTCCATATCATCTTCCTCATGCATAATCTTCGACTCCAGCTCTTTACACAGCAAAGCAATTTTAGCCTCATTGCAATTTGCATAAAGACCAGCCAAAATGTCCCAAGCCTGTTTTGCAGATTTTGCTGAACGGATGTGAGGAACAATGGTGCGCTTCACAGACAACGCAATCAAAGCATGAGCTTGCGCATCCTTAACATCCGAACGAGCTTGTTCTGTTGTAGGCAAAACAACTCTAACAACAACAATCCTTGCAGCAAGACCTGCAACATCCTCAACATCGCCTACATCCTCAGAACCAGGACGTGCATCAATGCCCTGCACAATGTTCCAGACACCCTTTGACACAAGAACATGTTGCATCATATAAGCCCACATAGGGTAGTTGTCCCCATCCAACCTGTCCTCAACAGCAAACATCTTGAACACATCTGTGTTGTTGTTGTCAGCCATGGTAAATGTTGCACTTGATGTGAAAACTACCCGAAAATAGGAGAAACGGAGCAGGAACAACCTGTGCTATATAACACAAACGGTAGAAGACTATAAGGCACCTATTATGCAAAAAATGGCACTGACAAAAATTCTGCACAAAATGACGAAATAGCCTGTGCAATACTGCCTGTAGTGGAAACGGAGGCCGAAATGAGCCCAAATCAAAATTCTAAGCAGACCAAGCTCTCCGAGCTATCCCAAAATATTTGTCGACCTGCGAACGCTTGCCAAAGCTCACTGAAATCGGAGAAAGTGAGCAGGCGTGTGCTGGAGCAGCTGGCGACTAAGCCCGGGAGGACGTGACCTGCTCTGATACCAATTGTTAGAATTAGGATTGCAGAGAAACACACACAGCTTGGAGAAGACGAAGGAAGCTCAAGGAACACAATAGAGAGTGTATTACTTAGTGTGCAATGGAAAGATAGATAGCCCTAGAGTGATGGGCGTATATACAATGCACGGGGGAAAAAACCTCCTAAAGAGGGAAAAAATGCCCCGGCGGTCCTAGTGTGTTCACACACATCACTACCACATGTATATGGTAACAAAAATGTCACTACTAGTCAGACAAATTTGAAACTATTGCCATCTCCTTATGACATCTCTTCCTAGAGACTATAAAGGTCCATTTGCCCTTTATGTAACCCTTTTTAACAAATGCAACCTTCAAACCTGAAACATTAGATCTAAGACCATGAGCTCATGCATATGGAATGAGTCTACACAAAGGCATTGGCAAGCACTTAGAACAATTAAACACCCTTGTTGTTTTAAGAATATCAATTGCCATGTCCATATGCAAGTGATTGTCATCTACATCATTTGAAATAGCCCCCCACCCTCGGTGCAATATGACATGGAACTAGCTCCACGGCGGATTCTTAAAGCTAAGTGAGGATCTACATGATTCATTGACCCTAACCTAAGACTTGTACTTTGGCTCTCATCACCATCAAGACCAATATCATGTAGTCCTCTATGAATAACATTGAGCTCACTTGATCACTACAAAGTGGATCATGAGCAACAACATATGATCTCTTTCTTCTTCGAGAGCCTTTTCCAAGTGCAAGTCTCCCTCTTCTTCGAGAGCCTTTTCCAATTGCAAGACTCTTATTATTTTTCAAACAAAGTGAAAACATTCCAGTAAACATAGTACATTGATTGGTTCTTTTTGTATTTTCATAATCTAAAATTAATTTAAGAAAATAAATTTATTGAGTCTAAGATATGGATGACTTGAATCCATTTAAATAAAGATAAAAATCTATTTACTATAAAATTCTTAATATCATACTCTCTAATCATATAATTTGTGCATGTGCAAAATGAAGTGAAAAGGGTTAAAAAACCCACCCCTCTCGTGAGTGTCAGACGACGGTCAAGACTGTTTTGCGGATGAAAGGATAAGCAGTGATTCTTTTTTTTTGCATTTTTAAGTAATAATGTTTTGTCTACATGATACCAAGTGAAAAGGGGAAAAAATCCCCCCTTTGACGTGTCGTCAATGCTGCCGGCAATTGGAACCATTTTGCGGCACAAAAGGTGAAACAAAAACCCTCCCAATGTGTCGTCAGTGTCCAATGGCAGTCAAAACCATTCCATGGCAAAAAAAAAGCCCCACTTGACATGCCATAATTGTCAAACGACAATCACAAATGTTTCGTATCATCGATCGCCTTCCAACATTGTTGACACTTGGGATGATTGCTTAATATTTTTTTGGAGAATACGTTGCCCACGTGGACACGGTTCATGAAGGTGAAAACAATAAATATGTTAAAACAAACATGGAGTTGTAAAAATAATGGACCTGCAAAAGTAGAAAGCATGCCTTAAAACAAAGACGGACTTGTAGAGGATAATATATATATATAGAGAGAGAGATAGATAAAGGCGTCATGTTGGTAAAAGTAGTTATCTCTGCTATTGCCTGCAACAACTGAAATCAAGACAAATAGATATTTGTTGATGTTGTTGTCCACTACTGAGACACACACACACACACACACACACACACACACACAAAGAGAGAGAGAGAGAGAGAGAGAGAGAGAGAGAGAGAGAGAGAGAGGGGGGGGGATGTGGGATGAAGTCGCACGGTTGTTACTTGATATCATTCTCAAAAAATATTCACTTTAGTATTTTTTTCTAGCATTGGCAATGTGGCCTACGTCTGGTTTGCTACTGCAACCATTCTCCACCGACGTGGACTGGTTACAACAATAGACCAATATACAGTGCTACACTCTGCAACCTATGCTCGCTGTTGAGCCGATTGTATATGGTTAGCCACCAACCCCTTCAATTGCTTCCCTCTCCTCTTTCCTCCCCAAATCTGCTTACGGGTTCCCCTTTTGTAGCTCCATCACCTGGCCCATCCAACTCTATAGCCATCGACCAAATCCCCTTGTAGTACTCGGCTATGTGCACATTGTGGCCCCTTATTCCAAGCCAGTACGTTCACACCTATATACAACTTGTTGCTTCCTTAACTGCAGCTCTTGGCTCCTCTCATGCTTTTGTCAACTCCCTCTTTATGCAATTGGCTTCTCCCCTTCCCAAACAAATTGCAGTCCCCTTCATGCCTCCTATCATTCACGTCCTTCTCCCCTAACTTCACTTACAATGGTGCACTCTCTCATGCAGAGACATGATCGACACCTCCTTCTTTTTATTAATAGATCTAAGCTATTTTCAACTTGATTCAAAAAACTCTTGCTTGGTCCCTTGTGTTGCACTCGAAACTGCCAGCTTGGGATCGCCTTAAAAAAAACCAGCTTCACTTCACACCTTTCTACACGGCACAGTATGGCATGGCATCGACTACCATCCTTGCACTCTGGATCGTATAATGCTAATAAAAAACCCCCCTCATGTCCGCAAACCCAACATAATCGGCTTGAAGAATGATACTCCTCCTAGAGTAGTACAACCGCCTCAATCGCCACCACTAGTGACCTTCTAAATGCTTGGTTTTAAACACACGAATGCATTGATCAAGAGAGGGAAGCATGTGACTCCTTCCATACTTGTGGAACACAGCTACCACGAGTATGAAATCATACTAGAAGCTCATATAAGGGGAAAGTACGCAACATTGTGTAATGTGGCTCATCGTATATGTAGACGATACTGTTTAAAGTCATGTTGTTTTCTTTTATGTTGAATTCCATCTGACATTACAAGTGGTGTTTTGCAATCAACAACATCAAGTGATTGAACCAAAGGAGAAGATTGATTTTCTGTGGGAAGTGTAAAGCTCATGATGTGGATGGATTTTCAAAGGCACAAATTAGAAGCAATGGGCAACTGAAAAGGAGTTGATGGTAATTGCCAAGGTCTCAAAAATGATCAAAGAGTTCATAAGAAAAAACTGAACTGAGTGAGGAACAAAATCACAATTTTGATGAGATTTTTGCCTTAAGGGCTCAAGCTTAGGGAAAATCTTGATGCAAATCAAGCTAATCTAGTAGCCTTGGAGGAAAGGGAGTCCTCTATTTAGGGCCAATTTTTTGGTCTGCCTTTTTTGCCTTGGGATCTTGATACTTTAATGAGGGTTGTGAGCATAGCATGGAGGTCCCTTTTGTGACGATGATGAGATTGCCCATATCCCAACCATTTGCTTAAGGTGATGGTTCTAAAGTCTGGATTTCTCACAAAGAATCGTTGATTTGTGGTGGTGGTTACAATATGCATGGCATAGCTATTTTCTTCCAAAAGTGTTGCACTTGTTCTAATTTATCTTCAAATTTGCTTGAAATTTATCTATGCTCGATTTTTTTGGCTCGGTGATTAGAACCCCCCTGTATTGAATCTTTAGGCCTATTAATGCTCGATGCTTCAAAATACTACTAATAATTTCCCTCTTTGCCTTGTTGTCAAGACCATCTATGCAATGCTTGAAACACTTGATCACTTTTGTAGTAATTTTGTGGCGCTTAAATTCATTGAGCCGGACCTTTTTTATTGTAGCTTCCCTTTCTTTGACTCTCTTGTGATATTGTGCGCTTTTTGTATGATTAATACTCCTTGATTACACTTTGTTTGAATGAGTTGCAATTGGCTGAGCAAGAAAAAAGGGCATTAAATAAGTTGAATTTATAGCATTCTCAACTGGAACGATTGCCAACATCCTGTGAGTCTTTGTGTAAAGCTTGGGTGACTAGACTTGGAATCCTCCTCCCAACCTCCCAATATAAAGGCAGGCTCCTAGCCTTATGCCCTAGCTAGATCCCCTTGTCCACACTGCCTAGTCTGGCCCCTGGCCCAGTCCGTGACTCACTGGCCTTTCCCTTCTCCTCACATTACTCCCCCCTTAAGGAAGAGTTTTTGTCCTCGAAAACAAAAGTGGGAAACTTCTTCTTAAGAGCACTGATGTTTTCCCAAGTGGCACCTTCCTCAGGTCGATCTTTCCACTTGATTAAAGCTTGTCGACGTACATGATGATGCGTACATAAATCATGATAGTCAAGAATTGGTTCAGGTTTATGCGGTATGGTAGGAGGTTCAACGAAATCGACCAAATCTATTGGTCAATGACATTGTCATCCCCATGTAATTGCTTACATAAATGGCTTACATGAAACACTGGATGGATACGAGAATGTGTAGGTAACGCTATTTTGTAGGCACGATCACCAACTCGTGTGAGTAGTTTGAAAGGCCCATAATATCTTGGAGATAATTTAGGTCTTGGCCCAGTTTTTATACTTTCTGAATGCTCTAGCACACGTAAAAATACTTCCTCCCCTTCCTCAAAGGTAACTTGCTGACGTTTCTCATTAGCATACTTCTTATACCGATCCTGTGCTTGTCGGACGCTCTGACGAGTGAGTTTCAGCATATCCATGTGGTCTTGGAGAAAATCCTTAAACTGTTGGAGTTTTTCGGTTGCCAATCCCACCGTAACAGGTGACCTAGGTTGAAAACCATACATGAGCATGAAAGGACTAAATCCAATCGTGACATGCTTAGCACTGTTGTAAGCAAACTCAAGAAGAGGTAGGTATCCTTCCCAGCCTGTTTGTTTCTTGCTAACGTATGCACGTAGCATATCCTCTAGCACTTGGTTAGCACGTTCAGTTTGACCATCCGTTTCTGGATGATCGGCTGTACTGAGATTGAGTTGTGTACCCAATCGTTTAAACACTGCCCTCCAAAAATGACTGTTAAACTTGGGATCACGATCACTCACAATGTTACTTGGCAAGCCATACAACTTGTATAGATTGTCCACAAATAACTTCGCTAATTTTGGAGTCTTAATTGTTGATTTGGTTGGAATAAACTTACATAGTTTAGTCAATCGGTCTACAACCACCCATACTGAGTCACGACCTTGTACAGTGGTTGGTAAACCCACAATAAAATCCATAGGGATACTTTCCCATTTACCATTGGGAATCTCCAAAGGATGTAAGAGTCCTCCTGCTTTCAGGTGCTCTGATTCATTAGCTTGACATTTTTGGCAATGCAAGACATAATCTTGAACGAAGCCAGGTAAACCTGGCGAGTAAAACCGTGTCGTACGAGAGCATGTCTTTCTAATACCCGGGTGCCCTGCACTTGGACTATCATGACATTCATAAAGAATTTTTCACCAAATGTCTGTGTCCATTGGTACACAAACTCTCCCCTTATGGAGTAGGTACCCATTGCCGATGGTAAAATTCTTCCATCATTGTAGTTCATCACTGGACAGAGGAGAATTGTGTGTGTAGGTTAACGATACACTATTAGCATTGGAGTGAGAAGGATCCCTCATTTGCACATGGCTCCACACTTTGGAATATGCGTCATCCTGTTCATATTTTCCCTTTAGAGAATCCAAAAATTCACTACGAAGTTCCATGAACAAGAGAGAATTGATCTCAGGCATACGACTAAGAGCGTCAGCCACCAGATTGTGTCATCCTTTATGATACTGGAGCTTTGCGTCATATTCTTGAAGAATCTCAGCCCACCTAGCTTTTCGACCCTTCAAGTCTGTTTGTTGTGTAAACCATTTAATGCTTTCATTGTCAAACACAATCTCAAATTGAGCGCCATACAGATAATGTATCCATGTTTTCAAGGCAGACAATATTGCATAGAGTTCGCGTTCATAAGCAAAATAAGTCTGATGTGCTGAATCAAGCTTCTTGCTTTCAAATGCAATTGGCCGCCCTTCTTGTAGTGGAAGGACTGCTCCAATAGCATGGTCATTGGCATCCATTTCCAAAACGAATGGTTTCAAAGGATCTACAATAGATAGAATTGGAGTTGTAGCTAATGCATCCTTTAGCGTATCAAAACTATGTTGTTGAGCGTGTCCCCACTGAAAGGTCTTGCCTTTGCCTTTCAGTTGGTCCGTCATGGGAACAACAATATTAGCATAGTTTTTAACAAACCTTCTATGAAAACCTGCAAATCCTAAAAAAATATGTAACTCTTTTAGATTTTTAGGAGAAGGCCACTGCCGAATGGTATCCACTTTGGATTGATCCATGTGTAGTCCAGTAGCTGAAATAACATGCCCAAGACAGTGAATTTCCTCCTTTAAAAAATCACACTTAGATTCCTTGGCATATAATTGATTTGTTCGTAACAATTTGAACACCTGCCTCAGATGTTGTAAGTGTTCTTCCTCAGAAGCACTGTATACTAGAATGTCATCGAGAAAAACGATGACAAATTTGCCCAAGTACGGTTTCAAGACACTATCCATAAGTGTCATGGATGTTGCGGGCGCATTGGTTAATCCTAAAGACATAACCAAAAACTCATAGTGTCCAAACCTTGTTCGGAATGCAGTTTTGGGTATATCAGCAAATCGAATACTTACTTGGTGATAACCTGACCGCAAGTCTATTTTCGTATACGAGCTTGAGTGAGCGTGTTGAACAACTCATCCACGCATGGCAATGGGTACTTGTTCTTAACACTAACCGCATTTAAGCCACGGTAGTCTACACACATGCACATACTACCATCTGCCCATGGTGAACAAATGGGTTGGATAAACCCTTTGCTAAGATAGTTAGCAAGCTGACGTTCCACCTCAGTAGCTTCAAAGTAACTCATTCGGTAGGGTGGTTTACTTATTGGTTTACTGCTGCACAACCACATTGATGCTATGTCGCACCGATCATGTCGGCGGCAATCCTGATGGCAAATCATTAGGAAAAACATCATGAAATTCCCTTAATAAATTTTTTAAATCACTAGCAACCTTTTCTTGTTGAGAAGTAGCCGTTGGTGGAAGAGATGAGAGAGAAGCATGTGGCATTGAGGAATGTTTAGCAGATTCAATATTGGAAAGAAACTGAGACAATGAGTAACACAAGAAAACTTGATCTATTTCATTATCAAAAACGAGCTGCATAAGCTCAGCTATACATATAGGTGGTGAGGAAGGCACATCCTTCTCTCCTAACAACAACACATGTGCGCCATGGGATTCAAACATCAAGCTGTTGTGCTCATAGCTACGCTTCAGTGATGGTCCTAGGTTATGCAACCATTCCCTACCAAGTTCTAGGTCTGCCCTCTCCATATTCATAACTTGAAAATCCAAGGATGTGGAGTAGCCTTGTACTTCCAACGGTACAACTCGGACTTGAGTATCCCAGATTTCGGCATCATAACCATTCATCATTGCTACCTTGTAGGGTGGGAACTCGGAGTTTGAGGCAATTTGAGTGTTTTCACCAATGCATAATTAATGAAATTGTGAGTAGAACCGTCATCTACCAAGATGTGCACCTTGTGCCCTTGCAGAGATCCGTGCATACGCACTAACTCATGTGGTCCGAAGGTCTGTTGCCACATGGAAGCTGTGATAGAGCATTCATGAACCACCTCAGTGTGTGTTACTTCCACCGTAGAGAATCGTGAGGAAGACTCAAGAGGTAGCAATTGCACCGTGTGAAGTGCTTTCTCCTTGCCATGAGCAGCAGATTTCCCCTTGGGACAATCATTTTTGCCATGGCCGCTTCCCAAGCATTGAAAACATAACTTCTCTTTTTTAGCCTTATCAAAGTCCTCAGGAGAGAGAGGACCATGGGAACCCTTGGGTTTTTTAGCTGCTTCAAAATTGGCTACTATAAATTTCCTTTTATTGTGCCCATACTGTGTGCGTGTATTACCATGTGTATTAGCAGGAACATGATTATTATGTGATTTCTTTTTTCGGGATCATCATGAATGTGTGATTTCACTATGGCCTCCTCAAGTGTTTTAGGGTCCTGAGTCTTGACATGCTTCTTAAGCTCTGGTGTCAGAAACCCACGTACTTGATGAAAGGTGTCTAGTCATTCCAACTTGAGGATAACATCTCGATAGTGAGAGATATATTCAAGTAATGATGGGTGTTGGCGCATGGAACACGTGTCCCAAACCGTCCAATTTCGATCTGTCTCATTTGTAGGCAATAATTCTTTTCGAAACATAGCTTCAAAAGCTGCCCCAACTCTGTGGTATGATATTCTTCTCCTTGAGAGACATCCACCATTTGTAGGCCTTGCCTTTCAAAGTCAGACTTGTTTGCAGTGCTCTGACTGCATCCGGAGTACGCCGTAAGGCGTGAACTCCATACCACTTGCTGAGAAAGATATTCACTGCATCCTTATTGTGATCCCGGTCTTCCCCCTTAAAAGTCAGTGGTTTGGTGTTTTACAACAACTCATCCACCTCCTTGGCAGTGAGAGTGTGCAAAGAATCTGGAGATGGACCTTGTCCATGATCAGAAGGGCCTTACCTCTGAGTAGCAGTATGCTCATGCATGTGTGTGTCAACAACGCCCTTGGCCTGCTGCTGCGTAAGTTGTATCACTAACGCAGATAATTTAGTGACGTTTTTATTTAAAGATGCAAAATTTCCTTCCATTACTGATATGCGTGTCTGAAGTCCACGAAATTCTTGAATATCAAGCAACTCATAAGCGTCATCACCTTCCGTAGCATCGCGGGCACCCTCTGTGAGAGCATCCGATCACGAGCCATCATGGGCAGGATCAAGCGTATGATGCTCGAAATCAAAGGTCATATTGATATTTGAATCCACGGCAACACTGTGCAGTGTAAAAAAGAGAAAGAAGAATACCTTGATTCGAAAAACAACACCATAGTCGTAGTTTTCACCGCAACCAATAAGTAGCCGTGCTAATTACATTGATCGGCAAGGCGTTAAATTCATTCGTTCACTTCCACCTCATTCACTTACACCGCCGTGAAGCATGCTGCCGTTGATGCTATCTTCCGAAGAAAATAAGTAATATTTGGATACTTGTTTGAAAAACTCACAAGCCGTCGTAGATTAAGCTTGATGCAGTAATGTAAAGTCGTACAATAATTGTCATTTCTGCGTGCAAAAAAGACCCGGCCCTTTGCCGATGATGATTGAAGATGCTTGTCGAGTTAGACCGAGTACACCTTCGCAGACTGCAACCCTTGTGGATACTCGCCTTAATTCGATTTTGGTTTGCCCTAAAATTTTGGGCGGCTCAATGTGGGAAGGCCGAAATAAGCAAGGCCTGGCTATGGCGGGTAATAACGCCGATGGCAAGCAAGAGGGAGAGGGAGATGGTGAGCGCTATGTTGCTCCTCTCATGCCGCTCATGTGACGGATTCTCCTCAGCGGGTTCGCGCGCAGCTGCTGAGCCCAAGAGCTCCCGCTTTTGTGGACCTCGCCTCTGCTCACCCCCTTCGACAGGGTCAGATCCTGCGATGCTAATGACCTTCACGCCCCTTGCTAAGAGGCCATGCCTGCTTGTCGGACTCCTTTTGCTTGCATGCCATGCAAGGAGTATAACGCTCCACACCTGGGAGTCTCAAAAAAGTGGCTCTTGATACCAGTGTAAAGCTTGGGTGACTAGACCTGGAATCCTCCTCCCAACCTCCCAATATAAAGGCAGGCTCCTAGTCGGATCCCCTTGTCCACACTGCCTAGTCTGGCCCTTGGCCCAGTCCGTGAATCTCTGGCCTTGCCCTTGTCTTGACACTTTGAGAGATGGAAAGAGGATGACAAAGTACAATATCCAAAGTTTCCCAGGGATTGGTGTGTGTGTGTGTGTGTGTGTGTGTGTGTGTGTGTGTGTGTGTGTGTGAGAGAGAGAGAGAGAGAGAGAGAGAGAGAGAGAGAGAGAGAGAGAGAGAGAGAGAGAGAGAGAGGCTATTGAGTCATAAGAGTACTGTAGCAAAAGAGAGAGAGGGAGGGGGGGGGGCAACTATGAAGGAAATGTGCATGGGCGGAAGCTTCAACACAGAAGGAAGGGGGGAGAGAGAGAGAGAGAGAGAGAGAGAGAGAGGGAGAGGGAGAGGGAGTGTAACATTTAGTGGCCTAAAATCTTTTGTGTAGCGGAATTTAGCATGAACATAGTGGGCATTTCATTAGAGTTGATTCCTAATGAGAATTACAAGAGTGCTTGGGTGGAGAGAGCAACAAAAAGCATAACACCTAGTTAGATAGCATCGACAATACTTTCAAAAGAGAGAGAGCAATTAAACTATTGACAACAGTTGAGGACCGGATTTGCATGGAGCCGGTCCCCCCTCCAAAAGGCTTTGTATTATGGTTTCTCCCATCAAGAGAGACATTGTACAATACAATTCTTTGTGTTCCTTCAAGACTAGCTAGTGCAATGAAGATGGAAGCTTCATACACCAAGCAAAACACTTAATCAAACACAACTTGAATTATCCCCGTTCTCAGACCCAAGACCTCACACACCTTCGAAGATGGTGAGAGCTAGCAGGGTATGAGAGTAGATTGAGAGGAAAAAGAAGTATCTTACGAGAAAGAAGTACATCTCCTCACATAATCACTCATATTAGCATAGCTTAGCTTAGTAATTAGCTTGGTAGAGAAGATGAGCATGCATTGAAGCTTGGCTCTTGGTTGGATTTGCATCCACATGCCAAGAGAGTGTTGATGTAGGCTTCTATCTCACCAGCTTGGAGTAGGTGATGAGCTCTCCATTAAAGCTTGGGAGGAGATAGAGTATTTTTCCCTTCACACATGGTCAAGTGTGAGAGTCTGAGAGTGAATGCCAAGCAAAAACCAGCCCCCTCTCTCTCTTGGGCGAGCCCTAGCTGCTATGTTAGTCTGGCTTTTGCCTTATTGGACCTCCCCAGATCCAGCCAATAGGGATTAAGCAGCATAAGTGATAGCCTTCTGACATGTGTCCCCCTTTCCCCTTTTGTGAGAGCTTTAGATAATTAAATAATTAAACTAAACTCTCATTGGACCCCTTTGCCTCCTGGCCAATAGGAATCAGGCAAGCCATGGGGCTCCTGAATGCTCATTGGACCCCTTGGGAGACTGCCCAATAGTCTTCTAGGACACTTAATTCTTATTGGTTTCTTTTATTAAATGTTTTTAAATTAATTAAACTAGATTTACTCTAGCTTAATTCTCATTGGTCCACTTCAAGGGTCTTCCAATAGGAATTGGGCACACCTTGTGGGCATCTGGCCTAGGGAGCTGACATGTGTCCCTCATTCCCTTTGTGTAAAGGGAGCCTGTGTGTGTGTGTGTAGCTTTCTCTCTCATCCCCTAGCTTTGGGGCTCGCCCCCTCCCATGTAGGGATGCAGAAAGACTTTTTGGGCACACACTAAGCATCCAATTTTCCCTAAGGTTGACCTTTGGACACAACCTTTGAATTTTGGAACCTTAGCATTTTGGAAGTCTTAATGGGCTGAACCTTAGGGTCTTTTTAGCCCGTTGTTTCACATGGCTCTTTTGCAGATGGCCCCCCCTTTGGATCCCTATTTTCCCTCCTTTGGATCCCTACTGTGGCCGGTCTGCTAACTTAACCAATATTCTAGCTTTTTCTCCCTTGGCACTTCCCCACATTAAATGATCAGTTTAATATGAGAAAATCATTTAGGAGAATTGGATATTGATTATTATGACAGGGAGGGTACTAGAAATGCTTGTAACAGCCTTGGATCGTGGTGGGCACCTCTAAATGTTTTGAAAATTCTATTGTTGAATTCACACAAAATTTTCCCTCTATCTTCAGGGTTTGGGAGGTAGCTACCACCTTGCTAGTGGTGTTCAAGACACTATTCATGCATATACCCAATAGTAAGCACCTGACTATATTCAACATTTCCCAAGTGAGGGATTTTCTCTAGATGCAATCACCTATGCTTGCATGCTAAAGTCATGGGGTGTTACGCAAGGAAATGACTTGGAAAACCAAATGTCTGAACATATGTATGTAAAATGTGGTGAACTTTTGAAAGCATTTTTTATAATAATACCATCCAAGAGGTGATCTCTTGGAACACATCTATACATTTCCAAATAAGGTCAAGAAGATGAGCTATGTTCAACCAGTGTGCACTAAAGGTACCTCTTTTGATGCTCTTCCCTATTCTTGCATCTTGGAAACGACATCATGATTTGCAAAATTTTATTGTGTGAATTAGGATTGCAAAGATTTGATTAACATGTACACAAAATGTTGTGTAGTTTTGAAAGCATGGACGCAATGAACTTATGAGACTATAGGTATCCATTGATCTAGAAGGGCATGAAAGCTCTAGATTGCCTTTCGTGGATGCAAAAGCAGGGCCTCCTCTTGAGATTAACATAGGAAAAACAAGTTCATGCTGAGATTTTTAGTCAAGGGATGTTGAAAACAGACATGAAACTTTGTAAACTTTGGTGTACATGTATTCAACTATGGTGTACTTTTGGAGTGGACAAGAATTTTAGTCTTTTGGAATCCATTTCATGATATATCCATCAAGAAACATGAGAGGAAACTTTCAACTATTTTCCTAAGACGCGAAGCAAAAAAATTCTCCACATGCTATCATCTTATCTAGCATTTGAATGGGGCAAAAAATTATGGATGTAACTTTTAGTCAAGAGTTGCTGAAGAAGGATACTAGACTTTGCAAAGCCTTCGTCTCCATAGTTGGCAATTATGGTGTACTATGGAAATGACAAAATGTTCTTGATGAGCCCCATGTCTAGGATGCAATCTCTTTAGATATGTCTACAAGAATAGAGTAAAGAAGCCTTGATGAACCCTTGCCATTCAAATCTCAAGGGTTCTACATATTTTATACTAGTTTAGTGTAATTTTTGCAAGATAGCTCACATTTTTTCCCATAAAAAATGCAAAAAATTGAGGCATGTGTGCAACCACTCTAGATCTTTGCATCTCTTTTAGTACAACAATACTTAGGTGACCAAATCTCTCATGCCATAATTGAGTTATACCTTTTTCTGCAGTTATCGTAAGTGCAAAAATCTCATAACGATTGTTGCATCTTATTCCCTTTCCCACTGTATTGTTTTGATAATGTAAGATTGCTGCTCTAGATTGCTTGAAACGAAATTCAAGAACACGATCGGTGATTGCAACAATCGAGAGCAAATTCTTCTTGATTTCTGGCATGTACCACACATCAAAGAATCGCTTGATTTCGCTTGTAGCTGCTAAAAAAGGAATTTCTCTAGACTCTTTTATTGGACATTTTGTATTATTCCCAATAATTACATTGATGGGTTCCTGTAGGAGGCTTCTAGGAAGTATACAAATCTTTCTAATGATCATGTGTCAAGATGCTCCACTATCTAGAATCCAAGTACCATAAAAAAATGGAGTTTGTGCTGATGAACATACCTCTTATATGGTGGCCAAATTCAAAAGCATGACCTTTAACAACATGACCTTTCTTGTCACAATAAAACCAGTTGCCTGTAAATTTCTTCTTTTGGGATTCATCTTAGAAGAATTTGATGTGATCCCCTTGCTTTTTGTGTCGGCCATGAAAGCAACATGACCCTGCCATACTTAATCCTAAGTTGTAGTGCCTCGTCAAGAAACATTGCTCTTAGTTCTTCAAATGTAAGTGGAGCTCTTCAAATGTAAGAGGGGTTGGAAAAACATGGGTTCTGAGTGCCATAACAAGACCATTATATCTAGCTAAAAGTATGCGAATGCAGCATTGAGCTAAAAATATGGCCACACCAATAGCAGTTGATTGATCTTGGAGATTCTTAATTCGCTTGATAAAGGCCTCCTCCTTCTCTCTGTCTGCAAGTTTTTTAGTAGCAAGTTGATTTTCCTTATTTTGAATTTTAATGTGATTGTATGCCTCATATTTTGAATTTTAATGTGATTGTATGCCTCATATTGGCAAGCCAATATGCTCCAAGCTTCATGTGCTGTAGTGGTATGCTGAATCAAATGGAGAAAAAGATCACTTACACACATGGCAATGGCGCATAAAGTATCTCCATTCCTTCTCTTCCAAGCATGTAGAAGAGTAGCATCTGGAAGAATTATCGGAGCAGTAAGCTCTTGGTTAGCACCATTTCTCCTCGACCTTGTGTCCGCAATTCATATGAACACAGAGTGTAGTTAGTTCCATCAAGCTTGCCATTTGTGAAGGATGGTGTGGACGAATGCCTCGCAGAGTGGCACCTCATATGGGGGCCTTACAAATTGTGCAACATACATTATGTTGGGCAAAAGTGACAAGTGGACATTGCAGCCATACTAACAGGTCCAATATTTGCCGGTTAATTTTTATAGCCGTAATACTCTCAAACACTCATGCTAGGGGAGATGGTTGCAATATTTGCCTCGAAAAGGACAAGCAGAGGGTTGACCCTCGCCGTGCAACGAAGAGCTACCCTTTTGGTTCTCAATCACGGATGCCACATGGATCTGTTCTTTGCCGTGGATCCCTCTAGTTGTCCATGCCACTTATACTCAAGAGGTGGTGGGTGAAAAAACTTGGAGTGTGATACTTCAAATATATATGAAGAAAGAAACTAGAAGCTTTTGAAAAAGAGGCCCGGGGTTGCTCGCGGGGGTTGGGGGGGCGGGGGGTGTTCCTCCTCTACAACTGAATTATGTTGGGTACCCTTTGCCCTTCAAATTTCAGAGATTTTAGATTTTAGATATTTTTAGCTAATTCATCGTATATTTCAAAGGATGATTCGCAATGTAAGAAAACCCCCCAAAAAAGAAGGTAAAATACTGGTAAGAAATCAAGCCCGTCCCCTTCACATCTCTTTTGAAATTGGGCTTGAAAGTTTTGTGACACGCTCCTAAATTGTGAATGTCAAGTGCAATGAGTACGCAAAGGCATGCTCAAAAGAGGAAATGGAGTTGAATTCACATGCATGATTTTGTAGATGGTGGAATCTTTCTCATATCACAAGATGACGACCGAGTTCCTGTTCTTGATGTGGGCAGCCCATGTGGCTTTTTGATTCAGATAGTTTTAGTAAAATTTTGAAGCATATGGAAAAGCATATTGTTTGTGGACTAAATTGAAAGTTAGATATGTGGGAAGGATTGGTTGGAAGCATATATCCTTTAAAAGAGAGAGAGAGAGAGAGAGAGAGAGAGAGAGAGAGAGATCCTTTAAATGATAAAATGCTTATTGTCATGGTGAGCATGTGAAGTTGTTGAAGATGATTGGTGAGGTGTGTATGTGAGAGTAGTGAGGGAATGGGGTGATGTAAAGTGGTGGACAATATTTGGCCTAAGCATTAGAACGTACGATGCACTCCATCTTTGAGCTAAGCAAGGATAAATTTGGGGAAAGGAGGCAGCTTTGCAAGTGGGCTCTTGCCTCGGCAACCGGGCTTCTCCGGAGCGGCAACTCCGATGATTGGCTTGCCCCAACAGACTAGGCCTTGAGAGGAGATAGGGGAGGAGGTGGGTAGCTCCAGCACAACTATCATCACCAAAAAGTAACACTTAGAGAAGCAATTTGGCTTTCTCCAAGGAAAGGAAAGAATTCCTAGGAGAAGTGATCCATACAAGTTATCACAAATTTGGAGGCAGCGTTTTTTAGAATCACAAAAAGTGGCAGAACTTTTGCACATGGGAAGGTGGGAGGATAGCATAGTAGGAGTAGGATTAAAGAAAAAGTAAGGGTGAGGAGGGGGCAAGATGTTGATGATGCAAACCTCAAGGGTGACAAAAAGGGGAGGGAGAGAGAGAGAGAGAGAGAGAGAGAGAGTTTTTGTGTGTGTGTGTGTGTGTGTGTGTGTGTGTGAGAGAGAGAGAGAGAGAGAGAGAGAGAGAGAGAGGCCCTTCCATCACCCATGTATGAAAGACACTTCAAGGAAGAGCTTTTAATTTAGTCTCATGTCACACAGCCCCATCAAACAAGTGAGACACTTGGTAGGCATAATTCAATTAGGAGGGTCAGATGTCTATGCCTCCACATTTTTGCTCAAATAGTGCTTTTTCTTGGCCTTTTCATGCTCGTATACGGCATGAACCTTCATCTACTAACATAATATGGCGGAAGGGGGAGCCCTTTACACATGTCACAATCTACGACCTGAAGTCTAAAGTTCAAAACTAAAAAAAACCCCTTTGCACGCGATAAAGAGGGAGAGAGAGAGAGAGAGCGGCGGCCAGCCGTACTAGTACAAATAATGTGTATAGACTCTTAGAAAGAGAGAGAGAACTCCTTTGTCTAGTCATGAGCGAAAGAATTGAGACATAATGGGCATAATTGCTCGAACAAGCCTGAGATGCTTGGCGAGTGTCAGAAGCTTCTTTAACGAACTGTGATTTTGTTTGATATCACACATGGGGGAACATCGCGTTATTGAAAGGCCTTTCCAGATTGCGAAGGCCCTTCAGATCAACCATCTCTTATGTCTCTTTGGGACTCCAAAATTTCTCTTTGAGACGTTCATCGTAGAGATGGAGAAGGATCAAATCCTTTATCATTGTTTTGTGTGTGTGTGTGTGTGTGTGTGTGTGTGACGATCGAAGTTTGCTTTCTTAACTAATGAAAGGATCTCTTTCTTGCAAAAAAAAAACTGATGGGATCTGCAAGTACTGACGAGGATCTGGTAATGATGATATCGAGGGTGTTATTGGTGACAATGTAGATGAGGTGAAATTTGATAATGCTGGCTGATCTGCTGTCTTGGGCTGAAAACTACAAACGCTAGTACTGTCAACATCATGTGCAAGTAACATAGCCCCGTTGGATATATCTTTCCTATGTAGGTGGGAATGGCCCTAAGGGAAAAAAAAGTTCGGTTTAGAGTTGAGGGTTCAGATGAGGGAGTGGAAGGGGTGTTCCACTTGTCGCCATTTCCCAAGGCCAAAATGAATCGGCATGTTTTCACACCCACAACAAATAACCACCAACCTTGGAAGAAACCCTCTAGCTGCATTTTTCAACGAGATTTGTAGGTGTCAAAGCTCGAACACAAATTGTGCAGCTCAACCCCAACGCTACGGTGTTGTCAATGTGTTGACTTCCCAAGTCGTCACTTTACATTACTTGTTGCCTCCGCTTCTTGTGAGCAGACAACACGGAGGCATGTACAAAGAGACGAGATTGTTGATAGGCTCGTCTGAACCGAGTAGTGTTTACCAAAAAAAATTACCAATGGAAAAAAGGAGAGCTTTGAAAATCTACTGGTTTTTAGAGAAATCTAGCCGGTTTTTATTGGTTTTTAAAGTGAAATCCTCAAAATTTAGCCGATTTCCTTCAAAGCGGCCCTCAAAACTAACCGAGAATTTTCAATTTTCGTCCTTTAAAAATACACTAAAGGTCGGTTTTTCGTGAACACTGGAACCGAGCCTTAAAATTTTTTTCCATCATGTGTATGATCTTAGTGAGAACTAGACCTTGTTTTTGTCCACACGTGGTGTGACATATTGTTTGTGACATGTGTGTGTGTGAGAGAGAGAGAGAGAGAGAGAGAGCGAGCCTAGAGGTCAAAAGTTCTCAAAGGGCAATAGGCCTAGAGAGAGTTTGAAAAGTGTTCTCAAAAAGGGCGAGAGACATCAGAGAATTCATCAGAAGCAAAAAGCCCTCGGAGAAGGGAAGAGAGAGTGCGTGTGCGTGTGTACAAAAGCCCTTTTGCAAGGAAAGGAAATACGGGGAAAAACATAAAAAGACGCCTGCTTACGTGGAAGCACAAAGTCAGATGGGGGATGTGTACACTAATGTGGGGCAAGCACGTGGCAAAAGTGCGACACGTGGCAGAAAAGAATTGGGGTCCCCGGCAGGACGGGAGATAAGCCTTGGGG
This sequence comes from Adiantum capillus-veneris, assembly GCF_014529385.1. Lineage (NCBI taxonomy): Eukaryota > Viridiplantae > Streptophyta > Polypodiopsida > Polypodiales > Pteridaceae > Adiantum > Adiantum capillus-veneris. The sequence continues at coordinate 143,025,329 of NC_140936.1, forward strand.
AGCCTGGAGAAAAGAGCAAGGGAAGCCTGGAGATGAAAGACACGTGTCAGCTAGGCAGGATAGGCCGGGGAAACCGGAGGGACCGGGCAGTGGTGCTCATGTGGCACCCATTTTCATTTAGCGAAAGCGAAGAAAGCTGACTTCCCACGTGTAGTGGGTAATGCTGTGCTTTTGTGACGTGGAGGCGATCCACCAATGACGTGACAGTGCAAGTTTTGAGAGGAACCGGCCACAACAGGCAGCTCCCGGTGACTTCCTCCCTCTTGATCGAGTCCACGTTCCTCAAAGCTTTTTGAAAAAAAAAAAATTTAAGTCCCAATTTTACAGGATGGATAACTCTTTATTATTTCTTGATTGAGTATTTGAATTTGTCTAACTGCAAATATTTTATTCAGCCGGCAAAATAGTTTGACAGTTAATTGACATTTATTACTTCGAGCTTTTTTCCAGTTTTACTTGAGTTATTTTCGATTTTTTCAATTATTGCCAATATCTTTCCTGGCCACTTGGCGCCAGTTCATTTCTTCTTGGCCACTTGGCTACTTCAAGAGAGGTCACAGACTCCTAAAGCTTTTAGTTTTTGCAAAGGCAAATCTTTTTTTAAAAAACTCACAACGGTGCCACGATATCTTTACAGGATCATAGACACATGAGTTAAATAGGGGCCACCGCATGACAATGGACGAGCCACTCTTTTACCCATACCAGTTTTGTTTTGTTTTCGAAATCAGGTAGTTTTCGGAAGCAGGTAGGGCACGTCCGATCGCTCCCCTCATACACCAAAAAAGTACACAAGAAGAACGACAAGGATTATGCACCCAAAAACCGAAGGCAGACGCTTTTGTCACTAGTTTTCTTTGGACTACGAGAGGCCAGAATTATCTACACTCTTAGGACCATAAGTCCATCAAAGCAGCACCCATGGTCCTTTGCCACTCCTCAAAGTTCATCTGTTTTCCAATGGTGATGATCGTCCTCCCGCTTTCTTAGATTATCGATGTGAACTTAGCTATTTTCATGAAGTTCTCGAAGATCCAACCGTTCCTTGCCTTCCAAATATGTTTGAAGTAACAAAATCTCACGATTTGTGTTACGATGAGCAGAGCTTGGCTCTCGAACACCTTCCCGTCCAAAAAGAGATCGTTCTTGGCAACTCAGGGCTAGAAAGATTGCTGATTTGTCAAGGCAAATCTTCGAGAGTTCTCTTTATAGTTATGTACTAACCATGTTGGCAAAACCATTGACCGATTTAGACGTTTGTAATTCAACCCGAACCAAAGAGCAATTTCTTCGAGCATCATCAACAATGTTGTCATCACAACACGTCATTAATTGGCGTAATAGGAGTTTGAATGACATGGTCCGATCGTGGCTAGCTAATCGTTAAGTATAAGAATACTACTTGACCATTTTGTAAAACCACATCTCATTTACATCTCTTTTGTAAAGCCTAAGACATGAGCACACTACTACAACCACAAAGCAAAAACTGTGGAGGACAATGCTAGGCGGTTGGGCATTTTTGCACAGGTTACATGGTTACATGACTTTTTTTCATAGTTAAAGCCAATCTTTTCTTTCGTCCCGCTGCAATTGAGGATTTTAAGCAAAGGAAGAAGATTAATATTGCAATCTATACTATTATTAAAGGGGGAGGGATTCCGGTCCCCTCCCCTGACACGTGTCGCAACCTCCTTCAACTGGTTGGTGTGCCCTACAACTCCAATGTTATAGAGGAGAGCACACGTAGCTATAGAGAGAGAAAGGTGCCAAGAAGGGGAGAGAGAGAGAGAGAGAGAGAGAGAGAGAGAGAGAGAGAGAGCCATACTAGTAGTAATTGTGAACGCATTAGTATTTTCCTTCATGGATGTGAGTGCGTGAGCTTTGAACCCACATACTCATGCAACGCAAAGGCACACCCAATTGGAGTATACGAAGCGTTTCACACGAGAGGGGGTTGCCATTAGCAACAAACCCCCGCTTAGCCAATAACACAACACCCATAATTATTGACTACGAGTTCGTGTGCTATTGAAACACCACCCCCCCCCCCCCCCCCCCCCCCCCCCAGCTTACTAGCCATGTCTCCTTCACCAGCACAGTTTGGTAACTACGCTTGCTTGGGCGGAGTTTAAAAGCTTGATCACAATTGACACTTGCCCTTACGTGCGAATGCCGTTTCTATTGGTAGGTTGGAGTAAACCCTTGCTCATCCGAAACACCTCTATTGCATGTACGGTGCGCTCGACGGCTTTGGCTTAAAGCAAGGCTCTAAACGATTTCAATTCATTTCATAGGCCCGGTTCAGACGTTGCGGCGGAGATGCTTCGCACAGGGGCGTTTAAGGTGGGTGCCAAAAGCCGATTTGCTGCAGGCAGGTATCATATTCCACCGGGCCCACCATTTTTCTTCCCTCTTTTTCGCTCTTCCTCCTCCAACAATGTTCAGACGAGGCGACAATAACCTGCGGAAAGCCTTTCTTCCTCCAGCCTAGTCTGAACCCAGCCATATTGGTAGAAGGGCCAATCTACGCGCTAAGCAAATGATATGGAAGGACCCACAATTCAAAGTGCTTTTTCTCGGAAATCAGAAATAATTAACCTATTTTTCATAGCTTCATAAAAATAGGGGTTTAATTGTTGCGGATATTGAAAAATTTCCGGAGTTTCTTGTTGATCGGTTTCTCCTTCCTCTTCTTTTGCTTGCCGAACAAACTCAAAAACCTCTCCCTCAGGAAGCCATAACCCCCTGGCGTGCGTGCGTGTGCGTGTGTGTGTGTGAGAGAAGAGAGTGACTGTGTGTGTGTGTAATGCCAAGCGTATGCGAGTTAAATTCTGTTTACCACCACCTACCCTTTATCATCATCCTCTTCATCTTGCCCATTTCTCCCTTCTGTCCTGCTTCTTCTTGAAGTTTTCTCCCTCCCCCCACTAAACCCCAACCCCCTCTTCTACCCTCAACCTCCTTTGCTTGCAGTTGCCTTCTTCTTGCCCCTTCCCCTCCCCTCCCCTCCCCTCCCTCTGCAACTCTCCGATCTGTATATCCTTCATCGCTCCAATTCTACCTCCCCTGCGAAGACAATTCTGCAAATTCTACAGCTTTTGCTGCTTGGATCGCCTCAGCAAACGGAATTTCCAGGTTTGCTTGCAGATCTACCTTTTCTCTCTGAAAAGATCACCTTTAACTTACTGTGCTCTTTGCTTATTATTCACACATTGCCTCCAATTGCCATCATGGGATTGATTTCACTTAAGATTTTCCAACGCTTGTGTGGAATTTTTTCTTTCCTTCTAATAAGTAGATGATCTGCCCTGCAGAGGATTCTCTGCATTTGAATTTTGGCCTGATTATGCTAGAGCCCATGTCAATTTGATTCGACAATGACCTTATATGATACAAATTGGACCTCATATATGATGGATCTTACATGCAGGCTCTTACAAGGCATGATCTTCATTGCACAATGAAGCGCAATGCATGATTGCAGTGCACGGATAGTGGGTGTGCAATTCTGAAAGCGAAGGCCATTGTGAGATCGTGAGGGCCTAATCCAGAATGGCAGGTGTTTGATGTGGTGTGATCACAAGTCATGGAGGCACGAAGCAGAAACTTTGGCTTTGGGTTCCCTGGCTATGACGGCTGCTTCCCGAAAGCTACACGCTCCTCACGGGTATGGCTCCACTATACTTGTGCACTAGTCTATGGCACGGTTCTTGCATTTTTCTGCCTGCATTTGATGTGTCATAGAGTATTTTGCATGAGACTCGCTCTCTTTGTAGTCTTTAAGATGGCTAGCTGTTGCCTCATTTCCTGTGTGGATGTGATATTTCTCACCTAGGTTGGCCATGGAGTGTGAGTGCCTGAAAATAACCTAATGGTACAAGCTTCCAAAGGGAGTACGATTTTGGCAGGAAAATTTGGACATGACCATAGGCACCAGAATAATTAGTGCGCTATTTTTTCTTTCTTTACCAGCTTGCAACAGACTGCTTATTGTTGGCATGCTTGTCGGTTTTACTTATCAGGGAAGAGGCGATCACACTATGCGCAAATCATTGGAAGCAAGTGATCTTCCTAAGGAGATGTGCTTCTTTGAGTTGTTAGCCACAGTGGCAGGCCAGCTCTTACAAGAGCAGGATGGGGAAGCCTTGGCATCAAGATCGCTTGTTGATCTCAAGGCTCCTAAGATGAGTGCATCAAGTGTCCTTGCCAGTGGCATGCGATCTTGCCATGCAAAAGGGTCAGAGACTGCAATTAAGGCAAAGGAAGAAGAGGCCACTGAAGCCAGTAAGGATTTACGGAACAGGTCAGACAAGTGCTATGAGCCTTCGGGTGCAAATTTCTGCCTTCATGACAATTCAGATCCTTTACATGGGAAAAATGTGGATGTGAAGCCTCTGGAAGAACCCATCAAGGCATACTCTTCGAGGAAACGAAAGCCTTCAGGGTCGATGTCTTGCCAAGGTTCAGCTGTGGTATCTTCAATTAACTGGCATACTAAGACTCAACCCATTGCACCTAGATCTGATCAGTGCACCTCAAAGGGAAAGGGAGATTGTCATGAAGACGCAATTCCTGGTCACTCCGTAGACAAGAAGGAGACCATCTCATGGAACAAGCAGGAGGGAGTTGTAGATCAGCTTTGTATTCCTCAGTGCCAGGAGATTGATTTACTTGCACCTTTTCAGGACATTGAAAGCCCGCTTTTGGTTAGCTCAGGCAGTAGTGAGGAAACTCCTTTTTCTTTGGAACCCAAGTCCTACTCTACAGTTGCATTTGAAAATGGACAGGGAGAAGTAAGGGAGGAAATTTCTAGTTGGAAAGTAGGTGATGATGACGACAATTCTTCAGAGTCAACAGTCCCCAAGAGCTTGCTTACAAAATCCTCAAGTATGTCATATAACCGAGCAATGAAAGCACGGAGATGCACAAACAGCACAGTTAGGAGAAGAGGATTGGGAGTAGGCTCTAAACGTAAATGCCATGAAATGGAAGGTATGTCTAGGACTCCATATTGCATTTTCCGCTTATCATGGATGAAGGAAATTTTTTGATCAATTGATCCGGTTATTTATTTAACTGTCTATGTTGTGTTCAGATGGGGAAAGAAGTCAAAATGAAAAGTCTCGGTCAGGAAAAGTTAAAAATAAAATGTGCAAATTGCCATTCCCCAAAGATGACAATGAGCAGTCTCACAATTTACCTATGGGCATCTTAGTAGATGATGATGGGTCACCCATCCATTGTGAAAGAGGTAATTGGTGTTTGTGCATGTTCGCTGAGTGCCTCTTTTGCATTGTTGGTCTTCTTGAAAATCTACTGTACTTTTGGTCGTCTAATTCTCTAACATTGTCGTAACTTTGCATTTCAGAGAAGAGCTCCAGTGTTATGTCCTCACCAATAACAGCAAGCCCAACGAAACAGGATGACACTAACGGTACATGCTATAATCAAATCTATGCAGTGATCCTCTAGAAGTGAACTGACTTTGTTGGAAATCTGATGTTTAGTTAAGCTGAGCATAAAGTCTTTCCTGGTTCCTGAGCTCATGGTAGCACTACCAGAGTCTGCGACCGTTGCAAATCTTAAGGTGAGAACTATTTCTACTGACGTTCTCTCTCAACAAATTCCGAATGCATTCTAAAAGGATTCGTAATCTTGCTTGCATATTAACATGTTTACAGAAAGCTGTTATGGATGCTGCAATGAGCCTTCTTGGCGGAGGCCTTTGTGTGCGTGTACTTCTTCAAGGCAAAAAGGTCACAGATGAAACCGAAAGCCTCCTGGAGGCCGGCATATCAGATGGTGGAAAGTTGGATTCTTTAGGTTTTATGTTAGAGCCAAATCCATTTCCTGCATCCGCTGGTGTCGACGACACATTTCTTGTGCTCTCCCACAATGCCAACCAGACGTCATCAAGGTCGCTAGTCATAAATATTACCTAAGTTCATGTGCATCCAGAGTTATGTGTGTGCCGAGTGTGTGAAAAATTAAAACAAGTATCTTGTTATCAACTGAAATTTATCAGTTTTTTTATGTCTTATCGTAGACATAGCGAGAGTGTTACTTTCTTTTGAGGCAGGTATCCAGTGGTGTCAAAAGGAAGTGAGATCAACACAGGCAGCTACCATGTGGGCCCATCTGAGGGATTGCTTGAGATTGATGCAAACAGCTCAGGTAGAAATGGATAATGTACTGGAGCCTTGTCTATTTTTCCGCTTGTATCTGTAATTTGAATGGAGAAATCAAGAGCGATTTGTCATGCTTATCAGGAACAGAGATGCAATCTACAACTGTGAGTCCAAGTAAAGAGGATGGATTGGTGCATGAGTCCAATGGCTTGGTTATACCGGGATCATGTGCTCTTGTTCGGCACTCAGGCCAGGCAAATAATAGCCCCAACGGACTGGCTGTTGTTCCTTTTGGTCCGAGTGCAGGAAGCATTGGGATCAACAAGCGCCGAATTAGGCGACCATTCAGTGTTTCAGAAGTAGAGGTTTTAGTACAGGCAGTAGAGAAGCTTGGAACTGGAAGGTGAGATAAAAGTAGCATCCCATGTGTTTTGTTCTTTGCTTGCTTCTTCTGAAGGCGGGATTCCAATTGTGCACATCCTGCATGATGCATTTCAATGTGGTGGTAATTGAGGATGCCATAGTATTTAGTCAATACCATGCATGATGGAGCTGATCGTTATGTTGTCTATAGGTGACTACCATGTGTCTGTACCTTGCACTTCCATTTAAAGGTGACTCTGGGCTTATCCTGGATTCATCTAGGTTAAATGAGACTGTATAGCTATGTATGTACGCATGCGCACATATGTCCTTAGCTCTATGAGAAGAGTACACAAATGCCGCTTCTAGTATAAGCTTGGTTTGTTTTTGTCAAGATTATGTTTATGAAAGTCCTCTCCTTCGAAAGTTAAGATTATTTTGAGCTTATGAAGGATGACTCCTTTGGAAGCTAGGATGTAATGCAGATGGTTGATCAACTTGCTTTCTTCTTCTAGGTGGCGTGACGTGAAATTGCACGCTTTCCCTCAGGCTAAGCATAGGACATACGTCGATTTGAAGGTATGTTTTTGGGCACTGCCCTTCTGCTGGTTCATTTGAGCAGCTCTATTCCAGTGGGTGCCAAAAAGTCTCCTACTTTCTAAATTGCATTCTTCTGGCCAGGATAAATGGAAAACATTAGTGCACACAGCAAGCATTGCGCCACATCAGCGTAGGGGAGAGCCAGTACCGCAGGGACTTCTGGACCGCGTCATACAAGCGCATTCTTATTGGACCGCACAACAGGCCAAGCAGCAATCTATGGAAACCAAGGTTTTTTAAGCTTGCCAGAAGCTCAGAGATGCTCTTGTGTGCGCATATGCCGCATCTGTAAAGTGTAGAAATGTCTAGGCCCCTCTCCCAACATATCTGTACATCCTCTCCTCCATGTAAACTAGTGTCCATACATACCGTTTGTGCATGGTGATTTGGCTGACCGATCAAACAACGATGGCTTCAGACACACAGACTAACAATTTGACCTCTCATTGATGTGGAGACCCCGATCGATTGCTGGTCTTCAAAATAATGGGGACGTCAGCCACCTTGGCTCGCTCATTCCCACCTGTTCAGTTCATTCATCAAGTGTTTATAGGATTCCTGGATTGTTTCCTTGCTGACCACAATTCTCACAACAGTCATCAATTGGCGACATCTACCTGGAATGGAAGGTAGTCATGGACACCAACAAATTTATTTTTTTTACGTAACCATGTAACATCTTCTTTGGCAAGATTATCCTTTTAGTGTATACGGCCTGTTTGTGCCTTGGCTGATATTGTACCTACATTACAATCCATTAGAAGCAAGGTTCCTCTCTCTCTCTCTCTCTCTCTCTCTCTCTCTCTCTCTCACACACACACACACACACACACACACACACACACAAAACCATTAGAAGGGTGGTTTGGTATAAGGAAAGGCAATGCTCAGTCCTATGAGTGTGAACTAAGATTCACTGTTGCATGCTATTTTTGAACCAACCTCCACAACTACTCTGTAGGAGTCCCCATTCTCTATTGAGTGCTAATCATTCCGTCTTGTCAATAAAACTGAGAGTCTAGAATCCATGCAGTATCTGCGGTAGCCCCGTCTTTCCTCGTTGTAGCGCTGAGAAAGAGTATCCTTGGTTGTTTCAAAACAGGCCAGCAAAAGCAAAGTATAAGAGATAGAGCAACAAGTAAAAGCAGGAAACGCTGGGAAACAGAAGACAGCATTGTGAGCGCTAAAAGGGTAGCGCTTTGAAGAGTCAACAACGCTGGTTGTAGAATTTGCGAGCAATACGTAAAGGCACCGTCATGCCGACCGAGGAGGCCAACAGTGGTGTTGTGGTTGGGCACCAATTAGGTGCTTCTGGTGGGATATACCAGTGTGGATAGGGTTTTCACATGTGTTTTGACACCTTCTGTAGTACGTTAGCCATTGTAGTCGTGGTTGTTGGCAATGGGTATGGATGCCAACAATAAGATTGCATGCGGAGACATTTCGTTTTGTCTAGAGCTACACGTTTGTCGTGTAAAGAAGGCTCTTTTAAGGAATTTTTTGCACGCTTTTGAGCATTGAGTTTGATGAGTGTATGATGAGCCTACTATGGCAGTTTGTTATGTGTTGCCAATGTATGGTTTATGTATACAACCCATGTTTAGCAATCTAGCCAGCTTATGGCTGATGTTTTACAACGTCGTTCTGAGTTGCCTGTCGTTGCTTGATGCTTTGTGGTTGCCTAGTGCATTTTACAGCACTGATGACGGCCTCTAGTTGTGTTTGAGATTTCTTTGAGCATCAATATAAGATTAGGACTCGGGAGTTTGAAGACCTAGGGAGTTTGAAGACCTAGGGACACTTATTTAATCAGGATGCAGACAAGATATGTGTGTGTGTGTGTGTGTGTGTGTGTGTGTGTGTGAGAGAGAGAGAGAGAGAGAGAGAGAGAGAGAGAGAGAGAGATGCAATAGCTAAGGCCAATAGCAATGTATTGCACTCACTCAACACATGTAATAGTGATGTATTGCTCTCACTCAACAAACTCATACAATGATTGTGCAATAGCTAGGGCCTTGTTATAGGCATACAAAGGTAAATATATTATTTGTAATGTGCAATGTTGTTGGAGCATGTAGGCATCCTAGGTCAAGGATATGTATGCGAGCGTTTTGTCATGTGTAAATATCTATAACTAGAGCTTGTTAGAAGTATCTAGAAAATTCTTGAAAGATGTCATTGGAATATGCTATGAGCATTGGTTGACATTTGGAATATGTTATGAGGATAGCATATTCTATGAAATTGAGCATGTTCCAATAACTAGTGTTTCTTGCACACAACATGCACATTGCTTTCCAACACATTTTTATCTACCATTTATGTAGGACTACAAATAGTACCTTGTACGCTAGTACGTTGCTTACTATTTGACATTTTATGGCAGTTTGTTTTGAGTCTAGTCTGCATAGTCTTTTACAAGGGTTGTAGTGAGGTTTTTGGAAGCTATGCAAAGGGGGGCGAGTTAGCCATAGTGAGGTCGATTAGGTAATTATAGTTTTTTTAATCATAGCCTTACCTTGGGACATGTGGCTTAAAGCAAGGTCTGGCAGTACAAAAAAAGGATCAATTTTTTTTTCACCTTATTGGTACTAATGAAAAAGTGCGACCGGTGAAATTTTTGTAGTTTGTGTCAAAACTTGTCAGAGTTTGTTTTTTTATATTCTTCTTTCCTAGACGTATCAAATGAAATACAATATGATAAGTGATTTCTTTGGGGACTTCGATAAATTGCATTGCAAAGATTTGTCCAAGGTACTATCAAGGACAACCAATTTTGTGCCACCATCCCTTTCTTTTAGCCATGTATAGATGGTTTTAGGTGTTGGTTAACTATGTCAAGTTGGTAGTTATTGAGTTAATTTGGTCTAGTCATACCCATTTTATATACATTGTCATTCTGTCACTATTTTATTATTGTTACTTTGGTCTAGTCATACCCATTTTATATACACATTGTCATTTAGTCACTATTTTGCCAAAAAAATTTAAACAACCCTAGCATAGTATCTCCTTGAGTTTTGAAGAATTCCAAGCCCATATGATCGAGGAAACGTCAAGTGATTAGTTGGTTTGAGCATTGATTTTATTCTTGGCAACCAATTGTTGATTGTTGATTTATGGTGTATCTTCCTATGTAGGTTCACTCCATTGTGATTGACACTATAATGCATCTCTGTGTCCCATTGACTCCCTATTTATTGACATTGTATGTGTTAGCATGTGATAGCTATGCTATAGACATCCATCTTAATGACATGCTAATATGATACAATTGCGAACTTTGGATCCTTGGAAGGCTTTCTATTCATGACTATTATGCTATTACGCTTTCTATTCATTCTTGATTACTTTAGTGAGGAAAAATGATTTGAGATTTGAGGAGATTGTTACCATGGAGTTGGATCAAGAAGTTTAGTTGCAAAGGCCCTGATTTAGAGGGGGCTTAGAGGCCTTAGCTAGTAGAGCATCCACGTCGACCAAAAGGTAGAGAACAAAGCATCAAGTTGTCTGGAGAAAAATCCCCCCTTGGTCCTAGCACAAACAAAATAATCTTCATCATTATTACCATAGGCATAAAAGAATCAATCCTCAAGTATGAAAAGCTATATATTTTGACTGATAATCTAAAACATGCTGCATGCAACCTTTGACCGTCTCTTAAGGTATCTCTTCAACTTTTAAAATTTTCATCTCCATATCCATAGGCATGGCAAAATGCCTATGGATATCTCTTCAACTTTCAAAATCTTCATCTCCATATCCATAGGCATGGCAACATGTGAGTCTACCTTATTGCCCCAAGATTCATTCTTATCGCACATGTCCAAAGTAGGGGCATCAAACTTCATAGCCATCCCATCATGTATAAAGTATTTTATAATTTTAGAAAAATTGTCAAACATTGAGCATCATCAATGTCAGTATCATCCATACCACAAACATCACTAAAAGCATCCAAATGATTTTTCCCCTCCATGGAAACCTCATCAACCAATGCATTGTTATTCATGTCAATATATGTCTTGGCATTATCATGGATTTGTTCATCTTCAAAAGAACTCATCACTTGGACACATGGTTAGCCATACTCGAGGTTTCCAAAACCTCTCCAAAAGCATCACTTTTAGACAAACGCACCTCCCCTTTATCTTGAATTTGGTCCATAATGAATGATTTCCTTCACATTCATGAAGTTTCTTCCACCCCCACAATTTGCTTTCACATCCTTTAAGTTGATTGGGAATGTCCCAACCACATCTCCATCAAAATGTGCGATACCTTTGACATACCATCAACCAATCCCAGCTTCCTTTGCCTCTTTTCCACTACCTGTCTTTGGCTATGTTCACAACATCTGTTGTCTGTTCTTGCCTCTCTACTAACTTGCTAATTCGTGAGATGTGCTCAAGCAGGTTCGTCTCATTAGCCACACAGAAAGTGTGTTGTTTGTGTGTCATCAAATTACATGTGGCAACAAAAAATCTTACCAAGGGGGGTCAACAAGCATTTGTTCCCATTTCTACGCCCAAAAATGCAACTGACCCCCATAGTGCAGATACAACATAGCCACTACTAGTCACATATCTCTAGGTACACCTTTTTCTAGCCCTGTCATCTCTATTGGGAGAAAGTATTTTGCATCTGTGTTGTGAACTCCTAAGAAATTACCCGACGTCCAAACATTACAAGAGGAGAACCTCCTCCTTTGACAACACCTGGATGTAGTTGAAGCACGTCTCACGAACCTTGAATATAAACACTCCAAATCTAAAGCTAGGATGGAGGCAAAGGCCTTGATTACGGCTCAAGAATAGGTTCAAGATCACCAAAAGTCTTCCATCCTACATCCAAACTCATGTCAGCAAAGAGATACACGAGTTCAAACGTCAAGATGTTGGAGGACTGCCTCAAAAGTGGTACATAGTAGATGATTTCCACGCTTCAGTACATCAACTTGCTAGTTTAATGCCAATGGTCAAGTAGGATACAATGTTTGACACATCACATGTTCAATTCATAGCACAGGTTTGACACATCACAAGTTCACATGGAATCATTACATTTAAATCCAAATTAGCCCGTGATACTATGATGTTGTACTAATTAAAGAATCTCAAGGACATCAAGTTTTGGTTTGTAGAGGATTTGATTCCTATGCAACTCTGGTGGAAGAGAGAAGAGCTTACCAAGGTTTGTGAATCCAGAGAAACTAGCAAATGGGCAGTCTATCATGGAGAACACACAATCATTAAAGACTTTTGGTCTACCAAGGCAACTCTCAATGATACCACATAACCAATAGTTTTTCTTTTGCTTGTAAAAATGGAGTTAGACACCACCACTAAGTCCTTTCATGGGACAACTAGTTGTAAGGCCTCTCCATTGTAGGTTGTGGTGGACATTTCCCTCTCTCATGTGAAGTGGAGACACTTTTCACCCTCTCCTTCTAGAGAAGAGATATAGTTTTGTATGCATCTTTGGTCCCATGGGTCATATGAAACGTCAGCGGATGATTGTTATGGGGAAGGGATATGTACATTTATTACTCAAGTGCTCATTACGAGCTATAGCCATTTACGCCCAACCGGCCAATATGTATTCGTTTTTTAGCATTGAAGAATATATAAATAAATACGTGCAAAAGGGAAATGATCACTCTTGCATGGGGGGGATTGCACCCAGGGCTCGTGTCTTTGTTCTCTCCTCTCCTCTCTTATTTCTCATGGTGCTTGTGTAGCACTCTGCTTTAGGAGGCGAACTGGCACATGTCTGTGTGCTATGTCTTGTTCTCTATCTCTTTCAGTCTACAACTGCTCTCGGTTATGTGCTCGTACAATTCGTACGATTTGTGAGGTATGCATATTTGTGGTGTTTTATTGTTTTTATCATGTTATTTGAGGTATTTTGCAGGGGCGTCATGCATCCATTTGTAGCGGAGGTATCAGAGCTTTGACTACGTTCTCAGGCTTGCAAGGAGACAAGGAGTTCGGCTACCATATTGCTGCCAATAGTTAGATCTAGAATACTAGAGAAGGAGTTTAGAAGAAGAATACTTAATTAAGTAGAAGGTGTGACGAAAAATTTGAGGTGGTATTCTGTAGAGACAATTTCGAGAGACCTTAAAAGACAAAATTGACGAGACTAGGATGTTGAGATAGTCCTTGAGAGGAAACAGGGATCTTCTATTTGTACCTAGTTGCAAAAGAAAAGCAAAAACTAAGAGAACTGAGATCTCTACTGGTGAGAACAACCCTCATACTGTCTTTTCTTTTTCAAGTCACTGATCAATGCAAGCATACTCAATAATATCGTGAAGCTGCACTGCTAATGAGTGAGCACCACCTTGACAACCATGGAAGATCATCAAATCAAAGTGGCCATGCAACGGTGGCGTTCCTCTCACTCTTTATTTTGTGACGACCGTAGTTCAACTACCTCTCTTTTTCGTCTTTAACCACCCCAATCGCCAACCATATTCATGATCACCAGCTACTTCTCAATCTCTCACACGTGCCGACTTGGGCTCTCCAACCTTCTACTCTCAATTGCTCATGGTCACAAAATGGCATGTGGTAGCATGCGCCCACTTCCCACCTCTTGCTACCACAAAATGGCATGTGGTAGCATGCCATTTTGTGGGCGCATGTGGTAGCATGCGCCCACTTCCCACCTCTTCTTTCTCTCTCATAGCTCAAGGCGCCTACACTCATCAACCACACTGTTTTTGAACAACACACACAAGAGGCCGTCAGAACATCCCCTTATGTAGTCTGACCCTCTCTCTCTCTCTCTCTTCCTCGCTCTCTCTCTCTCTTCCTCTTTCTTTTTCTGCCTCTCGTTCACTACACTGCCGCACATGCACACTATCCTTGTCTTTGAATCCTTGCTCGACTCGCTCACACCAACCACAGCCACCTCTCAGGCCATGCAATTCACAGCCTCCTTGATCTTTCCTCAAAAGTATTGATTGTAAGTGATTTTCATCTTCTCTCTCTCTCTCTCTCTCTCTCTCTCTCTCTCTCTCTCTCTCTCGGCCAACTACTATGTCCACAGACTGTGAATGTATCTCTCTCACTCTTCCCCTCATCCACCCGTTCATCCCTCTTTCACTCTTTGTCCCTAGGTGGCAACTCGTAATATCCAC